>NC_046665.1:74223638-74257925 GCF_010883055.1 Belonocnema kinseyi
CCCCCCCCCCCCGCCCGCCCTGCCACTCGCCCCTTTTACATACATCCATTTTTTTAAGAAATCGATTTTTACCAGAAAAATTAAACTATTCTATTTTTGGTTGAAAATTGATATTCTTTATTGTGAAATTAAACTATTTAAGAAAATGTATATACTTTGTGAAAAATTCGCCTTTATTTATAGAAAATTGATCTTTATGGTTGAAAATCATCTTCTTTGCTTGAAAAATTATTTTTCTGAGTACTTACCTGAAAAAGCAGTGTTTTTATTATTTCAATTATCAACCAAATATCACTGATGATGCCATTTTAAATAAAAAGCTTTATTTTTAATGAAAAATGTAAAAACTTGGAAAAAACATTTATTTTAAAAGTTTCGTTCTTTTCGATAGGAATTTCATCCTTTGGTTAAAGAAAGCGAACATTCGGTTGCAAATTTCATTATTTTGTTGACAATTCAACAATTTTGCCATAAAATCATTCATTTTGGTTACAAAATTAATTGTTTTCTTAAAAATTCGTTTTTAATGGATAATTTTGTTCTTTTAGATAGCAAATTCACATTCTGGATAAAAATTAAAATATTTGGTCGGAAATTGAATTATTTTGTTGAAAATTCAAAAATTTTATCAAAAAGTCTTTTTTGTTTGGTTTAAAATTTAACTGTTGTCTTGAGATTTCTTTTTTTTTATGGCAAATTTAAATAAAAATTTTAATATTTGGTAGAAAATTTCATTATTTTGTGGGGGGGGGGGGACAAAATTCGTAAAGTGAAAAATTAAGGCCACCCTAATGTGCATATTCATATTGGAAAACAAAATACCTTGTACAATAAACAGCCTAAATTAATTTCTGTGTCTATGTCATCAGTAGCACATTGATCGACAATACTTTTGGCTGCAATGGCATCCTCCTGTCCATATTTTATGGCTGCTTGTAGCTTTCTCACTTTATCGTCTAAGTTACTTTGGTTGCTGATGCTGGAACACACAGCCCAAGCTTCTTGATACATACAGGCTTGATGCAATGATTGTGCATGATAAAGTTTATATAAAGCTTCTTCCGGGCAAATTTGTACCAATTTTTCATAACATCCTGCCGCTGCCATAAAGTCTTGGGTATAGAAATAACAATGAGCCAGAAGAGATAGACATGGCCTAGACTGTAAAAAAATTTGATCAGTCTGAATTATCTTAAAATGTTTAATAAATTATATTTATTAAGCTTTATTAAATGTATTAAACTTTATCAAATTATATTTATATTTTTGGATAACCACAATTATATTCTGACTCATGTACAAGCGTTTACTTGATGCCACGGACTATTAATGTGTTTTCGAAAATTTGTAAATTTGAAGTAATTCGCTGTATTTTCAGAATAATTAACCAATGTAAGGCTAGTTTACTTTTTAATTTTGTGATACTTCTTTTTTATCGGAATCATTCGAACATTTCAAACAACTGTTAGAATGATAAGTTTCGCTACAGTAACGATAATTGTTTTCAAATGATATAATATATGAATACTAAAGAACAAAGTAAACGTTGAAGACATATCGGTACAAACGCATTTTCTCATTTACATGAAGAAATAACTTTTCTAATGTTGAGAATTAGAAACGGGACATGTAATTATATGGGGGTGATGCCCCCTCCCTCCAGAAACCGAACAGAAACGGGTAAAGTATTGATTTGCCCCCTCTGAAGTCTAATAATTAAATTCATTGGATCGTTTAAATTTTTCCAAAATGGAAATTCTCATTTCGTTTGCGATAGACCTGTGACAAGTAAATGATAGACGAATTCCCGGGCTAATGGCCGGGAAATCTCAGTCCCATTGAGCCGTCAATCGTTATCAACCTCTTTATCCATTAACTAATAATCTATTCCACTAACCATTCATTAACTGATAGTATCATTAAAATTCTTGAAGCTAGCCCTAATAATAGAGGGATAATAAATGAAAATTTTTAAGTGGTTAAATCTTTCAATCAAAATTTTGGCACGAAACATTTGGAGAAATTAATAGCGCCATTCGATTTAGGTCAAAAAATAAAATCTGTGTGATTCTCCATTTTTTGTGAAATCAATTAGTACGTGACATTTCAATGGGATAATTTTAAAGTAAGATTTGTAAATGATTGCTATATAAAAGAAAAAGCTTCTGCGTTTAAACATAATAGGAATGGTATAATATTGAAAAAAACAATAATGATTAATCGCTACTAAAGAAACACAAAATCCTAGTTTGAAAAAGAACAATCGTTTGGCTGCAAATATGAATTGAGCAATTAAGAAAGGATTGATCAAATTGAAGTTCAAAATTAAATATTTAAAGTTTAACGGCTTTTAATGATCAATTTATCAAGTGACAAGTGTTAAAAGCTTCTATTTCATACGCGAAAATTATTGAACGTTTCAATTTTTAAAAATTTAAGCTTTAATTTGAAAAGTTTTAAAATCAAAGTATTCCACTTTGAGTGTTTTAATTTCCAATTCAGTTTGTATAACTTCCAATTAGAAATTTTAATTTTTTTTTTTTAATTGACTGTAAGGATTCTATGTATAAAGAGTCAGTGCACAAAAATTGTTCAAATAATTAACTGTTCTTATCCATTGGTAATGTAACATAGCAGAGTCATTAAAAATAAATTTTTAGTTGCTTTGCTTAGAAAATAGATCCTGTGCTTAAAAAATGTTCAAGATGTGTAATTATTTATCAAAAGGTTTATTTGCAGAATAATGTTGAAAATATGAATTTGTGTATAAATATTTGTTGAAATAATTAACAGTTTTTATTAATTTGAAAAAAAATACAGCAAGGCGTCATAGGAAAAATACATTTTTGGTTGATTCTGCAAAAAAATTCAGCCTACGCTATTGTTTAAATAATTTTCAAACAGCAGCTAATCCTATCTAATCGCAATTAGTCATTAACTT
This sequence comes from Belonocnema kinseyi, assembly GCF_010883055.1. Lineage (NCBI taxonomy): Eukaryota > Metazoa > Arthropoda > Insecta > Hymenoptera > Cynipidae > Belonocnema > Belonocnema kinseyi. Next base: position 74,226,580 of record NC_046665.1, read on the forward strand.
AAGCATTAGTTAATATCGTATCGAATCAATTTTAAGATCTTAAAAAGGTACAAAGGAAAACTTAGGTAGAAATATTGTTTATCTTGTTTTTACATAAAAAAGTGTTGGTTGGTCAAAATTAATTAAAAAATTGAAAAAAATTTCCAGTATAAAATTAGATAAACTAAACTGAATAAAGAGAGGAAAATCTAATGGAGAAGAAAATAAAGCGGGCCCGAATGCTTGCAGGTAAAATCCTGACCGTTGGCGGAATTTGTGTTCGCCGAATAGTCCAGTTGCAACTTAACTGAATTTCTCAAATTCCATTACCTGCTGAATATTGTTAATGTTAACATCGTTCTAGAGCCTATTTGAAAAAATTGTATAAGGACTGAAATTGTAAACCAGATACAAATTTATTCGTTTTTAGAACTGAGTGATTAGAGTTCTTTGATTGCATTGTCATTGCTTTAATTATTATTTAATTAATTAATTATTTCTCTACAATTCATTATTATTTGGTAAGTTATTTATAATAATTATTATTATATTTAGGTAAGTGTTATTGGTTTTCTTTCCAATACCTTAACAACTTTAAATTTATACTTCCGCCCTAGCAAGAATTTTTGTCCATACTATCTGAGATCTTTGTGCAATATTAAAAATCTATCTAAAACCTTTGCGAAATAATTGAAATCTTTCTGAAATACTTTAAATATATCCGAAATCTTGATGAAACCTTTGGAAAATTATAGAAATCTTTCGAAATATTTGCTAAATGTTTGAATATTTAAAAAGTATTTGGTATAATTTGTGAAATTATTTAACTCTTTGGGAAATCATTGAAGTCTATGAAATTTTTTTAATCAATTCGAAATATTTAAAATCGGTGTGAACTCTTTGAACAATCATTGAATTCTGTGTCAAATCTTTTAAATCTATCAGAAATCTTTGAAATATAATTGAAATCTTTTTAAATGATAGGGACGCATTGAAATCATTGTGAAATGTTTGTGGAATCTGAAGTCTATCTGAAATTGTTGTAAAATAATTGAAGACTTTGTGAAATCTTAGCAAAATGTTTGAAATATTTGATAAATTTAATGAAATCCTTTTGAAGTCAGTGAAGTCTTTGTGAAATCTTTTTCATTTATCCGAAATCTTTGCAAAACCTTTGAAATCTTTGCGCAATGTTTCGGTAATTATTGAAATCTTTTTGCGCTCTCTGAAACCTTTGTGAAATCTTTGGCATGAATTTTATATCTGTATTTATTATTCACTATTTACTGTTTATTTAATATTTGTGTAAAATTTATCATAATATAATATTATTATAATATGTAAAAATTATGTACCATTTATTATTATAAGTATATGCCTCCTCCCTCCAGAAAAAGGCTCCACCGCTTCTGTGTACAGTCTGCATGATTTTTAATCATTTAACTAAATTCTAGAATCATTTTTTAACTAAACGTGTAATTTTAAGACTTTTATCTTATAAAATATACAAATGACAGTCTTTCAAATGTGTAAAAGTATAAAATGGGGACTCTATTAGAAGAATTTGGGACGAAATCTATACCTGTCGTTCAAGTGCCTGGTTTATTTAGGCATTTAGAAAAGTATTCAGGTATTCTGAAAGCCTGCTAAGTTTGAGCAATTACAGAAAGACAGTCATAGAGGGTATTAAAATACATTAAACAGCTGTTTAATATTTTATTTTCATTTTCATGCTCATCTAATTAATGAAATTTCCTTTTACAAAATAATAAGAATAATTATTTAATTCAGGGTGTCTAGCGATTCATAGGAACAAAATTCAAGATTTTTTCCAGGTTTTCACAGTCAAGAAATAAAAAATTTCCAGGTCTCCGTTTTTACATCAAATAATGAAATAAGCGTTCGTCATACATGTACAAAATGAGTCATTTCGTTTTTTATTAGCCAAAAATTTCTAAAGAAAGCCGAATCGTAAATAAACAAATTCTTAATTTTTTGCGAACATGAGTCGTCTTTGTGAAATCTTTAGAAATATTGTTTAATCTTTGTAATGTCTTTGAAATTGTTAAAGTCTTTGTGAAATCCTTTGGAATCTTTGTGAAGTATTACAAACTTTAGTGAAAGCTTGAAATTCCGGTGAAATTTCTGAGAAATCTATTGGCATTTTTCAAAGCTTTCGTAAAATCTTGAAAATTCTTGAAATGTTTGTGAATTCTTTCTTTCACCTTTGTTTGTGAAATCTTTTGCGTTTGCTTAAAATCTTTGAAATGTTTTAAAATTCTCCAAATCTTTTGAAATCCTTATGGATTCTTTAAAGAAATTGTGAAATCTTCTCTATGTCTCTTGTATTCGTTTGAAATCACTGGAATATTTGAAATCTTTGTTAAATCTTTTGAAATCTTATAAAAAATTTTGATATCGTTTAATATATTTTTAAATCTTTGAAATCTGTTGTACTGTGTACCCTTGTTGAAATCTTTTAAGTCATTGAAAGCTTTGAAATTTACGAAAACTATCTGAAATTTGTTCACGTCTTTATAAAATCTTTGTTCGTGAAATATTTTCTGTTCTTTTGAAATTATTAAAATCTTTATAAATCTTTTCAAATTTATTGAAACCTTTTGAAATCATTAAAAATATTTTTAATGTATTGAAATCTTTGAAATACGGTGTACTGTACCCTTGTTGAAATCTTTGAAATTCTCGTATTGTTTTAAAATCTTTGAAAATTTTGTGAAATATTTTGACATCTCCTAAACAATTTTGAAGTTATTTAAAATGTTTGAAAAGTTTTGAAATATTTAAACTGTTAATATCTTTAAACACTTTTGTAAGTTTTAAAATTTTTGTGAAATGTTCGAAATCTCTGAGGAATTTTTGTGAAAACTTTTTAATCTAGTGTACACGCCTTTTTAGAATGTTTAAAATCCTTGAAATCTTTGTGAAATATTTTGAAATGTTTATATAATTTTTCTTGAATCTTTGTTTGGAAAATATTTTGTATTGATTGAAGTCATTGAATTATTTGAAATATTTTGAAATCTTCTCAAATGTTCTAAAACCTCTTAAAATCGTTTCAAATGTTTGAAATCTTTGAAATATGGTGTACTGTACCCTTTTTTAAATCTTTGAAATCGTTTAAATCTTTAAAGTTTTAAAATGTTTGTGAAATCTTTATTGAAATCTGGCGTGCGCGCCTTTTTTAAATCGCTCTAATCCGTGAAATATTTATGAAATATTAAAGATATTTAAAATATTTTGAAATGTTTTAAATGCTCAGAAATATCTTGTAACATTTTGAAATCAGTGGTACACTCAAAACCGAGTGGTCAACCCCTCGGAAAATGCGTTGTATGCCCATGGCTTATTCTAATTCTGAAACTGAATTAACATCGAAAATTTAAAATAATGTTTTCGTGAAAAAATCAAGAAGATTTCCAGGTTTTCAAGGTTTAAAAAAAAATTCAAGGAGAGTTCTAGATTTCCAAGGTTTTCAAGATCAGTAGACACCCTGTTAATGTCATGTATTTAAAAAGTCTTTTAATTTAAATTCATATTTTCACACCTTTTGAAAAAAAAATTTATTTTTGTGTTTCATTCCGATCACAAAATGTTTAGACATTTACTAAAAAATTAAAGTTAAAACTCACTGAAAAATACACAATTGTCCTTTAATTTTTTCAGGTAATCTCTTGTTCTTCTTGTGAAAATAAAAATCTCAAGAAGAAAGAACTACATATAAAATAAATAAAAAGAAAAGAAAATTGCATTTTTATTTTAAAATTCGGTCTTGGCAAGAAGTATATGGTTAAAATTAACATTAAAAGTGTAGCATTTAAACTGTGAACGCATTTTTTGTAAAATTGAGTGAATATTACAATATAAAATAGCAAACTGTTGTCTTTATTTCATTGATCTTCGCTCCACATATACCGGTTTTTTTTTGTTTTTCGGTCACTATAGTATTTTTTAAATTTTTCATCAAATTCAATCCTATTCACAATGCACTCATCCATAATAATCTTACGTTTTCGCTAGCTCATACTGCTTGTTTCAGGATTATGGCAGACTGATGTTATTTATAATTCTTTAATAAGTTGAGAATGTTATTGGTATCACGTTTTTATGACAATAATAATACATGAAGTATAGAAGATGTAGTAAATAATGATAGCCAAAACAAATATAATTGGATATAATTATACAACAATCATTATTATGCTCATATTTCTTATTAATATTAATTATAAGTTCATCATTTAATTATTGAATTAATACAAACACAAAAAATATTCCTATTGTAATTTGAAAAAGATCCTCTTTAAAAATAATAATAATAAATAATTCCTAAAAAAGAAAAAATACATAAAAAAAAACAGGAAAGAAAAATGAGAAGGCAACCAACCAAATCCCCTTCCTTCTCATTTTTCTTTCCACTTTTTTTTAAGAGGATCTTTTTTTTTCCAATTACAACAGGTACATTTTATGGCGGTTGTCCAAATTTGGTCGTTAGATTTTTGGTTTTGTTTTCAGGAATTGTATACACTAATAATACGATTAATATAATTATAATAGGGCAAATCGAAATATAAATAAATGTTTAACTACGAAATGTGTGAAAACATAAACTGGAATTAACACTTTTTTGCGGGGTCAACTTCAACTGTTTTGTCAAGACTTTTTTCTGTCATATTTTCCAAATTAAAAAAAAAAATGGCAATTAATTATATAAGCGATTTTTTTTAAATGTGCATTTTTACCATTTTTTCATTGATAAGCTTAATTTTTTACAAAACTCAACTCGAAATGTCTTTCAAAGGCTCTTTGCCTTCATATTTTTCTTAATGACAAAAATGGTTACTTATATAAACAATTTTATAAACAAATGTACATTTTAAACATTTTTTTCATGCATATATATAATTTGTTTCCTTATTTTACCCAAGAAAAGATTTTTATATTAAATAAAAAATAGTTGAGTTGGACCAAAAAGAGCAGATTAATACTGTCAATCATACAGTTATATTTTTAACCAAAAAGATTAGCTTTACACAAAAAAGTTGATTTTTTTACCCAGTAGTTAAAGTATTAACAAAAAATGCATTTTCAATATCGAATATTAATTTTTTTGACTAAAAAAGATGAATTCTCAACAAAATAAATACATTTTTTACCAAAAAGTTGAATTACAACAAGACTAATTTTCTACAAAAATAAGAATTTTCAACTAAATAGTTTGAACAATGGATGTCACGATAATCCAAACTTTATTTTATTAATTTTTAGTATATATTTTTTTCGTTTAAATAATTGTTTAAAATAAATAGTGGAATTTTTATTATAAAAGAGATCAATTTTAATTTAAAAATGGAGTAGTTAAATTTTCATTTAAAAAAATTAATTTTTAAATAAAATAAAAATAATTTTCTACAAAACGTTTAATTTGGTATCAAAAATTTGAATTCTAAACAAACATTGAACATTAAACATTTAAACAAACATTGTTGAATTTTTCTCCAAAGTATGAACGTTCAACAGAAAAATTAATTTACAACCGACCCGTTGAATTTTCAACAAAATAGTTAAATTTTCAGTTAAAAAATTATTTTGTAAACAAAAACAAGAAGTTGAATTTTCAAACTAAAAGATAAATTTTCAATAAAAAAATGAATAGTACGCAATAAAAAAAATAAAGATTTTAATTAAAACCAAAAGATAAATGGATTTAAGCAACAAAAACTTATTTCGAAAAATCTTTGAATCTTCAAACAAAAGCGATTAAGTTTCAACCAAACAGTTACATTTTTAACAAACAAAAAAATTGATGTTCTACCGAAGACGTATTTTCAAGAAATTTCATAAATTTTTAGCCAAATATTTAAATTTTCTAACAAACTGTTGAATTGTCGAGCCAAAAATACGATGTCTCATACTAAAGGAATAAATGTTCAACAAAATAGTTGAATATTTAACCGATAAAGAAACCTAAAAAAATTTCAATGAAATTGTTGAATTTCCAAGCCAAACAGACTAATTTTCAACAAAACAGTTGAATTTTCAACAAATTAATTCAGTTTTAAATCAAATAGTAAAATTTTTAACAAAAAATGTAATATTATACTTTTCATCCGAAACAAATGAACTTACAACCAAAATAGTTAGAATTTTCTTAATGGTTTCCATTTAAGTTAGTTCGCAATTAAGTGGAAAACAAGAGAAAGAGGGGAATAAATAGGAATATTCATAATTTATAGATGACTAAAGAATAATATTTTGAATGAACATTGTAAAACAAGGAATCTTGCTTAAAAAATATAGTTAATTTGCCATTGCACTCTTTTTTATTTTGGAATATACTTAAGTTTAATACTTGAAATAATTTGATGTAACTATTTTGACACTATTTTTTATCGCTGGCATGAGACCGAAATATTATTTTTAATTAGTTATTAATTTTATGCATTACCTATTTTAATGAATTTGAAAGTCATAAAAGAAATGGTATCACTAAAAATCTAAACAAAAAAGTTTAAACTATTTGTTGTCAAATAACAAATGGTAATTCAATCGGAATAAAATGTAACCAATACTTACAGTGGAATGAGAATCTAATAAATTCGATAAAACTTGGATTGTTTCAGTGTATCGTTGCTCTTTTATCTGAAAATAATTTAACAATGAGAACGACATTTGTAGGTAAAACAAAAATTTAAATAAAATTTTAGAACAAAATAACCTTAAAAAAATATTTTTTCACGAGTTAAAAATAAAGTCGAACCTCACTTAATGAATTGAAAAGTATTTAGATGTTGTATTGAAAATCGTACCATGGTATAAATTGTTTTTGTGTATTCGCCATCCTTAATTTGTATGTTTTGTATAAAATTATTCATTTTCGTAAAAATCACCTTTTAACCATTATCACGTGTTGTTTTGACAGGACGCTCATGTCGTCTCCATGGCAATAGAAGAAGCAGAAGACTTTTTGGTGATTTTAGATACTCCCACATTTTCTATCAAATATCTTTTTAAAGCAACAAAATAATTTGAAATAGGCAACTAGCCTTTAAATATAACTCGAAAGTCAGGAGAAATAACTCAACGTCCGTTTTGGAAATGCATATAACTTTGATATAACCTTAGAAAACAACAAAGCACACCGGGTTTTTTGAGGATAGGTTCTAAAAATCGAGTGTAAATTTCACTGACATTATACGAATTTCGCAGAAAAGTGAAGTCTGCAACCCAATAATGCTGCATTAAATCTCTTCTCTCGTACAATGACTTTCTTAACAGTAATGAATTTAAAAATGCAGATATCTGCCATGTGGCCATGTGTCACTGAGATGGCCTTGAAAAAGTGTCATAATGAAGTGGCGCGCTCTCACGGATTGCGAAATAACTTCGCAAAAGCACGCAAAAGGAGAAAAGGAGGCGTGGGAAGGAACTCAACCCAAAGGCATTTCTTTCGATAAACGATCATTCGGGCCCAGTACGGCAATCTGTTGTCCGTTTCGCGAGAAGCAAGGTATTGTAAATAATTTGTGCGAGTGCACGCGGCCAAAGTGAGATCGGTGCCGAAAGCAAGACTGTTTACAAACTATCCCCACACATCCGTCGAGTTCGAGTATCAACTAGTCAAGCGTATGTGACTTTGAACGTCTGCGAAATGTCGACCATCTCGGCGGCGAACCTGCCCACTTCGGCGTCGATGATCAGTCGTACGCAAGCAAGTGGAGGTGTGCAACCTGGTATAAAGTGTATGGTCTGCGGCCAGTTCGACAGACTGCTTAGGTGCTCACGGTGCAAAGCTGCTGTTTACTGTTCTAGAGAGCATCAGAAACTCGACTGGAAACGACACAAATCACTTTGTTCGACGCATGCATCTGAAACGAATTCTGCGAGGTCGTTTACACACAACGCTATTTCTAGTCAAGTACTAGACGCTGTAAAAAAGTCGGAATTCATGACGAATAACTATAACCTCAACGAGGTGCTCTTCAAGGAACCAGTGGCTGGACCTTCGGTTGATCGATTCCGTGGTACGTATCAAGAAATTCGCTGTTCGTTTCTAGACCACGCATAAAAATAAAGTGGCATTTCATGCAAATCCGGGGATTGTGTTTCCTTTCTTATAAAACATAATCAATTCTTTTTTTTTGTAGTTTTCAACATTATCTGAGACATTTTTACACTGACTTTAGATACTAGTCTAATATGTCGAATACATTGTTGTCGGTGTTGGATTTTATAAACTGAAACTTTCTACACTTTCGAACTCTTAGATAAATATTTTCTGTCAGTAAATACAATAAATTTACTTTTAAATATTTTTTATTTACTATTACATGTTTGCTAACATATTGGAGGAAACTCTCTATTAACATTTGAAAAGTGTCAGTTTCAAATTTCGGCAATTCGTCTTATTGTGGTCCAGTTAGCTTTGGCATTGGGTTACATATAAAATTTCAGTGCCTAGGGGCGTACGTGTCGCGAGCGGTGTACCGTCATTACGTTCTTTAATGTACGTTTTTCTCTCTCTAATGTACAAGGAAAGCTATATGGCACGAAAAAAAGTATTATTAAAAGGTTCAGTACAAGGTGAAACTGTTTAGGGAAAGTGTGCTCTTCTGAATGTCACCCTCGAAATCGATGTTGGCCGTTGACAATCTAATAAAGACCCCGACAATTATTTCAAACGGTATTCAGTTTAAAAAAAAATAAAATAGAATGATTACGTGCTTGTGCGGTGTCGCCTTTTAAATATCTTCTGCCAAATGCAAATAATTTCGTTTAATTTATTACATTGTTGTAGAAATATAATGATAATTCTATTTGAGGAAACTCGCTTTTATATTATCTTAACTGTGTTTATTGTCTTATTCAAGATAGCCACTGACCGGGAATTTTTCATGTTTGTTTTTACTTTTTCAATAAATATCGTCTTCCTCTTCGAAAAAAAATGTGTTTGGAATTGTGCTCTGTGTCACCAACCATCTCCGTTAAAATTTCGATGATCAGTTTATATTTAAGATATTAAAATTGATGTTGAGTTTAAAAATGAATGTTAGTTTTATATTTGAGAACGAAAACTTTTATAATATTAGTCCTATAATTAATTACTAATACTTGTCATGATAAAGTAACAAAAAATAGAGTGCTATAAGCTGATTTGATAAAATTCAAAGTCTGCACTCTGCCCTATTGCCTTCTGTTCCATTTTTTGAAAAGATTTCGTCTTTTTTCCGTTTTCAATCAAATTTACTGAATTTTTTTGTCTGACATTCAACTGTTTTGTTGACCATTTGTACTTTTGGATGAAAATTAGGTTCTTTTGGATTTAAACTTCATTTTTTGGTTGAAAAATAGTGTTTTTTTTTTGTTAAAAGTGAATTTTTTGTTGGAAAATTAAATTTTTCGTTGAAAGGCCCCTCCTTTTTTTTAGTTCAAAATTCGTCTTTAGATAGATAATTGGTCCTTTTGGTAGAAGATTCATCTTTTTTGTTTGAAAATTCATGTTTTATGGTTGAGAGTTAATTGTTTTTTCATAAAAAGTCTACTATTATATTTTCGGTTCGGAATTAATTGTTTTTTTTTGGTCGAAAGTTCAACTTTTTTGTTGACAATTCGTGTTTTTGGGTTTAAAATTGGTACTTTTGGATCGAAAATTTATTTTTGGTTGAAAAGTAGTCTTTTTTGTTGTTAAACGTGATTTATTTTGTTGGGAATCCAGCATTTTTGTTAAAAGGTTCCTCTTTTTTTAATTATTATTTTTTTTTAGTTCAAAATTCGTCATCAGATAGATAATTCTTCCTTTTGGTAGAAGAGTCGTGTTTTTTTAGTTAAAAATTCAACTTTTATGGTTGCTTTTTTTTTGCCTAAAATTCAACTGCTTTGTTGACAATTCGTGTTTTTGGATCGAAAGTAGGTCTTTTTGGATTGAAAATCCATTTTTTGGTTGAAAAGTTCAGAAATGAATTATTTTTTTGAAAATTTAACTATATTCTCTTAAAAAGTAATTTTTTTATTTGAACATTCTATTATTATATTTTGTTATCAGAATTCATCTATTTTGGTTACAAATTCTATTATTCAATGGAAAACTGAATTATTATGTTGGAAGTTCAACTTTTTTTTAAACATCCTTTTTCTTGGTTAAGAGTTAATTTTTTATTATTTGAAAAATCTATTAATATTTTTTGGGATCAGAATTCATATATTTTGGCTATAAATTCTACTAGTTGGTGGAAGGTTTCATTATTTTGTTGAAAATTCGTCTTTTTGGTTGAAAATGATTTTTTTTTTGTTCTTTGCTTGAATATTCAACTGTTTGGTTAAATGCGACTGTTTCTGATTGCAATTTAATATTTTTTGGTTGAAAAATCGATTATTTAATTAAAAATTAATCTTCGTAGGTTGAAGATTCAATAATTTGGTTAAAAATTAAACTCTTTTGTTGAAAATTCGTCTTTTTGTGTCGAAAATGCATATTTTGTTGTCGATGAAAATCCAACTGTTTTATTGAAAAAGCAATATATTTCAACTTGGAATCTTCAAAATGTGTTATCTGTATTAATGTTATTTAAAAGAATTTATTCTCCTTATGATTGCATTGTCTTCAGAAATCACTTTTATACAATAATTTAGATTATAAATTTTCCAGAAATTCTAAAAGGTTTCATTCTTTTAAAAATGTATATAATAAAGAAATTAATTTTGAATAATGATTATTATTAACTCTTAAAAGTAAACTCTGTTATTGTATTACTGCAATATTTATTAATAAGAGTTCATCATTGATATCCAATCTAATAAGGCGTGACTCTAAATATAAATTTTAATTCGTTCTATAAAAACATACCATATCATTCTTTCAATATTTCAAGACGATACAGATAATCTGAAACCTTTTTCTGCAGAATCGACGAAAAGTACGGACGGTTGGACGTCGCCGATAACATCGGAGGGGAGCTCGGAAGCAACAATTTTGGGAGCCACCGCAGAATCTCTAAATCCAACATTGGAGGGACAAAACGAAGCAGGCATGCTGTCCCATGAATTTAACGGCGTGAAAGACTTTCCTCAATTAGGCCTTAATGACAACGAGTCACAACTGACAGTTTATCAAAAAATCAAGAACGGTTTAATCGACGACATCTGTGAAGGAGTGATCAAAGACATGAACACTTACGGTTTGTGTGCATTGGACCGATTTATGGGTGACGAGATCGGTCTCGCAGTGTTGGATGAAGTTTTGGACGTATATAGTGCAGGTTTATTTAAAGATGGTCAATTAGTATCTAATGCCGGTGCAAATGACTCGAGAACTATTCGCAGCGATCAGATAGCCTGGTTGCATGGGAAAGAAGAAAAATGTCCCAACATAGGCTTGCTCATTTCCCAGGTTGATGCTATTATTATGAGGGCGAACAAAATGCACAACAATGGGAAATTGGGAGAATACACAATAAACCAAAGAACTAAGGTAAGGCATAGTTGGAATATTAATCTACAGACTTCACACTCTTGTCCTTTTTTTCTTCTTCAGAATTCCCTATTTTTACCCTCTTTTTCGAGAATTCTCCCCTTTTCTTTGTTTGTTCGCTTAAATGTGAACTGAATTAACAAAACCCAGTAAAGCGATCCTACTATTTTTGGTTGAAGGTTCGGTCTTTTTAATTGAAAAGTTTAATGCTATATTTTTGAATCCGAATTCGTCTATTTTGGTTGAAAATTTTATTCTGTTAAAAGGTCATCTTTTTTTTCGAGATTCTAATATTTGATCTTCTTGGGGGTTAAAAATTCATATATTTGGGGTTGAAAATTCAATTTTTCTGGTTACATTTTTTTGACGACTTGAAAATGCGTCATTTTGAATTGAAAATTCATGTTTTGGTAGAAAAAGTTAATTCTATTTAATTGAAAAGTCTATTACTATGTTTTCGTTGAAAATTTTGATTAGTTCGTTGGAAATATAAGAATTTTGTTTAAAAGTATTCATTTTTGGTTGAAAACTCAACTGTTTCGTTACAAATTCATCTTATTGGGTTGAAATTTTAACTGTTTGGGCAGAAAATTAATATTTTTTGGTCGAAAAATGAAGTTTTTAGTTGTTGTTAAAAATTCATATTTTGGGGTCAAACATTGAACTCTTGGTTAAAAATTCTACATTTTGGTCGAAATTTATACTCTTTTGTTTCAAGTTAAACTATTTTGTCAAAAGTTCTTTTTTTCAAATTCTGTTTGCTTGGAAATTCGTCTTTTTGTATAGAAAATTTTATATACAATTTAAGTCATCCTTTTTATTTAAAAATTCCAGTAATTGTTTGAAAATGAACTTTTTTGTTAAAAATTCAACAATTTTGGTCGAAAATTCTAGTTTTGTTGAAACTTGATTAGAAACTTTGCCCTTTTTGATTAAAAAAGCATCTGTTGATAGAAAAGTTAATTCTTTTTAATTGAAAAACGTATTACTGTATATGACTTAAAAAGTCATCTTTTTTGTTCAAGATTGTACTATTTGGTCCTTTTAGTTTAAAAATTAACATTTTTGTTAAAAATGCATGTATTGGGATTGAAAATTCAACTTTTCAGGTTAAACTTATTTAATACTGAGTTTAAAATTCGTCTTTTTGGATAGAAAGTTCGTCCTTTTTGATTGAAAATGCATCTTTCAGTAGAAAAATTAATTCTTTTTAATCAAAAAGTGTAATACTATATTTTTGGTTAAAAATTCAGCTTAATTCTTTAAAAGTTCAAAAATTTTGCTTCAAAGTAATCCCTTATGGCTGAAAATTCAACTGTTTTGCTGTCAATTCATCTTTTTGGGTTGAAATTTAAACTGTTTTGGTAAAAAATTAAGTTTTTTGTTATAAATTCATATTTTGGATAGAAAATTATTGTTTTTAATAGAAAATTAATGTCTTTTATTTGGAAGATAATTTTTTTGAAATTTTTATTCCTATATTTTTGCTTTAAAATTCATATATATTTGTTGAAAATTTAATTATTTTTTCAAAAATCAATGATTTTGTTTTAAAAGCACCCTATTTGTTTAAAAATTCAACTATTTTCGTAAAAAATTCTAAGGTTTGGTTGAAAATTAACTGTTTTTATTGAGAATTCACATTTTGTGGAGTTGAAACTTTAACTGATTTTCTTGAAAATTCGCAATTTTGGATAGAAATTTCGACCTTTGGTTTGAAAATTCATCTTTTTATCGACAACTAAAACTATTTGGTTGAGAAATCATCAATTGAAAATTTCCCGTTTTTAGTTGAATTAAGCTGCATTTAATTTAAAATTAAAATCTCTTTCGGTTGAAGTATCCACTAATAAATTTTTCGTTGAGAATTTATCTTTATTGGTTGTAATTTTTGTTGTTAACGATTCATCTCCTGTTGAAAATTCAACTTTTTGGAAGATAATTAATCTTCTTGATCGAAATTACATCTATTTGGGATGAGAATTCAAATATTTGATTTAAATTAACATTCTTCATAAAAATTCAACTGTTCTGTAGAAAAATAGTTGTTTTTTTTCTTGATATTTCTAATATCATCATAATATATTTCTAATATATTCCGACTTCAAATCTTAGAAATTTAAAGCGCTTCATATTGAATTAAATATGTTACATGCAATTATTTTATTTAAAAGAATTTTCGTAAAATTTCTCCTTATTCTCCCGGTTTCGAGACAATTTTTTACTCTGAAGTCTGAATGTAACAAAAAAAGAAACTGAATTTTTTAAAAAAGTCATCTGGTATCAGAATACTTTATTATTAGAAATAGTGCTGGATTAACCTGTTTCTCATTATGTAATAGTTTATTTCACAAATTGCTTCGGTTTGATTGCGAATACTGATATTTACATAGCAGACGTTGATAATGAAAGCAATAGTTTGTATTCCTATGAGTCAGGAAATGAGCAAGTTTCACAGAGTCTAGAGTAGTAACAATGTTTTTTAAACAATGTTAAGTCTTGAATTTTGTTTCATTTATTCTTTATGATTTAAAAACTATTCAACGTTATTTCAATGAACAGGACATTTCGTTTTTCTTACTGTTCTCGACTTTTTGTCAGTAGACACCGCGCAACTACATAAAATCTTAAAATTAGTTGGCAGGCACATACTAAAGACTAGAAAAGCGAATGCAATTGGTCACGTACGCCACTTTTCTCCCTCACGCCGTCTTTCTTATTCCAAAAGCCCACCCACTTGACATAACTTCAAAAATAGTTGTACCTTTGTCACTCAATCCGATGAGCAAATAACGATTGAGTAGTATTAAAATGTTAAAAAGTATTGCTACGTGCTGAATACGTTGTAACCTTCCCGAAGGTGAACGGTGGTGCCAACGTATCTGAATTCTGACCACCTCGAGACAGTTTTAACTGGTATAAACATAGCAAATGCTAAACAAACTTGCGAGATTCTCTGGGGAATATTTAACATCAATTAAATAAAAATGCAGTGCTTTTATAAACCGAAGAGGAGGCATAATTATACAGAATTGTACTCACTATTATTGATACAGGGTATCTATCCTACCTGAAGTACCTGTAATTGTCAAGGCATCCACATATACCTTGAAAAACATGTAAATGCCAGAAAATTTGATTTAAAATCAGAAAATTTCTTTATTTTAAAATTACAATATAAATTTGAATAAGAATGCTTCATTGTTATTTTCATGTATTTATTCATGAAACATTTTTAAAAGTAGCTTTGTGTTACTATTATCAAATTATTTTTTTTTCATTCTTTTTTTTTTTTTTATAACGATTTTTTTTACTAAAAATTGAACTATTTTATTTTTGTTTGGAAATTCAAGTATCTGATTGAAAATGCAACTTTTTTTTGTTGCAATTTGTTCTTCCTTTTAACTGAAAAATTGGTCTTTGTTGAAAAATCATCTATTTTGAAGACAACTGTTTCTGATCACAAATTAAAAATTTTTTGTGGGCGCAATATCAACCGATACATTTCTGGTTCAGAATTCATCTTTTTGAAGTAAAAATTAAATTAATCGGTTGAAAGTTAAACTCTTTTGTTAAAAAATTGTTGTGGCAGATTTATAATTTTACTTGAAAATTTATCTTTTTGACGATTCAGATATTTTGTTGAAAATTCATTTTTACTTTGGCTGAAAACTTAATTATTCCATTTAAGATCGAACTCGAATCTACCTTTCTGATGAATAATTTTATGCAAAGAAATCAGGGCATGAAAAAAGTTGACAATTCAATATTTTATTTCCAAACTACCTCATTTCCGTCTCATTAGTGACAATTGTGTAACAAAGAAATAAAGCAAAGTCAACAAAACCAAACTGTCATTCATTCTTTTTGTTTTCTCAGTCTGTTCTATACTACTAGGGACCAAATAACTATTCGAGTTGAAAATTTGTTTCTTTTTTAAATTGAAAATTAAATTATCCAGGTTAAAGAATCATAATTTTAGTTGAAAATTTATTTTTTTGGTTTAAAGTTCTTTTTTAAACTGTAAATGTTGAATAATCCATCATTTTGGTTGAAAATTCATATCTTTGGTTGAACACTAATTTTTTAAACTGAAAATTGAACTATTCAATTTTTGGTGGAGAATGATCCTTTTAAATTGATAATTCATGTATTTTGTTGAAAATTAATATTTTAACTGATAGTTTTAACTATTCCATTTTTGGTTTAAAAATTCATACTTTTTAGTTCAAAAATTAAAAATTTGTATTTTTTCATTAAAAATGTATGTATTTTGTTTAAAAGCCCCGTCTTTTTTGTTTGAAACTTAATTCTTTGTTTGATAATTCGTCTTTTTGGTTGAAAATTGAAGTATTCCAGTTTTATTTATTTCAAATTTTATTTGAAAATTCATCTTTTTATTTAAAATAAAACTACTTGGTTGAAAGTCAAACTCGGTTGTTACAATTTTTTTTGTGGAAAATTACTTTAACTAAAATTCAATTATTTGGTTGAGAATTCATGTATTTTAATGAAAAATTATCTTTTTGTTAGTAAATTAATCTGTTTGATTGAAATTTTAACTATTTGTTTAAAACTGTATCTATCTTGTTAAATACAAAATTTGACTTGAAAAGTTCGAAATTTGAAAGCGTTTCTATGAAATTTTATATAGTACCTACCTACATTAGCTTTACCTAAAAATATGCTTCGAATTTTAAGTATAAGATTAAATAAAAAATTCTTTTAATTATTATTCAAATTCAAAGAATAACTAATTATGTTTTTAGTATTATTTATTTAATTATTCGGTGGTGAGGGGATATTTAAGAATATCTTGTAATATAATTTGTCAAAACTTTCTAAATGCTTGTTATAATATTATAATATTTATAATAAACTCGCGAAACTGTAAATATATTTCGAGTTGATTGTTTTAAAAAAGTGCGATATATTTGATTGGGTCCGTCCTATGAAAAATTGTACCTGAAAAAACTTGAGATACGTTGAAAAAGACCTGGAATTGTCAGTGAAATTTTTCCACTATTTGAGTAGACATCCTGTGATGTGACACTAAAGAGAAATTTAAATTTTGATGTATTCTGAAGTTAATTTCTTAACTTTTATATAATTAATAATGAGTAATGTTTAAAAAACACAAATTGGTATTCCTCCGTTTCTGAAAACTTGTTCTTAAGATTCTTAAGATGCAATGTCTCTACGTTAAATATTGGACCATTTCTCTTTGAACTTGAAGAAATATTCGGTTCTTAAATAATTAATTTCCAATTTTATTGTTTTTTATATTTTCGTATGCAAATGCTGTTTTTTTCTTCGCGTGAAAACAAATGAAATCTTAACATGGAATGTTTTGAGAAGAATGAATCTAATCTAGATTATTTATGATTTTGACTTTCGCCATTTCTACTTGTACTTATGAAAACCTTTGAAGAAAATAATGAATATTGAAAATATTAAACGCGTTTATTTATATAATTTTGTTTCTGTATGAATGCATTGTTTGTTTAATGAACTGTAAGCCTTGAAAGTTTTTATCTTGATTCTTATGACCATAACAATCGCAATGCTTTGCATTGTCAGGCGAATATATAATTAAAAACCCCTTGTCAGTAGAACGAAGTATTACTTTCACCCGACTATTTTTCGATTACTTTTTTTTCACCAGATTCACATAAGTCGATAAAATCTTCATATGGACACATAAATATATTTACGGAATACGGGTGATTCTACTGGCATAAAAAGTAATGTAAGCCGAATTTCTCTACTTTTATGAATATGCAGCAAGACCTACACAATAAGATTTAAAAATAGAATCACAAGATTTATTTCCTTTATGTCTTAAATATCACTTCTTAAATGTTTGATATTCGCAAAATGATGCTGTTCACATGGTGAGTCATTTCCTCACTTTTTGTACACTTGCGTCATAGAAACTTTAAAAATTTACTTTGGCTTAACAATTCAATCCCGTAATTGACTGAATATTTTCTCAGAGAATAAAATTTTCCAGAATGGGTTAAATGTTAAATGTTCATGTATGAAACAGAGGTTATTTTTAAAAATAATATCAATATAACTGAGGCTGCATTTAATATTATGTGATGTGATATTTTTTTACCAACTGAGCGGCTAATTGTTTCTTGGAACATTTAACTACAGGGAAATACGTTGATTGCTTCAATTAAAGTTTTGTTGTTGTTGTAGAACTTCAGTATGCTTAATTGTTTGATAAACAATCATTCTTAAGACAATTATCTGTTTCTACACATGTTGCACTAAAAAAATCAATCAAAAGCATATGCACAATTGCTGTTTATCTAGTATTGAATACTTTATCTGTTTGTAGAATCATAAATCATGTTCGTTTTCTTCATTTGCAATTATTGTACATATTGTACCTATTATCAACGTCAGGGTTCCTGGCAAACACTGCTCCTCCATTTGTCACGTAGGCTTTCTTTTTATTTAATTTTTAACTTTTTTATTTTTAGTCTGATTTAAGTGAAACATCTCTTAACTTGAAAATAGAATTTTCACTTTGAAGGAAATAATTTATATATATTTTTTCAACTATAATTATAGCGTTTTACAACAAATTGTCTATTTTCAATAAACAATTACATTTCAAAGAAGGTTTACAATCCTCAACAATTTTTTGTTATATTACTATTTCTCGTCTCAAATGGGTATTTTCAATAAAAAGTGATTAAGTTTCAAAGAATATTGGACAATAATAGGTTATGTTTATATTTTTCGTCGAAAGTAGGTATTTTTGATAAAAAATGCAACAATTTCATTGCCCATATATTGTAAAAAAAATTATTTACGTATATTAATTCTGAAGTTAGTACATAAATTTCCGTCAATTATGAAAAATGTTGCGTTTGTTGTCTAGTGTTAATTAAATTGAATATAAATCGATATTCTACCATTTTATTATTAAAGTATTAAATATACAATTGAAAGGATATCTTTCAAAAATATTAATGTTCCCGAATTTTCAGCGGGGAATATATAAAACTTTAAATAAAAAATAAAGTGTAAATGGTGTGAACCAGAATGTATATAGGCCAGATAAAAAATGGGGACAAGGCCGTGACAAGGCTTAAATGCATATGCTATGAAAACAAGAAACGCAGTATCTGTATTTTTTGTCGTATCTGAGTTCCAGATGCCAAAATGCTCCTTACGCTATCAATTTTTTTTCTTTTAGATGAGTTGAATGGGGAAAAAATCGAATAGTTGAAAAAGAAATAGTTTAACAATAGGATCTACAAATATTGTTTTTTTTTCTTTAAATTAACGCAAAGAAATTTAAATACTATTTTTCATATTAAAGCGTATCTTTTTTTATTTACTCAAATCGTGAGTAAAGAAGATTAAAAATAAAGCAAAGAAATATGCATGTATCTGTATGCAGATACGATTTTTGGGTCTATAAGCCTCCAGTAGAAAATCACATAAAGTGCAAATATTGAGTTTCTTGTACTGTAGATATGATCTTGGGTATGAATTATGAATTCTCAAGGGAAATTTAATAGTTAAATAATAGAATAATAAATAAACCGAAAGTAACACTTTACCAAATTTGATTTTTTTTTAATGTACGATATTTTCCATAACAAGCGCAACAAACACGAGTTTTAACCCGCTCAAGAGGCAACGAAGGTCGAACTTTCGATGCACGTGTTATGAAAAACCTGTTTAGGTTTCTTAGGTTCGAAAGGCGAATAACGGCAGCTTATGGGATTTTTATCAAAATTTTTAAATATACTATTTAGACTATTTAGAGGTGGCCCATAGTCTATTCAGTTCTTACGAAAATAAGGACTTTTTGGGAAACTTGAAAATCAAGGAAAGAGAATTTTGTTGGTCAAGGAAAGTCAGGGATTTAGAAAAAATTGCAAAATTCAGGACATTTCTGCAAGAAGAAGAAAACATCACTTTTTCCTATAAAAAACTCTATTTCTAAACTTTCTTGAATTCTTTTGAAATATTTTAAGGTATTTAAAAGACTGTAGGGTATATTTTTTTAATTCCAAGGAATTTTCAAGAGCTTCAAAAAGCTTCAAGGGAATTTAGAAGATATTAAAGGATTTGAAACATTTGAGGGTATTTTAAAAGACTCGAAGGAATTTTTCATAAATTTCAATAATTTAAAAGTATTCCACACAAGGATATTTAAAATAGTTTCAAGGAATTTAAAACATTTTACGGTTATTTAAAAAAAAATTTACAAATTTTCCAGAGCTTTAAGAAGTTTCAAGGAATTCCAAAGCATTACAAATATTTTAAGGTTTCTTTCAAATTCCGAGGGAAGTTTTAAGAGCTTTGAAAAGCTTCAAAAGATTTAAAAGAGTTTGATATATTTTACGAAATTTAAAAAAAATTCGAAGCAATTTTTAATTGATTTCAATCATTTAAAAGGTTTGAAATATTTTAGGGCATTTTTAAACATTCCGAGACATTTTCAAGAGATTTACAAAATTTTGGGAGATGTTAAGGAATTAAAACAATGACATTCGGTCATAAAGAATTTAATATAATTTCCGAAAATTTGGTGCGATTTTACAGGATCTATAAGGTTTTAAAATATTCCACGGGATTTTATAAGGTTTTCGACGATTTCAATGATTCTGAGGAATTTTAAAAGCACTCAAGGATATTTTAACAAATATTCGATGATTTCAGGAAGTATCATCAGATTTCGTAAAATTGCAGGGGAGTTTATTTTTTGTTTTGAAAAATGTATTCGCAAGAGGTGAGCGATTTCTTAAGGTTTCAAAGATTTAAAGAGATATTAAAATGTTTTATGAAATTAATTTGAATTTATTTTGAACTCACACTACATTCTCATAAATTTACCATGAGCTCTTAAAATATATTTTAATTCTCTTTAATTTTTTTAATTTACGGGGATTCTTCTCAGTTCACTTTATTATACTTAATTAAATGGATTTTTTTTAATCAACCTTGAATTCTTAGGCACTTCATAATATATTTTTTAATGCCGTTTAATTTCTATTAATGTAATCGGATTCTGCTCATTTTCCTAAAGTCCTTCTAAGTTCACACAAATTTTGATGAAATCGATGGAATTTCGTTCAATTAATTTGAATTCTTTTGCATTTAATTTGAAATGCTTTGACGTCTTATGAATTTATCGAGGAATCTGTTAAAATTCACCTGAAATTCTTAAAAGTTTCATCAAATTCTTTTAAATTCAAAAGCACATTAGTCACATTATTCATACACAGTAGTTACTTTTAGCCATTTTTTGGGATTAGAAATTAGTCACTTTTGGTTACTTTTCAATTTTTGTACCGATTCTCATAAATTCATACCTGTTCAGTCAGGCTAGGCGGGAACGCTGACCAATCCTGTTAAAAAGTTACGTCGCAGAGAACAGAGCTGTGCTTGTACTTTTACGATTTTCTCTTCAATTACAGAAATTCTAGCTTTTTCAAAGACAAAACCCTACATGATGGGCCACCCCTAAATATTGTTTAAAAAAATTCAAAAAATCTGCCTTCTACAATTTCATAAACTACCTATACCGTTATTTGCTCTTCGAGCCGAAGAGAAACCTCACCCTATAGTGTGTGTTGGCCCTATAGTTTTATAATCACCCTATAGTGTGACCATAAAATGTGACTCACTGTGCTCCTCAAGCATCGATAGGTTCGATTAAAATGGATCCAAAAACTGTTTGGATACATTTTTCGATAACTATTAATAGTT
Organism: Belonocnema kinseyi; assembly: GCF_010883055.1. NCBI lineage: Eukaryota > Metazoa > Arthropoda > Insecta > Hymenoptera > Cynipidae > Belonocnema > Belonocnema kinseyi. The sequence continues at coordinate 74,247,788 of NC_046665.1, forward strand.
GTCAAAACCACTTCTCAAAATACCTCAACATTACGTTTTGCAACCACTGATTATTCTTTTGCGACGTATTTTGCATATTGTAGAGAACATATTTCGGAGAAATTAAGAACACTGGAAAGTATATGCAAACTTGGTACACTCAAATTCCGATATATGAACCTCCGGTTTACGGTATTTCTAGAACTGATAGCCTTGGAATTGTGTAGCGGTGGGAGCGCAGAGGTCGCATTCTCCGCGCGTTAGTTGCATAAGGTTACGTCATCGGTCCATATTTAACAGAAATGATTCACGCACCTCTGCCTGGTTACGTCTGGATTCCTCCGATTTAGGATCAAGGCCAATGCAAGCTATTCCCGAAATCCTTCTTATATCGAGAGCTGAGTGTATTTTAGAATTTGAATTCCATGATGATGTAGTCGTGAAAAAAGAAAGGCCGGTTTGGACAGATGCTCAAGAAGTCATTGAAGCTTTAATAAAAGAAAGAAATACTATTGGAAATACCTTTATTGAAGTTATGGCTGATGGTGGCCGAGGCCTTTTCAAAATATCTATGTGCATATTTCTTAAAGGCTATTTATCTGCATTAGATAAATGCAATGGTATTAACTTAAATGTACTAGAAGACTTTTATCTACCAACTCAGACAAGAATATTATAGTCTGAGGGTGGAAATATTGGATTTTAAACTTTTACTCGTGATTAATTGACAGCAAACTGTCACATAAATGTACCCCGTTCCCCACTGTTTTTCTAGACTAGCGGCCATGGGAAATCGTGTTGAATTATCCAATAAGGTTAAATGATGCAATGCAGCTCATAGTAGTAATTTAACTAGTGATGACCAGGATATATAATTCAAAAGGTACAGAGACGTAAAGCGAAATTACGAGAAAGTGTTTTGCACATAAAAAAATAAGAAGTATGCTAAGCAATATTACAGCACAATAAATTCTCCACTTTTCAATGAAGACGATGACATTTACGTCCTTCAAACATGCGTCATTCCTGAATTGCACATTTAATAAGGATTTGTGAAGCATTTATTCTCGGGTGGTATATGTCCCCTTGTGTTAAAGAAAAGGAATAAATATGGCCAAAAATGTTGAGTTATCCCGAAAAATTGTCGAGGAGAATTTTTTTTAGGGAAACGCGTGTCGATAACTTTGAAAGGAATCGGATAAACTTATAGATCCAGAAATTTATAAAGACATTGGGATTCTGCGTTTAATACCTTTTGTGACTGCTTTCAAGGCCATCGACAAAGTGGTTAACTACTCTTTTTTCCCAGAAAAGTTCGTGAAGACATAGATTCTCATTTGACTAAATTACGTAATGCTTTTAATAGTCTGGAAATTTCGGTGACATCAAACATTCATGTCCTCTTCACACATCTAAAGGATTTTCTACAAGTTTTAGACAAACATGGACTAGGATTATGGTCAGAGCAAGCAGGAGAGTAAATTCACCGTGGGTTTTTGAAATTATGGGAACTTTATCAAATAAACGACGTTCTTAAAGACTCTTCATATCCATTCATGCTCAAGCAGGCAGTGGTAGAATTCTCATCGCCACATATTTACAAGATAAAGATATAAGGGATATAAAATGAAAAAACAATTTCAACCTTTTTTTATGGGAAAAAACAGAAAAAAAATTAAAAGGGTGGAAAGTAAATAAATGGGGCCATTTTACTGCTACGTTCACGTCATTGGTGCTGGCTTGCTTGAGGAACATTGTGTCGAAGAGATGATAAAAAAAAATGTTGAGTCTTCAACAACAGCAAAAAATGAATTTTTAAGAAAGTCGTTCATCTATTTGCTAAGTATGAATTTTCAAGCAAATGTTTTAAAAAAATTTACGTGATTTAGGTTTAAAGAGAACCAGTTGCATATTTAACCAAAAAAAATGTATTTCTGCCAAAAGATGAATTTTCAAACCAAAAAGACGATTATTGAACAAAATAATTAAATTTTCAAGTCAAAAATGTGAATTTTATACAAAATAGTCGAATTTTTTAACAGAAGATATGAACTTTTAACAAAAATGTTCATTTGCAACTAACTAGTTGAATTTTCAAAAGAATAGTAAAAGAATTTTCTACCAAAAAGATTAATTTTCTACCAATAAGGACATATTCTCCAAAAAAGTTACATTTTCGACGATAGAGATAAATTTTCATTTTATCTGACGAATTTTTCACTGAAATAGTGAAATTTTCAGTAACAAAAAAGTTAATTTTCATTGTAATAAAATGTATATGCTACCAAGTAGTTTGATTTTCAACGAAATAGTTCGGTTTTCACTCAAAGAGATGAAATTTGAACTTATATGATGAATCTTTTAACTGGAATAATTAAAATGATTAAATCTATATTTGGCTAAAGTTTCCTAATACTTAGATTGCTTTTATTTTAAATATTGATATTTTCAGAAGGTCAAATATGGATCTTATGACCTCAAAAACTTTTTATTTTTACGATGCATGATTTCACAAAATAATATTTTTTCGGCAATTAATCGAGACATTTTCAACGGTACAAAATACTGTCTCTATTTACGAGAAAAGATGTGTTTTGCATGCCATAATTTCTATTTCGATACTGATATGATATCGCTGACTAAGGGAAGTTTCTAAAAACTATCTTATCCTATGAGTAATTTCAATTGACATGTAAATAAAAATATACATACGAATTACGTAACATAACGTTTGGGTGCTATTATTGTTTTGAAAAATTAAACATTGTGGATAGAAAGTGTGGGAAACTAAATTGCTCATAAGGGAATCTTAGATTTTTAATAGATAAAGTGGTAAAGTGATAAGCATTAAGACTTTCAAGATAAAGTGATTGACTGATTCTTCTCATTTCTTGGCATACGTGACGATTGTCACGGTGAAATGAATGGACACAAAATATCTTACTATAGAAAATTACGTTGGGTGACGTTATGTAATTCGAGAAAACGAGGTTACTCAAGTTCGAAGTCAAGAATAAGATTATAATCATCATCAGTCATATTACAAATGAATGATCAAAATAAAAACTGATAAACAAATAAATAATGGAAAATAAATTGCTGAGAAAATATAAAAACTGTTGTTATTTTAATTATTCAAAAGATGATGTTCCCAGTAATCGTGACGGTTTCACTTATGATACAACTTTGTTATGATTTGTTGAATATGAATGGATATGAATGAGTATGCTAAAAGTAGCATTTAATAATAAAGTTCATTTATTTTCATCATTTTAGAGTATCAAGTGCACTTTCAATTATTTCAAATCAGATAAAAAGCAAGAAAATTGGCGTGGCGCTACAAAAAAAAGGTTTAAAATTATCCGTATTCGAACCCTTTGCGACTAATAGTATACGAGATGTTAATTTGTTAATTAAGGGTAGCGTGTTGTAAAAATAAATCTTCCTTTTAATTAATTTTCACTGTGACAAAAAGTATCCCGATCAGATTTTACCTTTTATAACCTTAAGGCGGAAGCTTAAAAGTATTCAAATCCATTTTTTTCTGAAATTTTAAATTCAAGAATGACGGAGAAGTGCGAAACATTTTTGATACATAGCAATAACATTTTTTAAAGAAAAATTCGGCAAAAAACCACTGCCAGGCTCAGATCGATCATAAGGCTTAAAAAAGTATCAGATACGGAATGATTGGAACCATAACTATATTTGTTTAGGAATTTAGATAACATAATTCTAATTGACTTTTAAATATTATTTGCATAATAACTTAAACGTTAAAGTTAAAACCGTTTTTTTAACAATCGTTATCCATCTTGAAACAATCTGAATATGGGTTTAAAAATTATTTTTTTAAACTTGTCAACTTGAGTTATATTTTTGAATGAGAGAGGTTCATAATTTGTATTAATTTTAAACTTTAGGAACATTTATTTTTCAGGATAATAGGGGAATACTTTTAAAGAAAATGAATATAGATACAATATTGACATTAAAACATGAAAAACTGAATTCTCAATCGAGTAGTAGTTGAATTAGAAAAAAAATTGTAACCAAATATTTGTAGAATTGTTAACTATGTAATTAAATTTTTAAGCCAAATAGTGAAATAATAAAAAAATATTTTTCAACCAAATAGTTCAAGTTTCAGGCCAAAAAGACGAATTTTTTTAGAAGACAGTTGAATTATCAGCCTGAACAAGTTGAATTTCAAATAAATAGATCGTTTTCAACCAAAAAAAATTAATTTTTTACCATAAAAGAGGAATTTTTAATTCAAAATGATGAATTTCCTATTCAAAAAAGCGAATGTTAAACAGAACATTCCAATTTTTGGTTAAAAAAAACATAAATTTGTAAAATAAATAAATTAAGTATTCACCAAATAGTCGAATTTTTACCAAAAAGAATGAACTTTCAACCAAAAAATGTTTTCTTGAAAACGAAAGAAAAGAGAGAAATCCTTTAAAAAGGGGGAAAACAGAAATGAGTGAAAGTGTGAATACTGTAATTGAATTTAAAATTAATCAATTTTAAACGTTTTCGACTAATAAAATGCCTTCACGGTTAAGGCTTGCAATTAAAAAAAAACTTAAACTTTGAATACGGGTTCTCGAAATTAAAAATTGTTTACCACTTCAAATTTCCAACTTTCAAGTAGAAATGTTATTTTCAAAAATATAGATGAATTTTGAACCAGAAAGATTAATTTTCTACTAAAAAGACGATTTTTCAAGAAAGTACATTGATTTTAAATCAAACATTTGAATTTTTAACTGTCAAAGTTAATTTTTCAAATAAATATATGAATTTTTAACTAAAAAATGCCAATTTTCAACCAATAATGGAATAGCTCAGTTTTAAATTAAACAATTATTTTCTCACAACAAAAAACAGATTTATTTTTAAAACAAATTTAATTTAACTTTTAACCAAGCAGTCTTATTTAAAAAAAAAAGATAAATTTTCAACTAAAATGATGAATTTTCAATCCAAAAATGAATGTTCTACTACAAAGACGTTTTTAGTAATAAATACATGAATTTTTAACGAAAGATTTGCATTATCAAATACTAAAAGGTAAATTGAAGCTTTAGAAGATGAATTTTTAATCAGGAAGAAGAATTTTATAGAAAATACATCAATTTTAAATTAAAAAGATAAATTGGCACCCAGAAATTGAATAGCTAAATTTTCAGTTAAAAATTAATGATTAACCAAAGAGCTGAATTTTCAACTAAAAGGAAGTAATTTTCAATTAGAATAGTTGCATTTCCAACAAAAAGATTAATTTTCATTTCAGAACATTAATTTCGACCAAAAACGCAAAATTTTTAACTAAAAAAGATTCATTTTTAACCAAATATTTCAATAGTTATATTGCTAGTAAAAAAATTAATTTCCCTCAAAAAACAAATTCTCAAAAAAAGTAATTTAAAATGCAACAAGAAATTTTCAATTTTCTCCCAAAAAAACGAATTTTCATTAAAATAAAGCTACTTTTAAAAATTAACAATCTTTGTTATTCAATTTATTATTTAAATTTAAAAAAATGAAGCACGCTCTCGAAAAAATGGCCTGAAAATTCCAGGTTTTCCAAGTAGGGTAGTCACCCTGTTTCATTCTTGGGAAAATCACAAAATCTGAACCCTATACTACTAATATTTATTTTTCAGGCGATGGTGGCTTGTTATCCTGGTCACGGTACACATTACGTTAAACATGTAGATAATCCAAATGGTGACGGAAGGTGTATCACAGCTATATATTACCTCAACAGACATTGGGACGTTAGAGTGAGTAAATTCCTATTGTTATCGTTATTACTCACAATATTCAATCAGGGTTGCTTCAGAAGTCCCCTTTCAAATTTTTTCAAAATTTCATCACATTTCCAGGGTTTCCGTGTCTTTGTAGCAACTCTGTCAAACAATATTTAGGGTGACCGCTCAAGGCTGATAAAAAAATAACCAATTTCTCAGTCCAGTGATCACACTGATTTTCTCAAAAATCGAAATTTTAATTCATCTCAAATAAATGTAATAAATATAATGATTGGTTTAGAAAAACGGTGGTTTGCTGAGGATATTTCCCACATGTTGGAAGGAGTCAGTCGCGAACATCGAACCATATTTTGATAGAATTCTGTTCTTTTGGTCTGACAAAAGAAATCCACATGAGGTTCAACCGGCGTACGAAACAAGATACGCTATTACATTATGGTACTTTGATGCAGAAGAGAGGAAAAGGGCTCTTCAAACATATAAGAGGCAACGTGAGTATAAATAAAGTTGTACTTCACTTTCAACACATTTGGAAAGAAAACCAAATTCAGGCTTCGAAGTGCCACACTTTTTTACTCTTATGATATTTTTTTTAGGCAAGGATTTATGTTTATGTCGTTTATGTCCTTTAAGGCCTCTAAAAATATGTTTAAAAATTGACATCCACGTGAATATAAATACTATGGACAAAGAAAAAAAGTTCCCGGTACATTTTTAAATTAAATGCAGTTTTAAGCTGCCAAATTCAAAATTGTAAACTTATAAATTATAGAGTTGAAAGATATAGATTCAGCTCAAAAAATTATAAATCCAAGTTATCATTTTCAATGTTCTAAATTGAAGAATCAAAAAATGAATTTAATCATTTTCAAAACAAAATCATTTTAAGCTAGAAAAATTAAGAATTAAAGTATTACATTTTTTAAAGCAAACACTTGTCAAATTTAAAATTAAATTATTTTTACTTTAAGTAGTTTAAAAAACCTTTAAGTGTTTCAAAATTTTATTTAAAAGTCCTGAAACATATACATGTTGTTTTAAATTTTTTATTATTTTAAAATTTATTGTGCAACTTCTAGACATCTTTTAAAATGAGTCGAATTTTTCCTAAAATGTGTCCTAATAATTTTTTAGAAATCATGCCTAATAAAAAAAAAAGGTTTGATTTTCCAAGGTAATTTTTGATAAATTTGTAATTCTTTTAAAATGTTTTTAAATATTCTCTTAAAATTAATTTTTCAAAATGAAAAAATCATTTTCAATTTACCCAGGAAATGTTTTTTATTCATCTGAAGCCTTTCAAAATTCTTAAAAAGTTCCTAGATTTTTTGTTCGAAATCTGCAAAAATCTATATTTGGTTTTAAATTAGCCTGTGGACTATTTGCACCGAAATTTTAGTATGAACACGATTTTCTCAGTTTAAATTATTTGAAATAATTTATTTTGAATTTTTCAAAAGTTTCAATGTCTCTTAAGTTTACTCTAACTTTTTCTAAGAATAACAGGTGTTCAATTGATATTTTTACATAAAAATTCAACAATTCGAATTACACATTTTTTTTTTAATTTAACAATTAAAATTGCAACGTTCAAAGTTTAGTTTTTTTTTGTTTAATTTTGAATATTTTATGTATAATTACTGATATTAAATGATCCGTCAGATATTTCTAAATATTAAGTAATTGTTCTTTTTCTGAATTAAAAAATTTAAAATTTAATGGTTTAAAAATGGAATATCTTAGACTGGAATAATATTTGAAATTTAATAAAAGCCATTAATTATGAATATCTTATTTTCAAGTAATTTAAAAATTGAAAATAGTTGCAAAAGTGTCAATCGGGCGTTTACATTTGTTTAACTAATAAGATTTTTCAATTAAAACTGTTTAACTTTTGACGTTAAATTCTGGAAATTCTAAAATTGTGAACTCATTCCGAATCGTCTAGTAAAGTCAATAAAATTATTATTCACTTTTTAAATCTTGAAAGGCAATTCTATTAAAAAAATCATTAATTAATTTATATTCACAATTGATCAACTCAATTGTTTAAGTCTTTAAAACTACATTTTAAAAGCCTTTAAATTGAAGTGTACGTTAAACAATTAACAATCTAAAATTGAAAATTTTTAAAGTGAAACATTTTCGTATTACGTATTCTAAACTGAATGGTATCATAATTGAAAAAGATAAAAATTTAACTAATTATTTTTAAAAAACGGTTGAAATAAAAGTTGCATCGATTTTTTTTCTTCTAAAAATTTGTCAAATTATCAATCAAAAAAAATTTCACTATAATCTTCACATATAAAGAATCATATGAAAAATATTTTGAAACACTTTTACATAAATCGACTATTCTAAACACTTTTCTGGTAAATGTATGAAAAATAACTATATTCATAATATGCAAAGTAAAATATGGTATTCGACCCGTTGTGACTAGGCTTTAGAATTAAAAAACAATTTATTTTCTGACAAAAACGTTAATTTTGTATAATGAACTGTACAAAATCCTTTTTATCATATTTGCATTATGTAGTTAAGTGTATAAACTTTAAATTTACATTATTTAACGTCCGAAATTACGTAAAATTTAGGCATGGTAATGCTTTGAAAATATATTGAAATTATTGTGTTTTTTTTTCTGTCATCTCAAATTATAGCGGAAATCAACACGAACTCATAGACCTATATTCAAAATTACTTATCTTTATGCATCGATTAATTTATTTGTTTGGGGAGCACTAAATACATACCGATTTGTCTGAAGTTCATACAGTAATCTTTTTTCATCGTTTCGAAAAAATATAAAGACACTATTTTCTCGCAATTGTCCGCTAACGGCACTATTATATTTAGAAATTCTTTGCTAATTGTTTAAAATAATATGTCTGCTACTCAACGAATTACATCCTACTGAAAAATTGTCCTAGCGGTTGATTAGGGACCGCGCATAAATCACGTAATGTTTTTTTCTGAGTTTTAACATTCCCTATATTAAATAATTTGTTCCGGCTAAGTTTTTTTCGTGAATTTATTGACGTCATCCAAAAATATCTTTAAATGATTTGGGGAGGAGGGAGGCTCTTATTAATGAATTATCAACAAAAAATATAATAGTTGATATTTTAACCAAGAAAGGATGTTTATTTTTAATAAAAAACAGTTGAATTTAATCAAAAAGGGAGGAATTTCGATAGTTGAATCTTCAACCAAAGGAGATTAATTTTCAACCAAACAGCTGTATTTTTGACTAAAAAGATGAGCTTTCTACAAAACAGTTACATTTTCAACTAAATAGTTTGAAGAATGGGTGTGATGTTAGTACAAACTTTATTTAATAATTTTTCAGTTTACATTTTTTTTCGTTTAATTTTTTTTTAATGAATAGTTGGATTTTTAACCTAAAAAGGATAAATTAAATAAAGGAGTAGTTAAATTTTCAAATAAGAGAATGAATTTTCAATCAAATAAACGAATTTTTCTACAAAATTGTTTAATTTTGTACGAAATATGTAGTTGAGTTCTCTGCCAAATTGTTGAATTTTTAGACAAAAAAGATGACTCTTCTATAAAACAGTTAACTTTTCAACCCATTAACCCTTAAACGGCCAAAACACCACTACTGGGACACTGCTTTTCAATGGCCAATAACTAAGACTATTCGACACTAGAAAAAATTGAGACACATATATTTTTATTGCTTAAGATCTCCTCTTTCCGACGGTGCCAATGAAATTCTTCAAAAAATTTATTTATTATCCCAAAATGCAGTTTAAATGAAAAGAAACGTGATTTTTCGTGCCTATTTTTATTTTGTGAACCATTTTCCAAAGCTTTTCGAGTCTGTAATTAACCTGGAATCTCACTAACCGGTGGAATAAATGTCTAAACTTTGAGAATCCATGGTTCAAAGATCGATTTTTCGTTTTAGTATTTTCAAAATGGCGTCTTAATGGCAAAATTTTTGTGAAAACATTCATGAATTTTTTTACAATAAACGATGCGCTTTTCGGAAAAATCATCAAGAATAAAAAGTTCTTGTAATCAGCCACGAAATACGCCTGAATTTTTTCGAAGCGTTTTGAGCAAAATTTTGGATTTTGCATATGAACAATTTTTGCAAAATTCAACATTTTGCTCAAAACGCTCCGGAAAAATTCAGGCGTATTCCTCAGCTGATTACAAGAACTTTTTATTCTTCATAAATTTTCCGAAAAGCGCATAGTTTTTCAATAAAAAATTTCCAACGACTCCGTAACCTTTATTGTACTCTGACATCAAACCACACCTTCACCACATTGTCATCCTGGGAATTTTCGAGTACACCCAGCAAAAAAAAATGCCAAAGCGTAAAGCCTCAAAAATTGCAA
>NC_046665.1:74258025-74280400 GCF_010883055.1 Belonocnema kinseyi
GTCGACCTCCACGTTGGTGATAGTTGGGCAACGTAAACTTTGTTTGCAGCAGACGGACGATAGATATTCGTGAATCATTTTACTCTTACACGATGCTTAGAAATATGAAAATTTTCTATTGAAAAACTATGCGCTTTTCGGAAAATTTGTCAAGAATAAAAAGTTCTTGTAATCAGCCGAGAAATACGCCTGAATTTTTCCGGAGCGTTTTGAGCAAAATTTTGAATTTTGCAAAAATTGTTCATATGCAAAATCCAAAATTTTGCTCAAAACGCTTCGAAAAAATTCAGGCGTATTCCTTGGCTGATTACAAGAACTTTTTATTCTTGATGATTTTTCCGAAAAGCGCATCGTTTATTGTAAAAAAATTCATGAATGTTTTCACAAAAATTTTGTAATTAAGACGCCATTTTGAAAATACTAAAACGAAAAATCGATCTTTGAACCATGGATTCTCAAAGTTTAGACATTTATACCACCCGTTAGTGAGATTCCAGGTTAATTACTGACTCGAAAAGCTTTGGAAAATGGTTCACAAAAAAAATAGGCACGAAAAATCACGTTTTTTTTTTCATTTAAACTGCATTTTGGGATAATAAGAAATTTTTTTGAGGAATTTCATTGGCACCGTCGGAAAGAGGAGATCTTAAGCAATAAAAATATATGTGTCTCAATTTTTTCTAGTGTCGAATAGTCTTAGTTATTGGCCGTTGAAAAGCAGTGTACCGGTAGTGGCGTTTTGGCCGTTTAAGGGTTAATATAGATTTTCAACAGAAACGATCATTTTTAACTAAGTTGAATACTCAACAAAGCAGTTCAATTTTCAGTTACAAATTTAACTTTTAAGACAAAAGAAAACGAATTTTGAACTGAAATTGGGAATCGTCAATAAAAAGAATGAACTTTTGAAAAAGTAGTTTAACTTTCAATCAAGAAGTTGACTTTTTAGTTAAAAGTGTAATACTTTATATTTTAACAAAAAAATATTTAAAACAGTTCGATTTAAACAACAAAAAGAAATCTTTAACGAAATACCTGCATCCTTAATTAAAACAAATTAATTTTCAATTAAACAATTGATTTTAACAACAAATTATTTCCTACCAAAAAATACGAATTTCCAACAAAATACATACACTTTCAACCAAATAGTTCAATTTTCTAATAAATTGTTGAATTTTTCAGTCGTAAATACGAATTTTGTACAAAACGTTTAAATGTTCCACAAAAAATTTAATTTTCAGATGAAACAGATTAATTTTTAACCAAAAAGTTGAAATTTCTTCAGAAATAGATGAATTTTCAAACCAAAAAGACGAATGTTCAAACAAAATATTAAATTTTTTTAACTGAAGAAGTGTCTAATAAATAGGAACTTTGGTAATTTATGGACTACAAAATAACATTGTTAATAAACTTTGAAATTCATTACAATTTTTTTGATAAATATTAGGTTAGACAACTGTCAATTTGGCTTAAAGAATAATTTTAATTTTCCGTCGGGCACTTTGATTTCGGAATATATTTTTTTATATTGGGACTCTACACAGGGTGGCCGTTAGACCTCGAGACCGAGGATTTTCTGAGACCGGGAAATGTCAGTGAATTTATTTTTTGACTGGAAATTTGACAAATTAAAAAAATCTGTCCCAGTTTGATTGCAGTAGTTTTTAAAATAATCAGTTGAATGTTTATGTTTTCCATTATGATATTTAGTTTGCAATGCGTGATTCAAAAATCGTTGAGCAAACAAGTATCAAATAATACATTTCAAAATTTAAGAATTTCTAGATTTTAAAGTTGAAAATTAAACAGTTTCAATGAGAAAATCTTAATAGTTAAACAAATGTAAGAACACGATTTAAAGTTTATAAACTATTTTCAATTTTAAAATAACCTAAAAATAATATATTCATAATTAAAGGTTTTCCTGAAATATTAAATATTGTTTTAGTTTACCATATTAAAATTAAAAAATTTTTAAATAAGAAAAATAATACAAATTTGCCTTATATTTATAAGTATTTTATTGTAATTTTAAAAGATGTTTAGAAGTTCTAATGAAATTTCAAGAATATTTTTTAATTTAAATAAATGTAAAATAACATGTAGATTTGTCAAGATTTTGAAATAATGTTTTGAAGCTTTTTAAGAATTTTTAAACTTTTCAAAATGAAAATAATTTAACTTTTAATTTAAGAAGTGTTCCGTTTGTAACAAAAATGTAATCTTAAAATTGCTTAAAAAGATTTGCAGCTCAATTTTTATTACTTCAAATGGAAATTGTTTGAGCTCTAGAGTTCGATTTTTAAAAATTTTCATTGCTCGTGAGAAATGTTTGCGAACCGGGAAAAAATCGGGAGATGACCGGGATTTTTTTTATGTGAATAAAACGGCTAGACTATCTACGCATGTACTTTTTAGTGTAAAGTATTTTTACACTCTTTTTTTTATTTAAAAACTAATATTTGACTACTTTAAAAAGGCTACTTTTTAAAATATTTTATTTTTGAGGATAGTTTTTTCATCATGAAGATACTATTCAATATGTTTGGTCTGTTTACAGGTAAAGGGGTCATGCTGACCGAAAATTCGTGAAACGTGTGGTAAGGAGGGCTGAAACAATGTCCGTTGACTGAAATCGCATGGTAACACTTCAATTCTGAAACTTGTACATATAGTGATGAATGATGTAAGTAACATTGTATTAAATCGTTCCTTCGTGTTCTAAAATGATTTTAACCCGAACCGACTCAAATAATTTTTAAGTACGTGAAAATGCTTAGATTATTACACGGATTCACTTTCAAACAATTTTGTGAATCGTTTTTGTTTCAAGCGTAAGGAAACAGGAAAATGTGAGAGCTATTAGTAAGTGTTTTGTATTTTCGATGAAAGATATATTTGTAAATCCTGATTATGTAAAACAACATAAATTTAGTTGCATTATTTTCTCGAGAGTATTCAATTATCTCTTCCTACCGTCGCCAAGAAAAATAATAATAATATTAATAATAATTTAAGCGGAGCGTTAACTCGTAGTTTTTTATGTGGCAAGCGGATTTGATTTATAGAATGCAATTAAAACTCCATGATAATGTGTGCAATAGTAACGAAGACACTTGTTTGTTTCGGATGAAGAGAGCTTAATGATATATCCACGTTTTGCAAGTTGAGATTTTATCTTTGGTTTCTCTCCAATCTATTTCTGACTTTATACACATTGAGTTGTTGATAGTCTACATAATTACAGTCTTATCAATCTCTTCCTATCTTTGTATCCGGAGTTTTCGCGACAGCAACAACTGAAATTACATTCTGTGATGTATTTAAAATAGATTAATTGTAACGACCTCATCAATTCATTTCTCATTTTTTTTTTCACGATAATGCTGGGTAATGCTCAGGAAAAAAGAAAGCGTCAAATCAACTCATTTCGGTCTGGAGAGAATACAAATCTCAGAATACATCGATTTTAATTTAAGTAAGAATATCCTTTTTGCCAAATTTCGATATTTAAAATATAATGGCAGGTGAATTCATTTTAGAAAAGCAATTTATGCTGAAATAATTTCTCATGATGGAGCGCTCTTCATGATATGGCGTATTTGAGCAAAAAAAAGTAGTAAAAAGAAAAATTCACGACTGTAAGAATTTAGTGCAGAAAATAACTTCGTATTTTAAAATGTATAACTTGGCAGTTATGTAGATTTACGATCGGCAGTGACTACTTCCATTATAATTCGAGATATTGGAAAACACTTGTACCTGTCATATTGTTATGCGAAAAAAATGTCTGCGAACATTCATGCGAATATTTATGTAAAGGAACTACATACAGTGCATGTCTTGAGAGAAAAAAAAAGTAAACTGAAAGCTTAATTGATCAATGGGAATACAGATTGTTGATATAGCATGCATTTTTTTATTGGAGATTTGAGTTTTCCCAGATAATCGATAATTATTATCGAGTAATTAACTTATTTTTATGCTCAGATTGAGAATATTCGCATCATTATTATCTTAGTACTAAATTTGTTGTAAGATACGAGTATCAACCGAAATGACTCTTAGAGCATTGTAAAAGTGAAGGAGTTTATTATAAGCGAAAGCTGTAATAAAACTGTACATAGTCCATGATTTGTTTCTTTTTGCATTACCCTACCAAATACTGGTAAAAATTCTCTGACAATTTCAGGTTTTTTCAAAAACCTGAGACTGAAACCTAAACCTTTAAACTAGGCAAAGATTCTTTAGACAATTTTGAATTTACTGATCTTGTATACAAAATTCAATGTTTGAATTGTGAAAAGTGTTTGTTGGTCAAACTGTTAAAAAAATAGTAATAATTGTTTATTTGAAAATAGTTCAAATTTATAGGACTTATTCAAAATACCGTAGCGATAGTATTTTGAATAAGTCCTATAAATTTGAACCCATTTCAATATTATTTAGCCAAGTTAGATCGATATAAGTTTAAAAACTTAATTAAATAAGAAAACAACTTTTATTCGATATTTCGCTTTTATTATTAAAAATAAACGTTTGACAAAAAAAATTTAATAGAAAAAAGTTTTCTATTCATTATTCTCTACAATTTTACTTTTTACATTCACCCCCCCCCCCCCCCCCCCCCCCCCCCATCCCCTCCCGTCAAATGTCCACGTTTTGAGACCCCCTGAATCCGAAAAACAGGTTTTTACGAATGCGTTTGCCTGCCTGGCCATCCGTGGATGGTTTTTTTTGTTAGCACGATAACTTTCGAAAGAATTGACTGATTGGATTTTTCTTTCATAAATTCTTTTACTATCCAAAGTTATAGCATTCACAAAATTCCAAAAAACACAGTAAAATAAACATTTTAAGCCAAATAACGCACGATATGAAAAAAGTCAAGAGAAGAAATTTTTTTTATAAATAAACAAATTTGACGAAAACATGTGCTTTTTTCTATTTGATATTCCCGGTGCTCGCCAATAACAGGAAAATGGTTGAAATCGCTCAAGTTGCATAAAATAACATTAGTTAAAGATATTCCAATATTAGACAATATACAAAAAAAATTAGTTGACAGCAAATTATTAGTTGAAAAAATTTTGTCTATGATTTTCCATTAATACACTTTTGTTCAAGTTATGTTGCAAGAAATTGGAATCGAAACAATATTATATAACAAAATTTCTCTTCTGATTATAATTGTTTATATTATAAACAATTTTAATGTACAAATGCAGTAATCAGGCATTTTTCGACAGAAATATATTTTTTTCTATGTCAATTTTTTTCAATTCGGAGATTTATGATAATTTGAGCAAAATTCATAATTTGGTGATTAATCTTATGATTTTTTAAACAAATTTAATTTAAAAATGCATTATTCGGGCATCTGTGGACGAAAAAATTCGTTTTTTTATTTTAATCTTCTTAATTGGGAAGTTCATGACGATTTTAGCGAAATTCATAAATGGTTGATAAATTTTATCTATTTTTTTAAAAACAATTTTAATAAACAGATGCATTATTCGAGCATCTGTCGATGGATAATTAATTTTTTTTCGATATCCTAATTAAAACTGTTGACATAGAAAAAAAACGAATTTTTCTGTAGACAAATGCCTGATTAATGCATTTGTTCATCAAATTTGTTTAAAAAAATAATAAAATTTATCAACTTATTATTGATGTTTCTGAAATTCTCATCAAGTTCCACTCTGAAAAGACTGGCATTGAAAAACCCAAAGTTTTTTGCTGACAAATGCCCGAATAATGCATTTGTTTATTAAATTTATTTAAAAGATCATAAGATTAATAAACAATAATAAACGTATGATTATGGAAAATCATAGAAAACATTTTTTTAACAAATAATTTGTTTATAAAAAATATTGTTACTTAATATATAATATTGGAACATCTTTAGATAATATTAGTTTATGAAACTTAGGCGATTTCAACACTTTTCCTGTTATTGACGAGCACTGTGAACGACAAATAGATAAAATGGCCATTTTTTCGTCATATTTGTTTATTTATAAAAAATTGAAAACCTAATTGAACAATCAGGCTCGACAACTCTCATAGAAATGTTAACTGTTTTTTTCAAATTTTTGTTGTTCAAACCGCTTAGTATTTGTGGGTTGTACATTATTTTGAACCAAAAATGTCATTTTTTTCCCACTGTGGGCCGGGAATGAGAAAATTTCTTAACCTATTAAAATTTTTTTCCTTCTTTTGAAAATTTTGACAAGCATATAACTTTTTGAATTATTATCGAATTTAAAAATTTTATTAGGATAATTTGCAAGTATTTTTTTCGTGTATCAGAAAATTTTAGAAAAATTTTTAAAAATCGAAAAAAATTTTATTTTAATTTTGAAAATTTTTGGAATTTTTGTTTAATTGAAAAATTTAACTGAGATAATTTCTAAATATATTTGATATCCATTGAAGAATTTAAATGAAATTTCCTGATAACTTAGAAAAATATATTTTTCTGAACATTTTCAAAAGATTCGAAAGTATATAACTTCCCTAATTTGCATCAAAATTGAACATTTTATTTGGACAATTTGCAAGTCTGCTACCCACCTATAAAAAAATTTTCTAAAATTTGAAATAAAATTACAAATGTTTAAAATTTGGCGTGGCTACATTCAGGTAAGTAACTATACGTACAGACAGACATACGGGCAGACAGCCACGGAGAAAATTGAATGATTTTCGGATAATGTGAGTTCCGAAACGTAAAGATTCGTTAAAAACCAGAGACCGAAAATTTTGACGATTACATTACACTCTCATGAATGAGAATGTAAAAATACACAACGAAATTTATTCAACGTATTAATCTAAAATGAAGATAACTCAAAGGTAAATATAAATCTTGTTTCAATTCTTAGCCTCACTTTTAATAGAAAACATATATCTTTTTTTGTTGAATTTTATTTAAACAAATTTTCATTATATCTATTTTTTTACCATTTTTTCATAGAACAATTAAGAAAAGAAGAATTCATTTATGTAAACGACTCTATCCTGATGATGAAAATGTATAGTTTTTGTTCGAAGAATGGGAATAAAAGATTCATGCAACATCCAAATCCTATGGCCTAAAGCATTTAATTTTTAACAGCTCACTAAAGGTTTTTTCAAGGTATAATTTTTCATTGTATGAAGCCATTCAAATATGTCGTATATAAAAAAAAAATGTCTCGGAATATGTATACAGTTTTGCAAGTTTCTTATAAATAATATTTTTTGGTATGTTTTTATTAATATTAAATATGTAATTAAATAATACTAAAAATAGAATTAATCGTTTTTTAAATTTTTCTCTAAGATTCCATGATTTTCAATAATAATTCTAACCAATTCGTATTTTATCTTTGTATACTTAAAATTTAGTGCATATTTAGGTAAAATTAATGTGATTACTATATTAAATTCAATTTAAATGACTTCAAATTACTAAAGCTTCAAGTAAAAATGTTGCATTTTCAAAAATATTATTGAATTTTTAAGCAAATAGATGAATTTTTAACCAAAAAGTATTCATTTTCTACCAAAAAAGATGAGTTTTCAAAAAAGTATATAAATTCTAAACCAAATAGTTACATTTTCAACTAAAAGGATCAATTTGAAACTGAAAAAGATAAGTTTTCAACAAAAAATGAAATAGTTAAATTTTCAGTTAACAAATTAATATTCCACTAAAAAATGTAACCAAAGTGAAGAATTTTGAACAAAAATTATTATTCTTCAACTGGAATAGATGAATTTTTAATAATAAAAAAATATAATTGTTAACAAATGAGTTTAACTTTCAACGAAACAGTTTTATTTTTTAGCAAAAAGATGAATTTTCAACTAAATTGATCAATATTAAACTGAAATACTTAATTTTTTAACCAAAAAGATGAATTTTGAAACAAATAGATTAGTTTTCTACCAAAAAAAGATAAGATTTTTAAACAAATTTTGTATTAAAATGATGAATCTCCAACAGAAATAGCTAAGTTTTAAAGCAAAAATATAAATTGAAGCTTGAATAGTTAAATTTTCAGTTAAAAAAATTAATTTTTATCCAAAAAGACGAATTTTCATCTAAAATGATAGAATATTCTATTGGGACAGATGTTACATTTTCAGTTAAAAAAATTTCAAATAAAAAAACAACTAATTTTCTAAAAATAGTTACATCTTCAAAAACAGTGATGAATTTTTAACTAAAATTTTAAAAATTCAACTGTAATAGTAAAATTTCAAAGCAAAAAGAGAATTTTTCCTATAAATTATTAAATGATTTAATATTAACTAGTACAAATGTATTTTCAACCAAAAAGATAATTCCAATTTTTAAAAGATTTTTGGATGATTTGATTCAAATAATTTCAGGAGCGAACAAGCCCTCGTAAATCTTCAACTGGAATGATTGAATTTTAAACCAAAAATATGAATTTACAACTAAAATGATTAATATTTAACTAGAATAAATTAATTTTCAACCAAAAAGACGAATTGTCAACCAAGAAGATTAATTTCTCCAAAAAAACGAAATTTCAAATAAAAGTAAATAAATTTTTAACTAAAATGATGTAAGATTTAACTGTAAGTTACATTTGCAGTTTAAAAACAAAAATTTCACACCAAAAATGTACTAGCTTATATTTCAACAAAAAAATGACTCTTCAACTAAGAATGATTTTTCAGTCAAAAGAGAGAAACAATTACAAACAAACTGTTGAATTTCAAGCAAAAAGATAAATTTAAAAACCAAGAAGATTAATTTTCTTCCAAAAAGAACGAATTTTAAACAAAATACATGAATTTTCAACCAGATACTTGAATTTTCAACTAAAAGCGATTAGATTTCGAATAAAAATAAAATAATGCAAATTTCAGTCAAAAAAATTAAGTTCAAACAAAAAAAAAAAAACAAATAATTTTCAACAAAAGTTAAATACAGTGATATAAAGCTACTTTTATAAATGAAGAATTATTCTTATTTAATTCTATATTGACATTTCCAGGTTTTTCCAGATATATAAAAATTGCCTTGCCATTCCAGGATTTCCAGGTACCTTGCCGCCTTGCCTACGTAAATAAATGATTAAAACCTTCTAATGAATAAAAATTATTATTTATATAACAAGTTTTTTTTATTTTTTTAAATATAAAAATATAATTTGATTATTATTATAAAATTGATGCATTTTCAAAAATACAGAAACACGAGTCTTCTTATGATTACCTTATTCATTTACGTCGCCGACCGCGCAAACTTCGATAATATTTTCTGCGGGGACGTACTCATTAAAAGAGTAATTACTTCTCGGAAAAGAACCCGGATTGATGACGTGACAATCCGAGTAATTCGTCTTGTACGGCATATGTGTATCCGCAACAACAATAAGATCTGGAGTAGGGAAAACTTGCAAAGAATGATCGAACTTCCAATAAACCGGCATCGCTTGCAGTGTCAGTGGTATTAAATGAGATTGGCAGATTATAGACTTTGCATACTGAAAAAGAAGACAACATATTTTAGTAAGACGATTTTTCTTTTGAATTTAAAAGAATTCGATTAAATTTTTAAAAACTAAAGGCGAACTAAAAAATGGAAATGAATTGAAAACAATTGAAAAATATTTTTTAAATATTTTAAAGTAAAATTGGCCTGAAATTCGAAGAATTCAAGGGAATTCAAGAGAATTCGATAACATATTCCATTGATTTCAGTAAAGTTGGACTTAACTTAGAAGAATTTAGGGCAATAGTTTCGAAAAAATTACAAAAATTTAAGGTGAACTAATAAAAGAAAGTGAGATGTAAACAATTCAAAATTATTTCTAAAAATTAATTGAATTCATTAAATTTGGAGTGAATTTAAAAAAAAATGCAAAGGAATTCAAAGGAATTTCATAAACGCCTAAGAATTTCAAGATGAGTTTAAAAGACTTCAGGTTGAATTCCAAATGAATTTAAAAAATCCAAAATATTTTATTGATTGTAGTAAAATTGGACTAAGATTAGAAGAATTTATAAGAATTCAATGGAATACGATGAAAGATTCCATTTATATCAGTGAAATTGAACTAAGTTTAGAAGATGTCAAGATTGCAAACAATTCAAAAATATTTTCGAATATGAATTTTGGTGGCTGTTTTCAATATGTTCATCTATTAAAAAGATTGCGAATTTCTTTCTTTTGTAAATCAAAATTTTTTAATAAGTTCTTTTATTTCAGGATAAAATTTATTTCTAAGTGTTTTTAAAAATTATCGATAAAAGGGAAAAATTTAATTGTAAATGATATTTTAATATTTTGAAATAATTCTGTTATTAACATTTAGCTACAACACTATATAATTTTTAAACTTTTACACACTTTTAAAGAAACGAGGATTTCAAAAATATTAGGAAAAATGAATTAAAAAGAAGAAGATATTTAGAAGTTTTTACAAGATTCGAAAATAATTGTTGAGAAGATTTTAAATCATTTAAAAGAGCATATAGATTTTTAAAGATTTTGAAAAAAAAAATCTAAAAGCTTTTTAAGAATTTTTGAAAGTTTCAAGAGAATAATTAAATTTTCTTAAAATTCATGGAAAATTCTCAAATCGTTTTCTATTTTGAAAAATGAGTTCTAAGAGAAAATGGAAAAAGATTTCAAAAAATTTCCTAAACTTTCGAAAAAGAATGTAGAAGATTTTAAAGAAAAAAATTTCAAATTCTGCAAGGCTATTAAATTTAAAAAAATAGGTACAATTCATTTTAAAAAAATACAGATGAGTTTAAATGATTTTTTCAAATTTTGAAACGATTGAAAAATAATGTACAACTTTTAAAGATTTCAAATGTTCATTTTTGAAGATACCGAGAAAAAGAAAATCTTTTTAAAAATTTTGAAAGGTTTCTGGAGAATGAAAAAATTTCTTATGATTCCTAGCCAAATATAAAATTATTTTTGAAAATTCATTACAAGAAACTATTTTAAAAGATTTCCAAAAATTTCAAAGTTTGTACAAAATTTTCGAAAAAGAATCTGGAAGATTTTAACAATTAAATTTTTTTTAATTTGAGGAGAAATTCGAATAATTTTGCAAGGTATTTTGAAAGAAGGCTTTTAAGTTTTGAAAAGATTCAACACAAAAATTGTTATTCTATGATTTCAAGCAATATCGAAAATATATAGATTTTTTTTAATTTAGATAAAATAAGTTTTTTGGAATTTTTTAAAGTTCCATGAGAATCGACTAATTTTTTCGAGATTCCTAGTAAAATTTTTAATGACTTTTTATTTTGAAAAATTAATTTTTAGAATATTTACACGATATCAAATTCAAAATTTTCAAAAAAGAACCTGGAACATTTTAAGTCAATTTTTATTATTTTGACAGATTTGACCAAAATTGTAGGTACAATTTGAATCAATTTGAAACAAATGTGAGAGTATTGAAAAAAATGTCAAAAATAATATAAATTTTCAAATGATTTCAAAAAATTAAAGTCAGTATATAGATTTTTGAAGATTTCGAAATACAATTTTGAAGATTTTAAAGACTAAAAGGTTCCGATATAATAACAAAATTCTTGAAATTCTTTCTTTTCATTCATTCATTCATTCTTTTTCCAGGAATTTGAAATCATTAAAAGACTTGTTGAATCTCAGGCAAACTTTTACATTTTAATTTTCTATTGAAAAATATTTTTCCCCTCAAATCGAAAAACTACACGTAGCGCGCGATTGTTGATACAAGTCATTTTAAAAGTGACTGAAAGTGACTGTGTGGTCACCATTAAAGTACATTAAAATTCAACCGTCAATTGGAAAGACACCGTTAACTCCAAAAAAATCGAAAAATGAGTTTTTTATATATTTGGAATCGTGAAGAAAAGATAAACCTGATTATTAAAATAACTTCTTCAAAATAGTGATAACATTAAAAATAATTGATGACAAATTTTGGGATAACATCGTTAACTGAAAAATCTGGCGAGTTGTGAATTGGGAGAGAGCCGTAACTTACCATTAACTGCAGTTAAATCGAAAATCTTTCTAATTCAAGAATTTTTCATTGTAAATATTCAAAATTGAACAAATATAAATCTTGAAAATTAAATAAATTTTCATTTTAACAATTCTAAACTTAATTATTTCAAAAGATTTTCGATAATGTACATTAAATATTTCAGACTTTAATTTCAAATCTTAAAAATTTAATTACCATTTAATTTGATTTATATTAATTCAAAAAAATAAATAATTTAAATTTAAACTATTTAATTTGATTTATTTGCGATTTAATTGCAAATCTTGCAAAATTGAAAACATTAAAACTGCGAACCGTTAAGATTCAAGATTTTTTCATTTACAAATCTTCAAACTTGTAGAACTTGGATTAGTAAACCATTAGAGTTAAAGAATTTAGAATTTGAAAATTATGTGAGTTTGAAGTTTTACAATAAAAAATGCTTTCATTTGAATGATTTACATTTCAAATGTCATCAATTTGGAAGATTTATATGCGAAAACTCTTAACTTTTGATCTTCAAAATCATCGTAACTTAAGAATTTTTATTTAAAGATACATCTTTCAGAGTTAAAGAGTTTTCCATTCTATATCTTCAAAATTTATCTATTCAAAAAAACGTTCCATATTAGACACCTTTAAAATATAATTATTGAAAATTAAATCATTTCTAATTTCAAAAACTTTAATCTTTCAAAATTAGAGTATTTAATTTTGAAAATTGACAATTAAAAATTCAAAAAATTATTATTATTAATAATATTTTGTGATAATTCCACTCTTTCGCATTCTATTTGCCGTAAACGGCCTTCTCTCAAATCACGACAGGCCTATTTCTGAGGTCTGTAATTCGAAGAGAGCCGTAACTGCCCGTTCCCAATCAACACCAATAACTGCATTTTCAATAATGAATTAACATTTGTAAACAATTTTTTTCGCAGACATGGACAAATTCTATGCAAATCAGTCAAGAATAATAAAAAAAAAGTTTAGAAAATGAATTAGAATCCGCGATACACGGGAATAAAGATTCAAACAGTTTTTGTCGATTTTCTCGGCTTCGTTCATTTTGCAGTTAACAGTGTTCTTCCAAATTGCGACAGAATTATGAAGGGCGGACTTACTTGCTCATAAACATCACTATTATGAATAAACTTGAGAGTATTTCTGCACAGTTTTGTCACAACATCTTCCCTAAACACGACGATTTCTTTCGTACAATACTGTATTCTGCAGGGATTCGTTCCAAGAATTGCACCAGGTATTCGCGTCAGGAAATCCTTCAGAACAGATTTAGGTAAAGAAGCCCTCGGCAGAATTTTTGAGGCACCCAAATCATAGGGGCCAGGCACCAATATGAATTTTGATTCTGCCAAAAGATTATCGTAACGACTGATAATATCTGCAAGAGTTTTAAAACCATCCTTCAACTTTTGAGGACTTGTCGCATCCGGTGGAAAGCTTAGAAAATTGCCACAAAGTACAAAAGCAGCTGGGGCATGGCTCGAATACCCTTCAAGTATCTCTGTGAATTTTTCGATCACTTTTATATCGTCTACCCAGAAGTCCGAGACGAATATCAGTGTCTCGTTCTGATTTACGGTCTCGTGCGTTTTTAGTTTCTCAGACATTTTTAGAGTTGTGGGATGCTCACCACCGAAAGTATTGACATCTCCGAAAGCTGCTCGAGTGTTAAGCGTGGGTTCTGGGGGTGGAAATCCGATATTTTTTACCTCGAAAATGTTGTCTATGTAATTTCCATTAGCGATTACTATAGAGCCTTCCATAATCAAACCCGACTGAAAATTGTGTGTTTGAATTAAGGAAAATAAAGTCATACAATTATATTATATTCAGGTATTGAACGCATCTTGAAGATTCAAAATAGGCATAAATTAAAAATATATATATGCCCGTTTCGCGCCAAGTTTGAGCGCGCTTAGGGCGCGTGGGTACCTTCTCGCGCTTTATGCTCATTTTCGTGCATTTAATGCGTATACTTAACTTACATTTTTTTCAAATATCATAAATATTATAAGTCAAATCGAAAACTGTAATTTAAACTTCTGATGATTACAACCATAAATTGGAACTGACATTTTTGTCAATTTGTTTTTAAAGAAGGTTCTCAAAGCACCTACGGATTTTACGTTTACATTCTCATTAAGACACTCGCGCCTCGCGCTCGATAATTTGTGTCCAATTGAAAAATTTCATCAAGATAATTTGAAGGGTCTGCGGCAGTTAGTTTAAAAAAAATGGATTTTCGAATCTCGCAGTTTTTGTATCTACAGAATAGGTCCGCGGTCTAAACCTGTTAACTACTTATAGCGACTTATGGGCAATTTGTGATTTTTCTCCCAAGGACTCAGTTTACTCGCAGAGTAGGCCAGTGAGACACATGTCAGTATGTGTGCAGTTAAGTGTTGTGTGTGTCGAAAGTTTTGTGTGGCTTCTTTCACGTCATCTTCGATGTTCTCGCCTACAGATCACTGTAAAGACGAAGGTGAGCGACGCGTCTCGCATACTAACACTCAGCATATTTCCACAATAAACTATTTTAAATTATTGCCCGGAAAAAATAGAAAACCAGCGCTAGAAAAACTGCGGATAACATGTTTAGACCGCTGGACCCCTTGTAGATAACATATGGATAGCTTTCAATTGTGATATAACGTTCAATTTTGATTCAAATGTTATAAAGCTAACGTGTATTATTTTTCTTTTGTAAGTGAACAAAAAATTTTTTAGTTACAAAAATGATGAAAAATTGCAAAAATAACAACGATTTTCCTTCGCCGTATAAAATTTCTGAAATGCCAGTTAACAGGTTTAGACCGCGGAACCTTTACTTGTAAACCTAAAAAATTTGTATCCATTGCTATTTTCTTTAAAATCAATATTTTGAAATATATTTATTATTATTTGACGAGTAGTCAGTATATATTATCTGTTTCATTTTTGAAAAAGTTATAACAAATCAAAATTGTGCAGATTTACCAGAAGAATACAACAGTCTTGGTAGATTTGATAAAAAATACTTTATTTGATAAATTTTCCACATTATTCTTTATATGTGAAGATTACGGTAGTTTATAAATTATTTCAAAATATAGATGAAACCAAAGCGAATAAAATCCATAAAATATTTCTATGTTGTGCAAGCACATCTATGTTCGGATTGCGATTCCAAACATTTTAACTGTAGATAACATGTTTAGACCCCTAGTACCCTTGTAGATAATATATGAACAGCTTTCAATTGTGATATAACGTTCAATTTTAATTCAAATGTTATCAATCTAACGTGTATTATTTTTCTCTAGTAAATTAACAAAAAATATTTAAAATTGCAAAAATAACAACGATTTTCCTTCACCATGTGCAATTTTTGAAATTTCAGTAGACAGGTTTAGACCAGCGAACCTTCATTTGTAGATCCGGTAAAAATCTACTAAAAATAACGCTTTCAATTTTCGGTTCTCTTAAAAACAGAAATTCCATATTTTTTTAAATGATCCAACTTTTAAATTTTTGTCTAATTTAAAAAATTGTACTGAGATAGTTTCCAAATATATTCGATATCTAATGAAAAATTTAAATGAAATTTCCTAATCTATCAGAAAAATATCTATTTTTTTGAACATTTTTTAAATTTTCTAAAGTAGATAACTATTCTAATTTTCATCGATATTAAAAATTCCATTTGGATAATTTGCAAGTCTTCCACCCATCTATAAGAAACTTTGACAAAAATTTCTAAAATTTCAAGAAAAATAATGCAAATTTTAAAAATGCTTTAAATTTTTTAATATTGGTTGAAAATATCTGGTTAATGAACTTAACCTTCATCCTGAGATCATTAAGAAAAAATCGGGTAAAATCTTTTCAAATATTCAAAAATATCCCAGAAGCTTTATAATACGCTGAAATCCTTTAAGAACCTCTGAAATCTTTAGAGATCCTCTAAAAATTTTCGAGAAACTCGTAAATATTTTTAATTCCCTTAAAATCCCTTAAAAATGGTGAAATCTGTGAAATCCGTAGAAGTCCCTTGAAATCTTTCTTTAAATTCTTTAAAATTCTTTGAAATCGCTTAAAATTTTAAAAAAATCTCTTAAATCTGCTGTAATCTCTTGTTATCTCACTAAAATCGAGTAAAACTTTTGGCAAAGTCTATTGAAATCCTTTGAAATCTTTGAAAATAAACTAAAAGCTTTGGAATCCCTACTAATATTTCAAACAAACTGAAATCTATTAAAAGCCCGAAAACTCTGTTGAAATCCTCTGAAATCTCTGGAAAACTCTGCAATTGATTCAAATAACTTGAAATATTTTTTAATTTTAAATCTTTTAAATACCTCAAAAGCTTTTAAATATTTTGCAATCATTTAACAACCTATTAAATCTAACCAGATCCTTTAAAAATTGCTGAAAACCTGGGTAATTGTTTGAAATCCGTAAAAACTCCTTGAAACTCGTTAGAAATCGTTATATCTCTTTAAATTTTCTATAATCCTGCGAAATTCTTTGAAATCTCATAAAATTCATCGGAATCTTTACACATAAATATTTTTAATGTTTAAGACTTTAGAAAAATTCTTTAAATCTTATGAAATCCCGTACAACGTCTTGAAATTTTTAATGTCTTTTATAATACCCTAAAAAGTGCTTCTAATATAAAATGTTTCAATTTAAAATACTTTTAATTTTCAATTATTAAATTTCAATCGCTTTTATTTAAAAATGATACAAGTCATCCCCTGTTTCCTCCTTCCATTCAAAATATTGCCCTTTTTCAAAATACTGCCGAATATATGTACAATTGTTGGATTTTGAACATCTTCAATTTAAAATCGTTCAATAAAAAAGCTAGAATGCTAATATAAGCCTTTACCCCTTGTAATATTCTGAAATTCCATGTAATCCGATATAATCTTGTGTAATCTTTCGTACTATTTTGGTACATTAATAGATCAAATTTAAAAAAAATTGTAATCCTTATTAAACACAAGATTAAGGGTTTTCTTAGCACTTCCCAAAAACCAACGAAAATAAAAGTTCTTAGAAAAAAAAATAGAAAGGAGATGATTCTAATTCCTTCATAGACTTAATATTAATAGGGAAGTTTGCATGAATTTTAAATTATATATCTTTTTAATACAGCATAAAATTCTAAAAATATACTTTAATAAAAAAAATTTTTTTTTAAAGGTTCGGTAAGCCTTATTGAAATAACTTTGGGCCCGTGACACATCATACTTCCCGTTATTTTCAGTTTGAAAAAATATTTTAATTCTTAGGAGGAAAAAGAATATTTATAAACATGCAACTGACGATTTTTACTTTCTTAAAAATAAAAAAATAAAATTAATTGTTTGTCCAATCAAGTAAGTACAGAACTTAGGTACTTGTTGTGATTTAATTGTAATAAATAATGGCTTATTTTTTTGGAAAAAATGTTCTCTACATGTCCGTTTCCAATTATGAGAATAAAGTTTTCTACGCCAGAAATCGTTAAAACAATGTTTTGAAAAGAAATCATTTTTTATACAAATAACAATATTTTTGGAAAAAATTTTCTCTACATGTCTGTTTCCAATTATGAGAATAAAGTTTTCTACGCCAGAAATCGTTAAAACAATGTTTTGAAAAGAAATCATTTTTTATACAAATAACAATATTTGATGATTATTGATTTATTTTACAAACTAGAACCAGTAGAGTTTTAGGGATTGTTTTCCACGAAAAATCGATGGTAAAACGGCAAGAAAAAAATAAATCACAAAAGATATGGTTAAAATAATTATGTTTCGTAGGTATTGATTTTTTCCTCACAAAATTATGTTTTTTTCTTTCATAATACATGACTTATGATATCACTTCAATTCTTCCAATCATAAATAATAATTTACCTGATTTTCTAAGAATATATTTTTTCGTAAATTAATTTAGGGGTAATACAAAACGTAAGGCGATTTAAGCGAAAGTTTTTTTTTGTGTAAAATTGTACTGTTTTTGATGAATTCATAACGTAGTTCAAAATAGTTGAATGTTTAATATAATAGCTAAATTTTCAATCCAAGAGATAAATTTTCAACTAAAATGATAAATCTTGAACAAAAAAAAAGATATTTTAATGAAGTAGTTAATTTGTTAGCTAAGTAATTGAAGTTTCAACCAAAAATCATGAATTCGCAAAAAAATGTAATAATCTATGTTTTAAGCAAGAAAAGATTTTCATTTCAAATCAAAAACAGTTGAATTAAAGCGCGATGGACGAATTTTCAAGAAAATAGTTCAATACTTCATCAAAACAATTTCATTTTCAACTAAATTCATTTTAAAATAAATAAATTTTAAACAAAATAGTTACATTTTCAGCCAAAAGGAATGAATGCTCAACAAAGAAGTTGAAGTTTCCACCAAATAGTTGAACTTTCAACCAGATGGTTGAATTTTTTGGCCAAAAATACGAATATGTATAAAAAAGTTGAATAAAACAAAACTTAATTTTCAATTGCAAAAGGATTAATTTTTAACCAGACAGTTGCATTTCTATCCGAAAAATATAAAATTCCTACAAAAATAAATCAATTCTCGATCCAAAATGAACGCTTAACAAAATGTTTACGTTTTTAGTTAAAACAAAATTTGCTAGTCAATAAAGAAAAAAAATCAATCAAATTGATGAATTTTAAAACCAAAAACACGAATTTACAAGAAAAGAGGTGAATTTTCAACCAAAAAGAACGATTTGAAAACAAAATTATTGAATTTTCAACAAAATATCTTACGTAAGCAATTATTTTTCCAGGTCTCCTTTTTTAAATCAAATAATGAAATACCTGTTTTTTATAGATGTAAAAAAGAGCCATTTCATTTTTTATTGGCCGGCAATTTTTAAAGAAAGCAGAACTATGAATAAGCAAATTCTTATTTTTTTTCGAACATACATCGTTTTCTAAATCCTTGAAATCTTTGTGAAATGTATTAAAATATTTGTAAAATATTTTAAATCCTTAAAATCTGAAATCTTGGTGAAATTAAGAAAAAATGAAATGTTTGAAATATTTGTGAAATCTTTCTTCAATCTTTGTTTATGAAATCTTTGGCAATCGTTTAAAATCATTGGAACATTTGAAATCGCTTAAAATCTTAAAAATGTTTTGAAATCTGGTGTACAGTACCTATTTTGAAATCTTTGGAATTCTCGTATTATTTTGAAATCTTGATGAAATTTTTATGAAATCTTTGAAATATTTTGTATTCGCATGAAATCATTAATATATGTTTAATCTCTGTAAAATCTGTTGAAATATTTGAAATCTGATGAACAGACCTTTTTTTAATATTTAAAAACCGTGCAATATTTATGAAATGTTCGGAATCTTTAGAAAAACTTTGCGAGATTTTTGAAATCCTTTAAATCTTTTGAAGGTTTTAAGAACTCTGTTAAGTTCTTGTGAAATATTAGAAATTTAGCGTACGCGCCTTTTTCAAATCTTTGAAATCCGTGAAATCTTTGTAAAATGCTCGAAATCCTTTAAAATATTTTTAAATATTTTTAAACGTTTTAAAATCTTAAGTTATGTTTTGTACTCTGATGTACAATCAAAAACCGAGAAAACATCGAAATTTTCAATTAATAATTTTGATAATTTGTAAGTTGAATATCACCAAAAAAATGTACACTTTAACATTCGATATTAGCGGAGATTAAATTAAAGACTTATAGAATTATCCACAATCTTAAAGTCTATTAATTGAAGTCTATAAAATAATTGGTAAAGGCTACAAAAAATGCCCAGAAATAACTTTATTAATTCTGTAATAAGTAAAATAATTACAAAACAATAAAATAATAAATAATAATGGAATAATTATATCGTTATCAGTAAAAAAATTTTTCAGTAGCAAGATTTCTTCTAAGTAAGATTTTTCTTTCATAATAGTCTAAAAGATTTAACTTATTTTTCGCATTTGAATAAAATAACTGTTTTAAAAGGGAAACAAAAATTTAATTCAAGGTACTCGTTAAAAATTCAAGGCGATTTCCAGGTTTTCAACGTAACAGTCCAATGTATATTATTAATGATTTTTATATCTCTTCTTTCAGTTACATTTTTCAATTTTAATCTCGTTGAATTTATTGTAATTTCTTGTAATCTTCTGAAACCCCATTTAATTTTATGTAACCTTATAATCTTGGAATCTAGTGTACGAAAAATCTAATTATTTAACCCCCCATTTCAAACGCTTTCAGTTTGAAATTATTAATTATTGCTTTAAGCCCTTTTTAAACTCTTTAGCGTTTAAAAAATGGTCAATAATGTATTTTTAGATTGTTCATATATCTTCAATGTTAGGAAATAAAAAGTTAGAATGCAAAAACTAGCCTTTAATGCCAGTTTAAAATAATTTTGAAGTTTTTATAAAAAGGATATTGCTTTCTTCAGATCCAATTTCACTGTCCCATGGCTGTCTTCCAAATAAAATTGTCCTTCCGTAAGTTGCGAAAGGAGTCCAGTGACGTAAACGTGGTCAGTCTTTGCTTCGCTGAGTAAATATTCAATAGGAACTAATTCTAATTTTCCTTCATCGGATTGACCAAATTTGGAAGGTGTAAATAACTCATGCCTCAAGGTTCGATGGTACAATAAATCAAGTCTGTCCTTAAAAACATTAGACTTTTGTATAGCATCTGGATAGAAATCCTTCTCGACCTTCCGAACTAAGAATTTTTTCCTGTTAATATCGTACTGCACTTTAGGAATATCATAAGCATTTATGACATTTAAAACGGTTTCTGTGTCCTTGAGTGCAGATTCTGGTTGTACTAATAGCTTTACTGCACGATCGATGTGCTCTTTTTGAATGTTTGCCGTTTCAAGGTTTTGGTTTAATAACTGTTCGATAATTTTTGTCAACGTATCTTCTCTCACGTTTGCAGGTAATTTTCTTAATTTCAAATATACCTCATGGCTCAAGTTCCTAAAAAGAACGAATCTTTAATAGGTATCTGATCCAATTTCAATACGCTGTTGCAAATAATGTTTTACACAAACTGGACTTCGGTCCCTATGGGATAAAATATACGGAGAAAAGGGTTTTTGTCAAGCTCATAGGGTACTTTTTTCGGGCAAAAAGGGTAAATAAATTTAAGATAAATTCGTAAAACTGCAAAAAATGCAAATAAAACTCTAAACAATTCAAATGAATTGGAAAAAATGCTTAAATACAAAAAAATGCCATTGATGTCCGTAAAATTCAAATGAATTTAGAGGGATTTAAGATAAACGAAAATTCGATGCAATTTATAAAAATGCAAGATGATGAATTTAGACAAATTTAAATGAGGCTAGAAAAATTCAAATAAATCGAAAAGAATTTAAAAAAATGCCTAAGAATTAAGGTGAGGAATAAGGAGTTCAGGATCAACCAAATAAAAACTTTTTTTAAATCGAAAAAATCTGTAGTAATGTGTAGAATTAAATAAACTCAGAAGAATATTCAAGTAAAATAAACATACTTTAGATAATTCTAAGGAACTAAAAAAATAGGGTTAATTAATAAGAATTTAGGGCGAGTTACAAAGAATAAGTTTTAATGTTTTGAAACGTTTGAAACCCGACTAATTTATAAACAAAAAAATAATTAAAATGAATTGAAATTAATTTTAAAAATCAAAAATTCCATTGACTTCAGTAAACTTTGAGCGAATTTAAAAGAATTTAAGAGAAATGAGCAGAATTCGATCAAATTCATAGAAAATCAAACTGAACTTAAAAGGCAA
Source organism: Belonocnema kinseyi (assembly GCF_010883055.1). Classification (NCBI taxonomy): domain Eukaryota; kingdom Metazoa; phylum Arthropoda; class Insecta; order Hymenoptera; family Cynipidae; genus Belonocnema; species Belonocnema kinseyi. The sequence continues at coordinate 74,279,854 of NC_046665.1, forward strand.
TCAAAAAAATTGAAAAAATGCAACAATTAAAAAAATTTATTGAATTGAGTAGGTTTGAAACGAGATTAGAAGAATTAAAGAGAATTCAAAAGAATTTGACGAAATGCCGAAGAATTTAAGATATGTTTTAAAGATTTCAACATGAATTAATCAAAAACTTTTCAAAACTCCATTGAATTGAGTAGAATTTATTGAATTTTGAAGAATTTAAAACAATTAAGGGGATAAATCAATACTAATTCTGGGCGCATTTCAATGATTGCAAAAAACATTTGAAAATCTCTGAAAATCCTTGCAACCCGACGAAAACCCTCACTTCTTGAGAAAAAATCTTTGGAAATTAATTGAAATATTACAATTCCCTAGAATAATTAAAACCCTTAGAAAACCCTTAAAATGATTTAAATCTCTTTAAAATGCCTTGAAATCTTTTAAAATAGCCTAAAATATTACTAAGTCTTTGAAATCCCTTCAAACTACTAAGCTAATAAAAAATTTCTGGTAATATTTTAGAATGTCATAAAGCTCTTGAAAATGCCAAGGAATT
>NC_046665.1:74280500-74285499 GCF_010883055.1 Belonocnema kinseyi
AAACATTTCAAATTCTATGATGATTTTATCAATTGAATTTTTGAAGTTCAAAAGAATTCCAATGTATTGGAATGAATTCAGGACAAATTAATAAGAATTTAGGGTGAATTCCAAAGACTAATTTCATAACATTCTTTAAAATCCACGAAAATATTATTAAATCCCATGAAATTCTATGACATCTGGCAATATTTATTACAATTCCCTAGAATTATTAAAACCCTTAGAAATCCCTTAAAATAATTTAAATCTCTTTAAAATGCCTTGAAATCTTTTAAAATACCCTAAAATATTACAAAGTCTTTGAAATCCCTTCAAACTATTAAGATAATAAAAAGCTTCTGGTAATATTTTAGAATGTCATAAAGCTCTTGAAAATGCCAAGGAATTAAAAATATGTATACCTTAAAACATTTCAAATCCTATGATGATTTTATCAATTGAATTTTTTTAATTCAAAAGAATTCCAATGAATTTGAATAAATTCAGGACAAATTAATAAGAATTCAGGTTGAATTCCAAAGACTAATTTCATAACATTCTTTAAAATCCACGAAAATATTATTAAATCCCATGAAATTCTATGACATCTGGCGATATTTATTGAAAGTCCAGAAAATTCTTTATTCTAAAATATTGCAATCGCTTTGAAATCCTGTTAAATTATTCAAAATCAATCACAAATTTCTAAGAATCTTTTGAGTTTCCCTAAAATAGGTTTAGAATCCCCTAAATTCCTACAAAATACCTCACTTGTTGAATAAATTCTTAGAAATCCACTAAAAATTTTGAAAAATCCCTTAAAAGCATTGAAATCCTCGAAAATTTTATAAAATCCTGTAAAATCTTAAGAAATGCCATAAAAACTTAAAGGTGCAGTGAAATCATTCCATATCTTGCGAAACTCTAAAAAATTCTTCATCCTAAAATATTTCACGCGCTTTGAAATCCCCTTTAAATTAATGTAAATAAGTCATAATTTCTTGGATTTTTTTTCAATTCCCTAAGATATTTGAAATTAAAAGCGCTTGAAAATGATTTAGAAGTTTTAAAAATACCCGAGCATTTTAAAAATCCCCTGAAATATTTCAACGGAATTTGAGACAATTCATAAATATAGTGACATTTATAAAAGATGCATCATGGACTGAAAATATGGGGTACCATAGTTACCATAGTTACATACTTTCAACCACAAATTTAACTTAATTCGCGTTATTTAAAAAAACAAGGTTTCTACAAAATACCAATTTCGAAATTCCCTAACTTTCTCTGACTTTTCCCTGACAAATTTTTCATTTTCCCTTACTGTTTACATTTTTCTTTCAGGTTAAATTTTCAACGGAAGAAATTAATGTTGAATCAAAAAGACAAATTTTCAACTAATAAGATTAATTTTCTACCAAAAAAGATTTTTTTTACAAAATACATGAATTTTCAGCGAAATATTACAATTTTTAAAAATGAAATGAATTTTCAACTAAAATAATGAACCTTTAACAACAACAATTTTTTAACTAAGAAGATTAAATTTCTACCAAATAAGACGAGTTTTCAAAAAAGTACATACATTTTCAACTCATAAAGTTTAGATCTCAACCGAAAATGGAAGTTATACTTAGAATAAAAAAAAATAATTTTTAATCGTTAGAATCGAATTTTCAATAAAATAGTAATTTCAATAAAACACAATGAATTCTCAAATGAAGAAGATAAATTTCAACCAAACACTTAGTACGTAGAGAATTTCGCAAAATGGAGAAAATAAATATTAATTTGGTCACCTATTAGTTAAATTTTCAGTTTACAAATGATTAAAAAAAAATTTTGAATATTTAAATTTTTAATCGTACAAGAAATGATTTTTTAACTATAATAATAAAGCTTTAATATAAAAAATAATTTTAAATCAAATAGTTAAATTTTCGCTTGATATTTCATTTAAAAAGACTTGAATTTGAATCCAAAAAGTTTTCAACAAAGCAGTTGCATTTTTAGCCGAATAAGATTAAACTTCTACGAAAACAGATGATTTTTCAGAAAAAAATATGATATTTCAACCCTGAAAGGATTTTCAGACAAGAAAGAAAAAAAATCATAAAAAATGACGAATTTTCATGCCAAAATGACGAATATTCAACAAAAAACTTCATTTTCAACCAAATAAATACACGAATTTTCAATTAAAAAAGATAAATTTTCAACCAAAAATAGAATAGTTATATTTTCAGTTTAAAAAACCAAGTTTAAAAAAATCGAATTTTCAACAAAATAATTGAGTTTTTAATCAAAGAAATTCATTTACAACAAAATACATGAATATACATGTTTTTAGTCACAAAACTTAGTTTTCAACCAATTCAAAACAAACTTTCAACAAAATAGTTAAATTTTCAGCCAAACAATTTTTTTAACCAAATACACGAAGTTTTAAGAAAACAGTTGAATTTTCAACCAAAAAGACTGACTTTTGTTTTTAATACAATTCTTAAATTTTAAGCAAAATAATAAAATTGAACGTCCATTCTCTAATTTTATAAATTATACAAATAACTTTCTGGAGGTCAAAATTTTTATTTAAATAGTTGAGTACAATCTGTACAATATTTTAGTTATTTTAAATACTTTTCAGAATTTCAAATTTTTTCAGGCAATTCGATGTTTGCCTTTCTTTTTAAATATTAGTAAAATTCCAGATATGTAATGTTTTTGAAAATAAATTGAATGGCCACAATGGGAGATTGCAAGAAAGAATTGAAAGAAATTGCGAATAAAATTCAGGTCTGCGCAATCAAAATCATGAATTTTCGTTTTCAGGCATTAAAATCAGGACATTGCAGAAAGAAATCAGAAAATCAGGACAAGTCCTAATACATCAGGACATCTGGTCACTCTAAGTCGTCTTATTCTAAATAGTACTTTGTTTCCACTTACTTCGTTATAGTCAGTCCATACATAGAAAACGTTGAACGCACTATTTCTGCCATAATTACACTTTTTGATCAACGCTTGAATCAAATTAATATTAGAAACTGTTCAGAAAACTAAAAGAAAACATCGAAAATGTTGGAACAACTTTGAGGTTAAAAATGAAAACTATAAACATTCTGTTTCCCGCCAAATTCCGATTCCGAATTCCTATTTCTATAATAATTATTTTTTCTTATAGAAATAAGCCGCTATGAAGCGCTAGTTGTTCCAGTCAAAGTTCCGCGAAAATTGAAATTGGATAAATGAAAAGTTGCTTTTTTTAAATACAAATTTATAACAAAAGTTAATATATTTAATTAAATTTGAAATGCCTTAAATTCTTAAAATTTCAAGTAAAAATAATGCATTTTCAACAAAATAGATGAATTTTCAAACAGATAAGTTGAATTCTCAACAAAACATTAATTTACACTAATGAGATTAATTTTCTATTCAAAAATACGAATTTTCAACAAAAAAGATTGAGCTTCAATCGAAAAAATGAATTTTTAACAAAGGCGTTTAACTTTCAACCAAGTAGTTGAATTTTCAACAAAAAAAGATAAATTCACTACCAAAAAGGTGAGTCTTGATACATCGACCAAAAAATATTTTGGTTTTATAAACAAAAAGCTTGAATTCATCAAAAAAGACGAATTTTTAACAAAATAGTGATTTTTCTACCAAAATAATTCAATTTCCAAACCAAAAAGATGAATTTTCAACCTAACTATGGAATTTTAAATCAAAAATCAAACTATTTTTTAATGAAAGTGAACTCTCTTTTTTTGAAGCGTCATATTGTATTTGAAATAAATATTTTTTGGTAAACAATTTATTATTATGATTAAAATTAAACTAAGTATAAATAAAATCGTCGTTTTAGGTTTACGCTCAAATATTTTCGTAGAAAATTCAACTTTGTGGCTGAACACTTTTTTGGCAATTAAATTTTTTTGTCAAAAATTTATCTTTTCACCTTCAAAATAAAACCACTTTGATAGCAGTTCATTATTTTTTCTTAAACATTTAACTCTTTGGTTGAAAAATGAAATATTTTGCAGAGAATGCAAAATATTTTGTTGAAAAATCATGGATCGTTGTTAAAATTTTTTCTTTTGGTAAAAAAATCAATCTTTTTAGGAGAAAATTTGCGTATTTCATTAAAAATTCAACTATTTGGTTGAATATGAACTTTTTTGTTGAAATTTTATATTTCCAGATGGAAACTTAAAGTTTTATGCTTTTCGTTTAAGAATTCAAGTACTGTATGTTAATCATTCGTTTTTTTTACTTAATGATTTATCTCTTTTGGTTCCAAATTTAACTATTTTGTTGAAATCTAATGTAGTTTGTTGAAAAAATGTCTTTTTCGTAGAATAACTATCTTCTTTGTAGAAAATACATCTACATTTGATTGAAAATTGAACTATGTGGCGGAAATTTATTTTTTATTGAAAATTCATATTTCCGAATTGAAAATGTATATATTTTGTAGAAAAGTTGTCTTTTTTGCCTAAAAACTCAACAATTTTCTAGCTGAAATTTTTCATCTGCCTTGAATGAAAAATATTTATTTCCTAAACATTCAACAATTTTGTTGAAAATTTTTCGTTTGGCTTTGAAAATTCATGTTTTTCGGTTGAACTTCTCAATTTTTTATTTCAAATTAAAATCTCGTTTGGTTGAAATATCAACTATTTAGTTCAAAATTCGCTTTTTTTACTGAAAATTTAACTTTTCCATTTTTGGGGTAATTTTCTTTTGAAATAATAAACGAATGAGTAAGCCGAAAGAATAAAGAAGTTTTGAAAACTTCTTTTTAAAATGTTCTTTCTTAAAACTGACTAAATTCATAAACTTAAAATATTAACTTTTTTCAAATTGAATAACTGGCACTTTTATTATGTTCGAGCAGTCTTGATACTTGTGACGGCTTGCGTATTGCCGTCGATTAAACTCGTTGATTTTATAATCTCAGTCGATAAAGAAGAAACTTTCTTTATCGTTGGATACGAGTTAATTTAAA
>NC_046665.1:74285599-74311196 GCF_010883055.1 Belonocnema kinseyi
CAATTTTTTGATGTATTTTTCAAATTTGTATATTTCGTTTTTCCCGCGATTTTCTTTTGCCATCTAGTGACGAAAGAGCGAGCCTATAGTCGCTCGTAATACCTTACGACTAGAATAGGAATCCACCAATCAAAGAATAATTCTTTATATTATTCAGTGGATCCGAAAGGTAGGACGTAACAATACTCGAGCAGCCTTGATAAAAATCCAGTAGTTCCCGAAAATGCGGGACGGCTTAGAACGTGATCAGCATAACCTAACCAGCTTTTCGATTTCGTCTGCTAGGAATTTTTCCGCATTTCAACAATTGTCAACAATAGGAAATTTCTGTAATGAATTCAATTCCTCAGTTGTTTATTTATTGCTTAGTTTATTGCAACTTAAAGAAATTAGTGATATTTTTTAATTTGTAAAATACAAGTGAGGAAGAAGAGATGAAACTCGTGAGTCGTGTTTCATACTCGATCTGGAAGAGGTTATTGAACACACAGTTGAAGAAACCTAAAAGTTTGCAGTGGATACAGCCTGAGGGATTTAAAACAGATATTTCTTTGTACAATCCTCTGTTAAAGTCTAAAATTCCATTGATATTAAGAAATAAGAATGTCGTTACTTGGTACATGTGTGGACCAACATTGTACGATTCCGCTCATATTGGACATGCTAGGTAGTAATTTTCTGCCTTTTGAGATATGTACCTATTAATCAAAGTGTTGGGTAGCAACTTCAGGGTGGCCGCTGGACCGGGAATTTTTTGAGACCGGGAAATGCCAGTAAACTTATTTTTTGACCGAATATTTTACAAATTTTAGAAAAAAAATCTGTCAAAAGTTCGATTTTATCATGTAAAAAATAATTAGTTAAGTTTTCATCTTTAATTATAGCATTCAGTTTATAATGCGTAATTCGAAAATATTTTACTTAACAAAATTTCCCATTTCAGATCTGTATTTTAAGCGTAAATTTTTTAATTAAAGAATTTTAAAATTTAATCTTGTAAGATTTAAACAATTCAAAAATTAAAAGCGTTTGAAATTGAAATTTGTCGATAAAAAATGTTTTTATTTGATCAACTGTAAATATAAATTATTTAAAAAATTGAACCGTACTTGAAGTACCAAAAAGTGAACAATAATTAATTTGTTAAGATGTCTCAATTCAAAAGCTTTAACCGTACAAAAATAGTAATAATTTGAAACTGAATTATTTGAAATAAAAGCTTTAAATCGTTAAAATTTCAAGGAGTTTTTAAACTTAGAACGTTACGATTTTATTTGTTCTATTTACAAAATGATTAACTTGTTGAGATTTTATGTATAAACATCAATTGAAAACTTATTATTTGTAGAAAAATTCGAGTAATGTTCAAAGATTTAGAGGTTTTGAAAAGATTCCAAATAATTCGACTAGTCGTACCGAAATTCCGGTGCAAATACCTATGGTCTAATTTAAAATAAAATGTACACTTTCTGCAGATTTTGAACAAAAAATTTATAAGCTTTTTAAGAATTGTGAAAGGCTTCAAAAGAATGAAACAATTTTCTTAAGATTGCTAAGAAAATTGAAAATGATTTTTTATTTTGAAAAATTATTTGAAATTCGAATCATTTTAAAAGATATTTAGAAGTTATGAATATTTTGTAATAATAATTTTTAATTTGAAACAATATGTAGACTTTTCAAGAATATTAAGTAAAATTTTGAAGCTTTTTAAGGACACCTAAACTATTTAAAATTAAAATAATTTAACTTCTTATGTAAAAATGGTTCAGTTAAAAAAATTTAATTTTTTAAGTTTTAATGTTTCTAGCTTAAAATTGGTTTAAATAGTATAATTTTTAACATTTTTAAATTTAGCGATTGATTCTTCAATTTAGAGCATTGAAAATGATAACATGGATTTATATTTTTGGGACTGAATCTGAATATTTGAACTCTACAATTTATAAAAGTTGAAAATTCAAGATTTTTCAATTTAAATGCATTTAATTTAAAATCGTTCAATTAAGAAGTGTTAAAATCTAACATCCATTTTATACATCTCAATTATTGAACATTTAAATATAACATTTTTTAATTTAAAAACTTTTAAACTTTAATTTGAATTAATTTAACATTCAAGAGCCTTCAATTTGAGTGCATTAATTTTAATTTTATTTTTTATTACTTCAAATGGAAAAATTATTAGCTTTAGAGTTCAAAATTTGTTATTTCATTAACTGTGAAAAATGTTTACTAACCGGGAAATGGCCGGGAATTTTTTTCTTTGATTAAAACGGCCACCCTGAACTTGTTGCAAGCATCTAAGTTACTAAAAGTAACGTTATTTGTAACTTTTAGGGTCACTTTGTTACTGTTTTAAAAAGTAACTGGCGATGATTCAGCTATTTAATTTAAATTCGTCTTTTTTATTTAAACTCAACTGTGAGTTTTTGGTTCAAGATTTAACTAATTGATTGAAAATTCGTGAATTTTGGTAGAAAATTAAACTATTTGTATGAACAGTAATTTTTTTTTTTTGAAGTAATATTTCAGGTTTAAAAATTAAACTGCTTTATAAAAAATTCGTCTTTTTTTTTTGAAAATGGAAAAAATCTAACTATTTGGTTGAAAATGTACTTTTTTGTTGAAAATTAATATTTTCGCTATGAAAAGTCAACTATTTGGTAGAACAGTAACTTTAAAAAAATGAAAATGCATCCTTTTGCCTTGGGAATTCAACGATTTGAATAAAAAGTAACTTTTTTGTTGAAAAGTCATATTTTTGGTTTGGAAATGAAACTGTTTTTTTCTTTATTCAGAGAATTCTTCTTTTTTGCTTATAAAGTCCAACAATTTGTTGGAAATTTTTTTCTTTTCATTCTTGGTTCAGAATTCGACTTTTTCGTTTAAAAATTGATCTCTTTTGGTAAAAAATCTAATTTCTTTGTTTAGAAATTCAACTATTTTGGTAGAAAATTAATCTGATTTTGTTGATGTTTCAGCGGTTTTATTGAAAATTCGTATTTTTTTGGTTGAATTCAACTGGGTTTGATTTCAAATTCGAATCTTGTTTTGTTGTTTTTGATTTGAAAATTCATCTCTTTTGGTAAACAAATTTTGGTAGCTGGTTCAGCTATTTTGTTGAATAATAAAATAATAAAAATGGAAGTTCATTCAACTATATGGTTGCAAATTAAATTTTGTGTTGAAAATTAATATTTTCAGTATGAAAACTTACTTTTGATTAAAATTACATATGTTTAATTCAAAAATGTGACTTTGACTAATGCCTAATTATTTTTAAATTACATTTTTTATGAATGATCATCTTAGTTATTTTGATTTTTATATTATAAAACTAAGGAACTGAAAATAGTAACATTTTAGCCAACTTGAAGTTACTTTACCTAGTTACAGTTACAAGTAACGTAATTGTAACTATTTACTCAAAAAAAACTCAGCACTGATTAATTAAAAAGAATTATCTTCAAATTTTATTGCGTTATTTTTTAGAATCAATTAAGGAGCGAAAAAGTTAGTTTCCTATCACTAAAAATTGCTATTTTATAATATTCTTTTTAGCACATACGTGAGATTTGACACGATTCGGAGAATAATGTCCGAATTTTTTAATCTCGACGTAATTCTCATAATGGGATTGACCGATATCGATGACAAAATAATTAGGCGTGCAATAGACTCCAATCAGCCATGGAAAAACGTGACAAAGTTTTACGAAGAAGAGTTTTTTAAAGATATGAAGTCTTTGAATGTTGCAACTCCTTATATGAGCTGCAGAGTAACGGATCACATACCACAGATTATCGAATTCGTCGATAAAATTCTTAAAAAAGGTGCAGCGTATGTAGCTCAAGACGGTATGAGATATTTCATATTCTTGTTATTTAGTGGTATTAGCAGAAGTTGTCTCTGGCGATTCAGAAATATGTTCCGACTTTTTATGAATATTTTACTGCGGGTTAACCACTCGTTTTTTTACTGTACATCAGATTTCATAGATTTTTTATAGATTTAACAAAGTTTTCAAATTTTTTACAAAATTTTAAACATTTCAGAAAATTTTTAAAGATTTAAAAAATTGTTGCAAATGATCTCAAAGATTTTAAGAAGATTTCAAAACATTTTTAAAGATGTTAAAAAATTTCGCAAAGATTTCATGAGGACTTCATAATGATTTGAAAGATTTTAGAAAATTTCAAAATGTTTACAAAGATATTGAAAGATTCAACAAAGATTTTAATAAATATTTCAAAATATTTTTAAAAAATTAAAAACATTCCATAAAATTTTTAAATATTTGAAGAAGATTCCAGAATAATTGGAACGATTTCAAAAGATTTGAAAGGTTATACGTTGATTTAAGAAATATCCCTTACAGATTTCAGAAGATTTCAAATATTTCAGAAGAATTAAAAATATTTCACAAATTTTGTCAAGATTTCAATGATTTCAGAAAGATTAAAAAGATTTCAAGAAGATTTAAGAAAGATTTCAGAAGAATTAAAACGACTTCATCGAGGATTTCACAAAGTTTTTAAAGATTTCAAAAGATCAGAAAGTTTGAAAGATTAAAAAATATATTTATCAGATTTAACAAAGATATAAAATATTTCAGAGCAATTAAAAATTTTGAAAACATTTGTAAAGATTTTACAAACTTTTCAAAGATTTCGAAGATGATATCAAAGATTTCTATGATTCCACAAAAATTTCAGAAAGTTTTCAAATATTTCAGAAGAATATATAAAATTCCACAAAGTTTTCAAAGCCTTTAAAAGATTTCACAATTTTTTCAAAGATTTCAAAGCTATCACAAATAATCTAAAAAGATATCAAAGATTTCAGAAGAATTAACAAGACTTCACCGAGAATTTCACGAAGTGTTGAAAGATTTTGAAGATTTCAGAAAGATTAACAAAATTTAAGAAAGATTGATAAAAATTTCAAAATATTAAAAAAATGCAGTTTTCAAAACTTTGAAAAATTTCAAAGCTGTCACGAATATTTCTAAAGATTTCAAAAAGAGATCAATGATTTCAGAAGAATTAAAAAGATTCCAATAGTTTCACAGATTTCAAAGGTTTTAAAATGAATTCAAAAATTCAGGTTTTCAAATATTTCAAAAAGTTTTAAAGATTAAAAACATTAAAAAAAAAGAGATTTATCAGATTTCACAAAGATATCAAAGATTTCAGAGCAATTTAAAATTTTGAAAACATTTGTAAAGATTTCACAAAATTTGTAAAAGTTTCGCAAATATTTCAAACCGTTTTTAAAGCTTTCAAAAGATTTCACAAACTTTTCAAATATTTCATATTATTTCATAAATATTTCGAAGATTTCACAAAGCTTTTATGAAGATCAGAAAGATTTGAAATATTTCAAACGATTTAAAAGATTTCTTATTTTAATAAAAACACTATTTCAAATAAACACTCAAATTAAACACTTTCAAATTAAACACTATTTCAATGATTCCACAAGGATTTCAGAAAGATTGAAAGAATTCACAGATTTTACAAAGATAACAAAAGATTTCAAATTTTTAAAAAAGATTTCACTGAGTTCTTAAAAATATCAATATATTTCATAAATATTTAAAGACTTCACCGATTTTCAAAGATGTCAAAAGATTTCTCAAAGCTATCGCAGATATCAGAAAGATTTTAGAAGAATTAAAAAGATTTAACAAAGTTTTAAAAAATATTAAAATGCATCATAAATATTTCGAAGATTTCAGAAAGGCTTCAAAGCTTTCAGAATATTTCACACAGATTTCAAAGTTTTTACAACACTTTCAACAGATTTCGCAAAATATCAAACATTTAAGAGGATGTTAAAAGATTTCGATTAAAATTTTAAAAAGATTTCACGAAGTTTTTAAAGATGTCAGAAGATTTCAAAAAGTTTTCAAAGACTTAACCAACATTTAAAATAACTCAAAAGATTTAAAAAAATTACCCAGAATTTTCAAATATTTCAGAAAGATTTAAAAGGCTTCCGATTTCACGAATGCTTGTACGCCAGATTTAAGCTATAAACCCTCGATCTGTTAAGAATTAAATTTTTTTCCAGGCTCTGTATATTTTGATACATTAAAATACGGCAAGTATGGAAAGTTTAATCGAATACAATTGGAAACACCGAATGCGGATAAAAAATCTTCTTCCGATTTCGCATTGTGGAAAGCATCGAAAAGGAATGAACCCTTTTGGGAATCGCCATGGGGAAACGGAAGACCAGGATGGCATATAGAATGCAGTGTGATGGCTAGGTATATTTTCAGAAAGTTTAAATTAAAAATACCTGGAAGTTTTTATACTTGAGGAATGTCCATAAAATAAAAATAAATTGGATAGATTAATATAATAAAATTAGCAATTATAACTCTTGATTCTTAGCAACATTTTCGGAAACAATATCGACATTCATAGTGGTGGAGTAGATCTAGTTTTTCCACATCACGAAAATGAAGAAGCTCAATCCTGTTGTTATCATGATACGGATCAGTGGATTAACTACTGGATACATGCTGGGCATTTGTACGAGAAAGGAGATGTGAAGATGTCAAAAAGTTTGAAGAATACTATCAGCATAGAAAGTTTTCTTGAAAAATATACCGCTAATCAGTTCAGGATGCTATGCTTGATGACAAATTACAGAAGAGGTAACGATATCAAGTCAGAAAATAGGACTAGGTCAGGCATCAGATATAATTCATTTTTAAATTACTAGGTATTGAATTTTCTGATGGTGCGATGCAAAATGCAGTCTCCACACTAAAGAAAATACAAAATTTTATAAGTGACTGCGATAACTACGTAGCTGGAAAACAAAAGTGCGGATGTGTGGATGAATCTTCTCTATTGCTCGTATGTTTTTACACAAATTTTTATCATTCTAAACTTTAAAAAAGAACATTTTTTTCGAGTTCAGGGCTCAGATCGACTAGAAGGCTTTTTAAAAAGTGGCCTTAATAGCATAAAAACACTGAATGACTGAAATAACTTTTTTTTATTTAAAATTCATTCTCGTTGATTTTCACATGTTCTTTGCACAATCAAAATAAACTTTAAAGTTAAAACAATTTTTTAACAATATACATTCAAATTGAAGGATTATGAATCTCACGTCTACAACCTTTCTTTCAGAACTGTTAAACTGGTCAACTTGGATTATTTTCCAATAAGAGAAGTTTATATCACTCAGAAATTCAAGTTTAAAATTTGAGAATATAAAATTTTTCATTTTTTAATCATTCAGACTTGACAGTCCAAAATGCCCCCGTAACAGGAGAAACAGGGTAATTTTCCACGAAGATAGGAGAATAAATTCTTTTAAATTAAATGAATGTAGATACAATATTGCATTTAATATGAGACGATTTGAATTTCGAAGATTCCAAGTCGAAATATACTGTATTTTCAACAAAGAGTTTGAATTCTCAACCAAAAGTGTTGAATTTTCAACCCGAAGCCAATTTTTTAACAAAAAAGATTAGTTTTCAGTTGAAAAAGTCAAATGGTTTAGAACATAGTTAACCTTTAAACCGAAAAGATTCATTTTCAATTTAATAATTGAAATAGAAAAAACGTTTAACAAATAGTTGAGAACTTTTAAACAAAAGAGACGAGTTTTGAACAAAGTTATTGCAGTTTTAGTCAAATATTTGAACTGTCAACCTACAAAGATGAATTTTCGATGCATAAGGATGCATTTTCAAATAAAAGAGATTCAACCTCGACCGAAAACAGTTGCATTTTCAACTAAATAGTTGAATTTTTAACAAAAAATTTGAATTTACAAGCTAAAAAGATAAAATGTTGAGAAAATAGTTACATTTTCAAACCGAAGAGTTAATTTTATAATAAAAAAGGTTATTTCCCATTATAAGATGAATTTTCAACAACAAAAAATGGATTTTCAACCAAACAATTGCGTTTACAAACAAATACTTGGAGTTTTAAATCAAAAGAGACGAATTTTCAACAAAACATTTGAATTTTTGACCAAAAGATATGACTTCCGAACTTAAACTTGAACAAAAATCAGCTAAAAATATTGAAGGGATTACGTCTATTTTAAACCAAGATGAATTTTCAACCAAAAAATATTACTTTTCTAAAGAAGAATTTTCAAACAAAAGGGCGAATTTTCAATTAAAAAATACGAATTTTTTAACAAAATACATGAGTTTTTAACTAAATGGTTGAATTTTTATGGCAAAAAGACGAACTTTTTAGAATACACTTAATTTTTGAACCAAAAAGTTCGTTTTCAATCAAGAAAGATGAATTTTCAACCAGAAAAAATTAACTTTCTATTATAAAAGAGAAAGCTTCAATCCAAAAGGATGAATTTTCTATTCAGAAAGGCTCAACAAAACAGTTAAATTTTCGACCAAAAAACAACGAATTTTCAACAAAATAATTAAATGTTCAAACAAATAGTCGAATCTTTAACCAAAAAGAATTGAGGAAAAAGAATTTTTGTAATTGGAATAGGGCAAAAAATGTGTAGACTGTAATTGAATTTGACATTAATCGATTTTAAACGTTTTCGATATAAAAATGTCCAACTGTTAGGGCTTGGATTTTCAAAAATTAAAACTTTGAATACGGATTCACGAAATTAGACATTTTTAAATTCCAAAAGCTATTATATAAAAATTTCCTAAGTATAAAGCTTTGATGAGAAATTATTCCATTTTTAACGTTCTCAATTAAAATGATAGAATATTTGAGAGTGGTCGCTGGACCGAGAAACCGTGAAATGATCGGGAATTTTGGGACCGAGAAAAACCGGGAAAGAACAGCACATTTATTTTTTGACCGGGAATTTTACACATTTTTAGAAGAAAAATCTGTCCAAGTTCGATTTTAACAGTTAAAAAAATCATTTGTCAAATTCAGTTTACAATGAGTAAGTTTTAAATCATTTACTTAAAAAATTTTCCATTTTATTTGTTTATTTTCAAGCATATATAAAGAATACATTAAGAATTTCAAAATGCAGCTTTAAATACTTAAATAATTGAAAATTAAAAGCGTTCGAAGTTAACAATGTTGGATAAAAAACATTTTTATTTCATCAACTGTAAATATAAATAAATTATTTTTTAAATGGATCTGTACTTAAAGTATTAAAAAGTAAACAATAATAAACGAGTCTATATATATTATAATATATTTCGATAAATATCTTTTAAAATGAATCGAATTTTTTCTAAAATTTAAAAATATTTCCTTAAAATCTTCTAGATTCTTTTTTGATAATTTTAGAAACCTTTAAAATTTTTTAAAAATATTCTCTTTAAATAATTTTTCAACATGAAAAATCATTTTCAGTTTTCCTAGGAATCTTAAGAAATTGTTTTTATTCTTTTAAATCCTTTCACAATTCCCGAAAAGCTCCTCAATTTTTTATTTGAAATCTGCAAAAATCGACATTTTGTTTTAAATTAGGCTGTGTCTATTCACGCCGAAATTTTAGTAGGAATAGCCGAATTTTGTCGGTACATACAATTCGTTTAAATTATTTTAAATAATTACACATAACAAGCAGGATTTTCTAAAAATTGTAGGAAAATTCCATTCATTTTAAAAGATATTGAGAATTTCTCAAAAAATTTCAAAAATAATTTTAAATTTGAAAAAATTAAAAACTTCTATATTTTTCAAGGTTTTTAAACTATTCCCAATTAAAATAATTTGAGAAGTGTTCATCTAAAAAAAATTAATCTTTGAACACTATAGTTTATAAAAGTTACTCAATTTTTCTGTTTAGTACCTAACTTTCATTTTATACGTGAAAATTATTGAGCATTTGAATATAACATTTGTTATATTTTTTTCATTTGAAGTAATAAAAAATAAACTACAAATTAAAGCACTCAAAGTGGAACTCTTGAATTTTAAATTATTTAAATTTAAGTTTAAAAGTTTTTCACTCTAAAGTTTAGAGTTCAAATTTTTTTATTTTATTGACCGTTTTGAATTTGAATTTTAAAGCTTCATTGTGATTAAAATTGAACGTAAGTATAGCGACCTTCTGAGAAAAATGGAAAAAGTCAATTAGCCACAATTTAAAATATAAGAAAGATTTTATTTCAATTGCAGAGCTTGAATGACACAAGAAATAGAGTTCTCGAATCTCTTGCTGACGATTTTAACACCTTCGAAGCGATTCAATCGATCGTTGAACTTGTTGGAATTGGAAACAAAATGTTGAATCAAGATTGGGTAAATAAATTGTTATTAATATTCTTATGAACAAAGTATTTCTCGCAAAATTATTTTTCTAAATAAAAAAAATTGCAGGAGGTTTCGCACGCCAGAAGTACAACAGCTGTTGCAACTGTTTCCAATTATCTAACAACTGTGCTCTCAAAATTGGGACTTCTAGATTCTACTAATCTGGAAGGGACACAGTTTAATTTAACACAAGTCGTCGAAACCTTTGTCAAATTTCGAGAATCAGTTAGAAGCAAAGCTTTAGAAGATCCAAAAACGAATAAAGAAGTTTTAAAGGCTTGTGATGAAGCTAGAAACAATTTGATCGCTTGTGGGATTCAAATCAAGGTACTCATTTTATTTTTTATATTATCTCTGAAGACTGCGCAAAGAAAACTTTCTTAAATAGAAAAAATAACATCTGAGGTAAAAATGTAAAAAATTATATAAGGAAAAAATGTATAATACATACGTAATAAGAGTTTGCTGTGCTCAGTTTTCAAATTTATGTTTTTTTCTTTATTAACTATATATATTTTTATATATGTTCATGTACTATTGCATAATCATGAACTCAAGATTACTGAATAACCATTATAGTAAAAAAATTATTTCAGGATCAAAAGAATACTTCCTCATGGTCCCTGGTGAAAAATTAAAAGGGTGCAGAATCTGTATAAAATTGTAAACACCCTAGGATAAACAATTAACCTAATTTTTGTTTAAATTAAATTACTCGACAGATTTTACTTTCTTGGTCGTTGATTCTTCAGAGTCCAAACTCTTCCTCTTCCGTTCCTGCTTCCTTTCGGTCATGGTTTTCCTCAGACCTTTCATTTTCCTAGTTTGAATTGTGTTCAGTTTTTGAGCTCCCATATGCACACGACCAAGTGTCTTTCCTAGAGGATCTTCCGATATATTTTTCTTCTTCTTGACCTGCAAGGAATAAACAGTATATAATGTAAAGTTCTATAACCCAGGCCTCGGACTTATTTAAACTATTTGAACAAGTGTCAATGATAGCATAGGTTTTTAATAACTAGTAGCGCAAAATAGTTTCATGCCATTTTTAAAAAAATATTAAGTCGAGGAGTTAACCATTATTGAAATCTGACATGATATATATATTTCCCACAAAATCGCGTGAAATCCTTTTGAATATATTAAAAATCACTGCAAACGAAATTTCAAGGAATTTCACAAGATTTTAAGGAATTGAAGATTCTTGATCTGCATCACATTTTAATCATATCTGAAAATTATCGACATGTATCACAATTTGAAAGGATTTTACGAGATTAAAAAAAATAGTTTAAAAATAGATACGGAATTTTAAAGGATTTCAAGAGATACCGAAATTTTTTCACGAATTTTCAAGGATTTCAGGGGATTACAATTGGCTTTAGAAGGATCTTAAGACATTTTAACATTTCAACTTTACCGGAATTTTAAAGGATTTCCGAATATTATAAAGGATTTTAAGAGATTTCCAGAAATATTAACGGCTTTTAAAATATTTTAAGGAATTTAAAAATATTCGGAAAAATTCCAACGAATTAAAAAAATTTTAATGAATTTTAAAAATGTCAAGGGATCTGGTAGTGTTTTGAAATATTTCAGGAAATTTCAATAATTTCAACCGATTTTAAGGGATTTTTATGGGATTTTGAATATTTCAAGCAATTTTTAAGATTAAATAAAAATATTTTACGGAATCTGAAATAATTTTATAGAATTTTTACAGTTTTAACGGCATTAAAGAGATTTTTAGGGATTTTTATAAGAATTGAAAATATTTATAAATATTTAAAGGAATTTTAATGGATTTTGAGAGATTTCAAAATATTCCAAAATCTGTTCGTGGATTTTAGAGGATTTTAACTTTACCGGAATTTCAAAGGATTTCCTAATATTATAAAGGATTTTATGAGATTCTGAGAAATGTTAATGGCTTTTAAAATTAAAAAAATTTAAATGAATTTTAAAAGGATTAAAAATTTAAAGAGGTCTGGTAGCATTTCGAAATATTTCAAGGATTTTAACAGACTTTAAGAGATTTTTATGGAATTTTTAATATTTCAAGCAATTTTAAGGATTTAAAACTATTTTACGGAATCTCAAATAATTGTATGGGATTTCTACAGTTTTAACAGTAATAAGGGATTTTCAGGGAGCTTAATTATTTTAAATGGAACTCAAGGAATAATTACATTATAAAAAAAAGTTAGGTAAAAGATTTACAAAAGCAAAGGACTTTAAAAATTTTCAAACGAATTCAAGGGACTTCAAGAGATACCGAAGTATTTTCACGAATTTTGATGGATTTCAGGGGATTTTTAAGTTTTAAAGGGATTTGCAGGGATTTTTATAAGAATTGAAAATATATATAAAGATTTCTGAATATTATAAAGGATACTAAGAGATTTCCAGAAAATTAACAGCTTTTAAAAGATTTTAATATATTGTAAGGGATTTCAAAAATATGAAGAAAGATTCACACGAATTAAAAAAATTTCAATGAATTTTAAAAGGATTTGAAGATTTTCAAGGGATCTGTTAGTATTTCGGAATGTTTCAGGAAATTTTAAGGAGTATAACCAATCTTAAGAGACTTTCAGGAATTTTTATGGAATTTTGAATGTTTCAAGTAATTTCAAGGATTTTAAAAGATTTGATGGAATCCCAAAGAATTTTATGGGATTTCTATAGAATTAACGGCATTAAAGGGATTTTGGGGAAGCATAATTGTTTGAAATCGATTTTACGGAATATTTACATAATTAAGAAAAGTTGAGTCAAGATTTTACAAAAGTAAAGTAAAGGATTCACAAAATTTTCAAAATAATTCAAGGGACTTCAAGAGATACCGAAGTAATTTCACGAATTTTAAAGGATTTCAGGGGATTTTGAGGATTTAAAGGGATTTTAAGAATTCAAAATATTTATCAAGATTTTAAGGAATTTTGAGAGATTTCAGGAAGTTTTGACGATTCCATGTGATTTCAATTTTACCGGAATTCCAAAGGATTTGTCAATATTATAAAGGATTTTAAGGTATTTTCAGAAATATTAACGGGTTTAGAAGATTTTAATCTATTGTAAGGCATTTTAAAATATTCTGAAAGATTCCCAAAAATTTCAAAAATTTAAATGAATTTTAAACGGACTTGACAAATGTCAAGTGCTCTGGTAGTATTTCGAAATATTTGAGGAAATCTCAAGGATTTTCAACTCGATTTTAACAGACTTTAAGGTATTTTATGGAATTATGAATCTTTCAAACAATTTTAAGGATTTTAAAAAAATTTACGGAATCTCCAAGAATTTCATGAAATTGCTACAGATGCTACAGATTTAACGGTATTTTCAGGGAGCTTAATTATTTTTAATGGATTTCAAGAAATATTTAGATCATTAAAAAAAGTTAGGTAAAGGATTTATAAAAGTAAATTAAAGGGTTTACAACATTTTCAAAAGAATTCCAAGTATTTCAAGAGATACAGAAGTATTTGCAGGAATTTTAAAGGACTTCAAGTGATTTTGTAAGATTTCAATCAATTTTAAAGAGATTTTACCAATGTCAAGGGACCTCGTAATATTTTGAATTATTTCACGGATTTTTAAGGATTTTAAACAGTTTTGACTGACTGAAAGGGATTTAGAGGGTTTCAAGCTTTTTTCAACATCGGAAAAAATTTCACGGAATCTTAAAGAATTTAACAGGATTTCTACAGTTTTTAACAGATTTCAAGGAATTTCCAAGATGCTTAATTGTTATAAATGTATCTCGAGAGATTATACATGATATCCACGGAATTCACAGAATCTCGAGAAATATTCACATAATTTAAAATTTTTTTAAGGGATTTGGAACATTTAAAAAAAAATTCACGAGCTTTCAATGGATTTAAAATATTTAATCAGATTTTAGAGGAATTTTAAAACATTTAAAAGTATATCTACGGATTTTGGAGGATTTCATAAGACTTCAGTGATATTTAGAAGGATTTCAAAAATTTCAAGAGATTTTGAAATATTTCGAAATGTTTCATGGAATTTAAAGATCCTAAACAATTGTAAGAGATTTTAAGGGATTTTGAAGCCACTTCAAGGATCTCATAAGATCTCACGGAATCTCAAGAATTTTAATGGACTTCTCTCATTTTTAAAATGATTTCAAGGGATTTCCAGGGAGCTCAATTGCTTTAAAGGGGTTTTAAGAGATTATGTACATTATACCTACAATTCATAAAATTTAAAGGAGCAATTACATAATTAAAAATCTGCCCGCTCCGTGGGCACATTCTCATCACG
Organism: Belonocnema kinseyi; assembly: GCF_010883055.1. NCBI lineage: Eukaryota > Metazoa > Arthropoda > Insecta > Hymenoptera > Cynipidae > Belonocnema > Belonocnema kinseyi. The sequence continues at coordinate 74,300,149 of NC_046665.1, forward strand.
CGCTACGCGCGCGGCTCGCTTCGCTCGCAAGTTTGTGCGCGCCTAGGGCGCGCGACGGTTGAATCTCGCGCTCCGCACTCGAACATAATTACACCTCGCGCTTCGCGCTCGGATATTTATTCTTTGCATTTGGAATGCTTGAAAAAAACTTTATCAAAAAGATCTCTTTTAGATGGCAGTATTTATATGCGTCTTCATATTCTGAAGTGTCTACTTAATTAAGTATAGTCAAAGATTAAGTTTCTCAAAGCTCTGTAGGCTTTGAGGTACACACTCTCATCGTGACACTCACGCTGCACGCTCGATTTCCGACAGACATTTGTAAACAGGTTTTGTTGGATTTTTTTCTCGTAACTTTCATCGTTTTTCCACATATTTTTTTTTTACTTTTTTCAACGTTATTTTTCACGAATAAGACAAAAAGTACGCGTCCTATCAAGAAGTGATTCTTAACGAAATTGTAGATCTTTTTTGGGATAACCATTTTTATTAATTCATCTTTTTTTTGTATCCTACATAGTTTGTCCACAAAATGGAATTTTTTATTTTCCATTATTTTTTGTGCTATCAAAATTTGAATTTTCGATTTTTGAAGAAAATCCAAAAATTGGTTATGATAATCTTTTAGGGATTTCGAAAAGAAATGTTTTTCTTCTCCTGACTTTTTTCATATCGTGCGTTTTTCGGCTTCAAATTTTGATTTTTGGTTGATTAAAAAAATTTTGAAAACGCTATAACTTTGAGAATTTTCTTTTTATCGAAAAAAGTCATAAGATTAAATTGTTTGTTCTTTTCAATACTATAAATATTCGTACATAGAATTTTCATATTCAGAAAAAAAGTGGTCTCAAAAATTTTCAAAATGTGCTCACTTTTGGAATTTTTATCAAAAATGGCTGGTTAACGAACTCGTTCTTTCTTTTAGGACCTAGAAAGTGTGCCAAAGATGGATTTGATTCGCTCATTTTTTCGAGAGTTATTGTGTTTACGGACGGACGGATAGACAGACAGACAGACAGACGCCATCGTGAAAACCTGATTTTCGGATTCAGGGGGTCTCGAAACGTGGAGATCCGTTGAAAAAGTGCGATGTCAAATTTCCGACAATTCTAATATTTTTTCAATCATAAATGATGAGAATGTAAAAAAGTTCAAGGAATTAAAAAAATTTTCAAAATAATTCAAGTGATTTCAGAGGGTTGCAGGAATTTCAACAGCCAAACCCGGTTTTAATTAGCATATTTTAAAAAAATAATTAGAAAGTTGAAGCTAACGTAAGAAATGCTTTAGATTCCCTCTCCCAAGTAAGGATTATCGTAAAATATTTTTAAATTTCTTTAATTTTCATAAATACCGTAAAATGACGTTCAAATCTTCTGAAATGATTTAAAACTTTTGAAGAACCCTAAAATGTTTCATATTCTTTGCAATCTATTGAAACTTTTTAAATATTTGAAGTGAATTATCTTAACATTTTTAATATCTTTTAAAATTTCTTCAAAAATTTTGAAAAACAAAATGTTGATGTCCTCTGAAATCGGCTTAAACTTCTTAAAATCTCTTAAAAATCGTTTGAAATTTTCTAAACGCGTTAAAATTTTCCAAGTCCGTTTGGAATCTATTGTAATTTTTTTAATCTCATAAGATCACTTGAAATCTTAAAAACATTAAAGTTCAAAAATATATTCTAAGAAGAAGAGGCTTGATAATCTATACAAAAAGTTTATCTGCCCCCAATAATATGCAGACACTAAAATTAATCAAGTTATATTGAGAAATATTAACAGTACCTTGAGCTCCTTTGGTCTCTTGCAGGATTGTTTAAATAGATCGTCAGATGCAAGACGAGAACGTCTTACGGATAAATCAGCACGTGGTCCAATCTCTTCTAATTCGATTCTAGGTATTCGTGTACCAGATTTCTTGAGAAAAATTCTGAAATCGAGAATTAAAAGGGTTATTATCGATATTTTTTTCAAACAGAGGTTTAAGATAAAAAAAAGTCCTTCAGTCCCCGTATCGTAGATACAGCTAAAAATCTCAAAAAACGAAGCACTTCTTGAAATTTTAACAGTAAACAAATTTTTTTGAGATTTAAATTATCAATCAAAATAGTTAAAATGAAGTCGATGTATACGATTCCGTTAAAATACTGTTTACTCTCCCTAATTGACTTTGAAGTTTTAAAAAATAGAAAAAATAGGACTTTTTCGTTATTTTCTTAGTCACGGTAAATTTCTCGACTATTTGACCATATAATGTGTGATATACATTAATGAGAATGTATTTTCAATATGTTGCAACAATAATATATAAGGAACTTTGAAATTAAAATCATTTTTATTGGCTTTGAATCACAAAAAATATTTATATTAATATTTAAATATTTATTTGAAAATAACATTAATTTTCAGTAAATAAATTGTCAGAAAAAAATAGTTCTAAACAAGTGTATTTGTACCTGCATAAAAAAATGATCTTAATTAATTAGGTAATGATTAATAATTTAATAATTAATTATTAATTCGTTTTCAGATTTCTAATCTATACAAAAAACCTACAGTAATGATATAACTTTCCTTTTGTCAAAAAATTAGTGTGTGGCGAATCGAAAATCGAGCACTCAAGCGTAAAAACTCGAACCTCGATTTTCGGAAATTAAGGCCCATCGGACTGAAACAAATAGTGAAATGTTATACTTTTAGTTCGGAATTCTTCTCGTTTGGATAACAATTTAATTATTTTGTTGAAAATGCAACTATACTGTTAAAAAGTCATCTTTTTTAAAATAAAAAATTCAACTTCATTGTTAAAAATTTATTTTTTTTATTTGAAGGTTCATATATCTTTGGCAGAAAATAAGAATTTAACTCTTTTGATCAAGATTCATTTCATGTTCGGGTGAAACAAATTTGTTGAAACTGATAATTAAACTATTCCATTTTTTATTTAAAAATTATCTTTTTCAGTTAAAAATGTAAGTTTTTTTGTTAAAAACTGATCTTTTTTTAGTTGAGTTCTACCTTTTGGTTGAAAATTCACGTATTTTATTGAAATTTAATCTTCTTCGTTGAGAATTTATGATTTTTCGTTAGAAGTGCAATAGTTTGGTTGAAATATCAACTGTTACATGCTTCGTTGAGAATGCATCTTTTTGGGTTCGAAATTGGATTATTTGACTAAGTTGAACTGCTATGTCAAAAAAATTTTTTTATTAAAGACTCATAATTATAGTAAGAATTTAACTATTTGTTTATAAATCAACTTGTATGTTAAAAATTCTACTATTTCTGTAAATTTGTTTTTTTTTTTTGCTTGACACATCAACAATTTGGTACACAATTAAACTATTTGGTTGAAAAATCAGATTTTTCGTTTTAAAATTTAACTTTTTTGTAAACAACTCATCTTTTTGTCTCTAAAATGAAATAAATTTATTGAAAATTCTTATATTTTGTTTAAAAAAATCGTGTTTACGGTTGAAAATTCGTTTTTTTTTCGTTTAAATATATTTTTTTAAATCAGAGTTTTCATATGAAAATTTAACTAGTCCATTTTTGGTTGAAACTTTATCCTGTATAGTGTATAAGTTAAAAATTTGAATATTTGGAGAAATTTGATATATTTTGTTAAAAAGTTGTCTTTTTGGGTAGAAAATTAATCTTCTTTGTTGAAAAATAAACTTTTTGATAAAAAATTCATATATTTTGTTAAAAAGTCATCTTTTTTATGTAAAAAAATATTCTTATTGATTGAAAGTTGAGTTTTTTGGTTGAGAATTCAACTTTCTAATAATTAATTCATATTTTCCGATTTAAAAGTACTGTGTTTTATAAAAAATTCACACTTTTTAGCTTAAAACTTTATTATTTTGTTGAAAACGTATCTTTCATGGTAGAAATTTCACATTTCTTAGTTAAAAATGAAATTTTTTGACAAAAATGCTACTGTCCTCTAAAAAACTTGCCTTTTGTCTTGAAAATCGGAAAATTTAATTAAATTTTTATCATTTCCTTTTGAAAATTCGATCAGTTGGTTGAAAATGCATTTTTGTATGCTGAAAATTCGACTATTTGATTAAAAATTCAACTATTTTGTTAAAAATCAAACTATTTTTGTAAAAAAAAAGAAACTATTTGATTAATTTCATCGTTTTAAATTGAGAATTCAACCATCTTATTAAAAGTTTATCTTTCTTGATTGAAAATGATATTTTTTGGTAAAAATTAATCTTTTCCGATTTAAAAACCCACCGTTTTCTCAAAAATTCGACTTTTTAGTTTCAAAATGTATCCTTTAGGATTGAAAATTCATCTTTTATGGTAGAAAAGTCATCCTTCTTCGTTCAAAATTGATCTTTTTTGTTGAAATTTCAACGATCTTATTAAAAATTCATCTTTCTTGATTGAAAATGATGTTTTATGTAAAAATTCGTCTTTTCCGATTTAAATGTCCACTGTTTTCTAAAACATTCGACTTTTCAGCTCAAAAAATGTACTCTTATGTTGAAAATTTATCTTCCATGGTAGAAGAGTCATCTTTCCTGGTAAAAATTAAACATTTGACCATTTGATTGAAAATGTATTTTTGCGTGTTGAAAATTCAACTATTTTGTAAAAACTTATTAATTATTTTTTGAAAATTTAACTACTCTGTTAACATCATCACTTATGGACAAAAATTCAACTTTATTTGTTAAAAATTCATCTTTTATGGTAGAAAAGCCATCCTTCTTGGTTACAAATTTATCTTTCTTGGATGAGAAGTAACTTTTTTTGGTTAAAAATGCAACTGCCTTCGAAAATTCATCTCTTTGGGTACAAAATCATTTTTGGTTGAAAATGTAATATATTTCGGTTTCGAATCTTAAGAATTTAAAGAGTTTCGTATTGAATTCAATATGTTATCTACATTAATGTTATTTGAGAGAATTTAAAAACCACACAAGCTAATATTATAAAAAAAATCTTACCGAAAACTGCGAAACAGTATTTTGTTATCTCGAGCTGTGAAACTGATAACGTGCTCCAGTCCCTTTAGTCGAATATTTTTGGCTGGTTCTCTATGAAACATGTCAACCAGAAGATTCCGAATCCTTCCATATTCGTGATTGTTTTCAAAAATGTCTCCATTGAAAATCAACATAGGTTTTATGCCTGTGGATATTTTGGGCACCTTGAATTCTTTAAGGCCTTTATAATTCTCAATGCCAAACTCTACCATGTCTAGTAAAGTGTGCTCGAATATACGACCCATTATCAAATTATGAGGTCGTTTTTTATTGTGTGAAGTGAACATAAATAAGGAAGAGTTTAACTTCGAAGCGAATCGTTCAATTGGAGAAATGTCTTCAAATGGACGAATTTCATTTTTCTTCGTCATCATCTGTGCATCAGGTTTTTTGAGGTCATACTAGAATTAGAAAAAAATTATTAGCTGCAATTTTAATCATTTAAATTTTAGAATTTGATGCCAGCTACTTCAAGTTTTGAAGCTCTAACAAGTTTCACGAACCAGAAGCGGCGGAGCCTTCTTTTTAGGGACAATTTGTAAATGATATAATAACAGATAGTATAATAACATAATAACTTTGATAATAATATTATACTAATTCTACATATATAATATTGAATAAACAACAAAAATAGAAAATAATGAATAATAATAAATACAGTTATAAAATTCATATTGCCAAAGATTTTACAAAGAATTAAATCATTTCACAAATGTTACCAAATATTTAAAAAAGATTTCAAAGATTTTACAAAGATTTTGGAAAGATTTGACAAAGACTTCAATATTTTCCCAAAGATTTAAATAATTTCAAAAATATTTAAAAAATATTGTTAATATTTCGCACATTTATAAAGACTTCGGAAAGATTTTACAAGGATTTCTCAAACATTTCAATTATCTTGCAACGATTTCAATAATTTCGCAAATATTACCAAATATGTCGCAAATATTTCTCAAAGATTTTCAATAGATTAAAAAGATTTGGCAGAGAGTCCAATAATTTCCGAACGATTTTAATAATTTCACAAATAATACCAAATATTAAAAAAAATATTGTTAATATTTCACAGATTTATAAAGACTTAAGAAAGAATTTACAACGATTTCTCGAAAATTTCAAAGATTTAACAAAGATTTCAATTATCTTGCAACGATTTCAATAATTTCACAAATATTACCAATTATTTCAAACATATTTCAAATATTTCGCAAAAATTTCAAATATTCCGCAAAGATTTTGGATAGATATAAAATATTGTACAAAGACATCAATTATTTCCCAAAGACATCAAAGGTTTCGTATATTTCGCATAGATTTAAAAGATTTTACAAAGACTTCAACGAATTCCACAAGATTTCAATAATTTCACAAATATTACCAAATATGTCGCAAAGATTTCAGAAAGATTTCGAATATTTCACAAAGATTTTCGATAGATTTAAAAGATTGTATAAAGACATCAATGATTTTCCAATGATATCAAAGGTTTAATATATTTTGAACAAATTTTGCAGAGATTTAAAAATTTTGACAAAGACTTCAATGATTTCCAAAATATTTAATTAATATCATAAATAATACCAAATAATATCAAAAGGTTCAAAGATTTACAAAAGATATCCATCATTTCACAAATATTTCCACATATTTCGCAAACATTTCAATTATCTTGCAAAGATTTCAATAATTTTACAAATATTATCATATATTTCAAAAATATTTCTAAGATTTCGCAGATGTCCAATATTCCGCAAAGATTTTGGATAGATATAAAATATTGTACAAAGACATCAATGATTTTCGAAACACATCAAAGCTTTCATATATTTCGCATAGATTTAAAAGATTTTACAAAGCCTTCAATAATTTTACAAATATTACCAAATATGTCGCAAAGATTTCAGAAAAATTTCAAATATTTCGCAAAGATTTTCGATAAATTTAAAAGGTTTTATAAGACATCAACTTGTTCCCAATAGTTTCACAAATGTTACTAAATATTTCAAATATTCCCCAAAAATTTTGGATAGATTTAAAGGATTGTAAAAGACATCAATGATTTTTCAATGATATCAAAGGTTTCATATATTTTGCAAATATTTTGCATAGATTTAAAAGATTTGACAAAGACTTCAATGATTTACAAATGATTTCAATAATTTCACAAATAATACCAAATCTTTCTAAACCATTTTCAAAGTTTAAAAGATTTCTTCGCAAATATTGCAGAAAAAGATTTCTCAATGATTTCATAAATCTTTCAAAGATTTCAAAAAGGATTTAATAATTTCCCAATGATTTAATATATTTCGTATATTTTAATAATTTTACAAATATTATCAAATATTTTAAAAATATTTCTACTATTCGACATAGATTTCAATGATTTCCCAAAGATTTCAAATCTTTGGAAAGATTGCGGATAGATTCAGAATATTTCACAAAGAGATCAATTATTTCACTAAATCTTCAGGTAGATTTTTGCAAAAACTGGAACGATCTGATGAATTTAATCATTCGATTTTAGAGGGGGGACAAATGCATACTTTTCCCCAACCTGGGCGATTTTTGAGGGGGGAATTGCCCCCTAGAACTCCGCCGCCACTGTCATGAACCGATATGTTTGAGAGGTTTCGATTTTGTAGATTGTTGCAAAATGTTAATTTTATTTTTTAGTTGTCAGTAATTTAAGTTCAGTCATTAGTATAGACAGTAACTTTACCATTTAAATGTAAAGGAAGGAGTTTAAGGTTAGATATAAGAAAATATCTTAACTTATGTAGTTTGAAACAAAACAGATATTCAAAAAGTTAAATTATTGGAATTTTAGCAAATGAAACGCATTTTTCAACACATTAAATAGAAAATTTAAACTTACAAAGTCTTTCATGCAGTCGTGTGCAAGTTTGGAGCTCGTACTACCTTTTATACATAAAGTCTGTTTCGCAGTTTCTATCAACTGCGGTTCCTTGCTTAAAAGTGCCTTCTTTCCTTTGTGCGATGTGGGCCTTCTGCAATTAAAAAAAAAAGTTCAAATAAAGAATTCTTACAAAATAGAAAATTTTGCATGGGGAGTGCGTGTCAAGTAGCAACAAGTAATTTGAACTTACACCACTCTTTCAAGGACTGGCATTTTTTACGTTCCAGAGTGTTTCTTTCAGTAATACAAATTTATTTAATTATCTTCACATGCGTTTAAAATCCACGTAAATCAGAAACACGAAATTTAATCGCACATATCGCAGACGCCAGCGAGAGCACTTTTTTGCCTTTTCTCTCACACACGTGTAGTCTGTTTATTTCGGCCGTTTTTCTCTTTGACCACTGTAAAATCACTGGAAACACGAATACAATAGCAGATTATAATGGAAATAACCAATGAGGAGGCGATGAGGGATATATTCCCATTTTAAGGTTAGGTTGAACAAAGAAATTTTCCTATCACTCTGTTTTCATATAGAAATTACTTCAAATTAGCGAGTAAAAGTACATTAGCAATGAATAATTTGAGATTAGCAACGAATAAGTAGAGAATATACACAAAATATAATTTTTAACACTTACAAAAATGATTAAAATAGCGCTGTATACTAAGCGCGAAATTTGAAATTTATTACGAACTTAAACGTGTTGAACACCATATTTTTCGAAAAATTACTTACAATCGAAGTTTTGGTTACTGACGACAAATAACAAACTAAAACCAGAATATTGAATAAGTATTTCTCTATATTTTACAAGTGAATTGAAAAAGGTTGGTTTCTGATACATGATACATAGAATAATGGGAATAACGATAAAAATGTTCAAGGTTTCTAACCTAAAAATCCGAACTGGATTGTTTACATCACGTGAATGCTTTTGTTATGATTGAATTGAACAAGCTTAAACTTGCCTAAAATACAATGATCTTGCAGCATTTTGAATCTTCAACTTCTTCTCAATGAGGAACTATCAGTATTAGCAGAGTTAATGTCATTATGTCCTGCATTAAAGTTGTAAGTATAATACCTAATCCACATTTTTTAAATCTTCTAAAACTTTACATGTTTTAATTAGTTTCTATTGCCATTAATTTTCCTATATCTCGAATCCAAAATATGGTCGAATTTAAATCATTTTGTACTATAGATCATTTTCGTATCAATAATTTTTGTGTTAAGCGTAGTTATTTACGAACCAAGAATGTTAATTCTTTTCTCTGATACTTACAGCCAGGGCCAAGTGCAGAATCATCGAAAATGGAAAATATAGTAAATCAAGTGGGTGCTGAATCCAAATATAAAGAGTTAATAGCGTCAGCCAATAAAGTGTTCGGAAAAGAGTGGAGCCATGCGGTCACACATACAACAATAGGCAAGAGAATTATTATTATTCTTTATCTTACCAGAACATTGTTTTTTTTTTTTAAAGAAACTGTCCAATAATCCGACACCACTTTTTAAATATTTTTTAGCGTTCAAAAAACAAAAAATAAATTTTCAAGGTATTGCATGAAACAATTAAATCCGAACAAGTTTGAATTTGATTTGCATTTTTTATTGTTTATTCCATTAACCACGTTTCATGCTGGACATATTTTTCGCAAAAATATATTAAAATACTTTATTTTTGTATCAATATTTTATCAAGACAGACACATAAAAAAAAGTATTTCGATTTATATTTAACATTAGCATTATTAATCAACTTTATTGTTAATTAACAGTAAAGATGTTTTTTTCAATTAATTAAAGTAATAGTTTTGAAAATCAAAATTGATCACAAAAGGTTAATTTTTGCTTGTTTTATTAAAATTTTGTGCTTCTCTTCATATATTGATCCTGTAATGGATCCTGTAATGGAAAATGAAAAAATCTGGAATTTATAAACTATTTAAATCAGTTCTTGCTCGAATCATACTGTCGATTTTACTTTTATTTGATTTTCGCTATTCTTGAATAGCTACAAAAAATCTTTTTTTTTCAAAATTTTTTTAGTTGAAAATCCTTTTTTTTCAAATTTTAACCTTTTCTTTGAAAATATTTTGTCGTTTTTAATTAATGTTTTTAATTGAAAATATAACTATTCTATGTTTGGTTTAAGATTTATCTTCTTTAGTTGAACATTTCTGTATTTTGTTGAGCCGTTGTTCTTTGTGGTCGAATTTTATTCTTCCTGGTGACTAATTCACCTTTTTGGTTAACAATTAATGCCTTTGGTTAAAAATTTAAGAATTCAGTTGAAAATTCCTTAAAAATTTCAAAATGTGATTAAAAGATTAATTATTTTGTTGCAAATTAATCTTTTAGGATATCAAATTAATATTTTGGTTTAAAAATTAATTTCTTTGATTCAAAATTAGTTTTGTAACGGAAAATGTAACTATTATACTTATTATCAAAAATGTATCATTTATTAAAAACATTCAAAACTTCTTGACTAAAAATTCGACTGTTTGGTTGAAAATTTAAGTATTTTGATCAAAAAGAGATATTTCAGATTCCAATTGTTTACGAAAATTCGTGGTTTTGTACACGATTGGAACCCGAAATATCTCTTTTTTTATTACAATGAATCATTCGAAAAAAAATCATCCTATGGTTTGAAAGTTCAAATATTGGATTAAAAATTCATATTTTGTTATTGAATATTCATTCTTTTAGTTTAATGTTAATTTCTTTGCTTACAAATTTTAATTTTTTGTTAAAAATTTGTTTTTTGTATGGTTATAAATCTTTTAAACTGCAAATTTAACTGTCCCACGTTTTGTTTAATATTTCTATTCCTTAATTGAAAATTTGACTATTAGATTGAAAATATCTGCAAAAATTGTAAATTCTTGCCATAATATTAACTTACTATACATAAGTGATGACCAAAAAATAGACATTTTTTCAATGTCGCGCTCAGACTTCATTGTAGAAAAACTGTATATTGTATAGAGCCCAAAAAAGAGTGGGACGATGGTCGTGGGGGCTAAAGCGTAGGCTTTGGACCCACTCCTTCGGCTTGCGGGTTCGATTCCCGCCTCGCACTCTGGAAGAGTCTC
>NC_046665.1:74311296-74313146 GCF_010883055.1 Belonocnema kinseyi
ACCCTCTTCGTCGAAGAGAGCCATTCTTAAACACTTGTCCATAAATAATATAAATAACCATGAAGACATAACGCATCCTTGTCTAACTCCTTGAATAATTTCAAAACAGTCACTCAGTTTCCCATTCACTCTTAAACTCGCTTTGCTACCTGTATATATTGTTTTTATAGCTTGTCGGATCCATCCATTGACTCCATACTCTTTCAGGACTTCTCAAAGTTGACTTCTATCTACCTTGTCAAAAGATTTTTCTAGGTCAACAAATGCACAGAAAACTTTTTTTCCTACTCTCAAACTTTTTTCTGTTATTTGCCTTAAGCTAAATATTTGATCCGTAAATGATCTTCCTGTCATAAACCCACTTTGTACTACCCAAATCTTTGCTTCTGTTATTTTCATTACCCTACGAATAAGTATTTTTGGCAAAATTATTGTTGTGAAATTATATACTTATATTTTATTCCTATAAAATGGATGATATAGTATTTTCTACACTGACAAATTATTATTTCAATATACCGCAGTAATTTTGTTTTGTATTTAGTTACTTTTTACTCACAAAAATACCATAATTACCATATTACACACGAGGTTGATAAACACTTGAATTTTTCTTAGTTACATTGGTAACTGAAAATAGTTAAATGTATAATTTCAGATCACGCATACTAATTTATTAAAACTCTGATTTCGAAACTATATTTCACGTTAAAATAAGCAATTAAAAACAATTAAGGTCACTGTTCAATTTCATCTGAGATAAATATTTCTTTACGGTCGTTGCTCGACGCCTAAATATTATCCGATTAAATTTTCCTTTTCTACATATTATTTTTATCATAAAAGGAACCATTTCGGTCATAGTGCGATTTTTTTCGAACCTTTTTCTTACTATAAAAAATGGAACAACATTTATTTTTTAGAACTCTACAACGTTGTAGGCACTGAAAATAAACTGAAACGTACGTAAGACGTGTGAAACGAAAATCTCGAAAGCATTATTGTCGCTTTTCCTCAATGGCGATTGGGTATTTGAAAAACTCGATGGAGAGAATTTTTCCAAATTCACACATACAATTAAGAATTCATTTTCAGTTGAAGAACAGTTATGAAGAATCTCTCATTTTTTGGTACAATAAAACTTACAAACATGTAAGATTTATTAATGTACAATTTTATTATTTAACCAAAGCCAGACATGTTCAGCAATATTGAAAATTATATTTGACATAAGTGAAAGTAACTTTATTGTCAAATACCAATCAAAAGTTGTATTTTTAAAACCAAAAAATACTATTTTTCAACTAAAAAATATACAATTTTAAATAAAAATGGAATATATACATTTCCATTAAAAAATTCATATTTAACAAAAAAAAAACTAATTTTCAACAAAATAATAGTTAAATTTGCATGTAAAAAAATTCATTGCGAACTAAAGTAATAAATCTTAAACCAAATAAAATTTCAATAAGATAAATGAATTTTCAACAAAACAGGTCAATTTCCATCCAAACGGATAAACTTTCAACTCAAAAGATTAAATTTCTATACAAAAATATAGAAGTAATTTTCAATTTAAAAAAACTCATTTTTATTCAAAGAAATGAATTTCCCACAGAAAATATTAGTTTTTGACAAAAAAATATTAATTTTGAACAAAATACAGGAATTTTCAAACAATTTTATTAATTTATTTTATTTGGTGAAATCCTATCCCACAGCCATAGGCTAATTTTGGGCTCTATACTATTCAGTGGAAGCTTCTAATGTGTCCCCTAAGGGTTTACATTTTTCTTACATCTTCTTTATTCCTTTACACACCCTCCACACACTTACTTGGTGGTGGA
>NC_046665.1:74313246-74315997 GCF_010883055.1 Belonocnema kinseyi
TTTTACAAAAACTCTAACTTTCAACCCTAAAAAGACCAGTTTTAAACCAAATTAATTAATTTTCATCTGAAAAGGATAAATTTTCGAACACAGAAATAAATTTTCAATAAAAATTGTGAATCTTCAACACAAAACAAAAATTATTATGTGCTAAACAGTTGAATTATCAACCAAAAAGATGAACTTCCCACCCAAAAAAATTTGTTTAAAAAAGTACATGAATGTTCAACTAAAATATATAAACTCAACTAAAAAATATATATTTTTAACCAAAAATGAAATTCTTATATTTTCAGTTAAAAAAATAATCTCTGACCATAAAAACAAATGTTGAACAAAACAGTTAACAAAAATATTAATATTTTGTCACAAAAGACTTAAAAAAAGCTAAATCCTTAACAAATAGATTAATTTTTAAACAAACAGTTGCACTTTTAATCAAACGAGATGAAATTTCTGCGATAGGAGATGATTTCTGAAACTAAAATGACGAATTTTCTATAAAACAGTTGAATTGTCAAACAGAAAAAATTAATTTTACACCCAAAAAGAGAAATTTTCATAGAAATAAATGAATGTTATACTAAATAATATAAATCTTCAACGAAAAATAGAATACTCTTATTTTTATTTTAAAAATTATTTTCAAACATAAAAAACGAATTTTCAACAAAATACACGACTATTCAACTAAATAATATAAAACTTTAACAAAAAATGGAATAGTAATATTTTCAGTTTGAAAAATTTTTTGAAACCATAAAAACGAATTTTCAATAAAATAGTTAAATTAAAAAAAAAAAGAAATTAATTTTGTACCAAAAACATTATTTTCTACTAAGAATATTATAACATATTCTACAGCAAAAGACACATTTCCAACAAAATAGTTCAATTTTTAACAACGAAAAAGGGGTTTGAACTATAACGATGAATCTTCAACAACAACAACAACCAATTTCTAACAAAGTGGTCCCACTTTCAACTAAGCAATTGAACTTTCTATCTGCTTCCAACCAAAAGAAATTTTTTTAACAAAACAGATGAATCCTTAACAAAACAGCTGAGTTTTCTATAAAACAGTTGATTTTTTAAATCGAAAAAATATATTTTCAACCGAATATTTGACTTTTTCACCATACTAGTTGAATTTTCAAGAAAGGAATACAAATATTAACCATAAGTTAAATGTTCAACCTTCAACTTTTAGATATTTTTGTATGATTTAAAAATTAATTAAAAATAAAAATAGACGTGAGAATAAAAGAAGGAATGGGATTTAGCAGTTGCTTCATTTTCTTTCCTCTTTTTTTATTTTGATGAATGTAATGTAAATTAAGAAATTATAGAGTGTGTTGTCTACAATTGATAGTTAAATTCTAGTTTTTTATTTTATTTCAAATAATTTCAGCATATAAAAAAGTGTTTCGAAAAAATCTAGTATGTTCATTAGGTTGGTCCAATCAAAATAATGATTGAATTCCAATGAGGACAATTGCGTGGCTCAAAAAGGCTTTTATTTTTTAGAGGGCACTGATCCCCCAATTTCATTCCAAATCCGAAAAAATAAATTTCCTAATTTTTTATTTTTTTATTTTTCTACTTTAACAGGTGCCGGTTTTGACTAGAAGTTTCCCATGTAAAATGCATGGGGAAAGACCACTTTTTTGAGTTTTTGGAATAATTTTTTTGGTTTAATAAAATGTGACGGGAAAGTACGGGAGCCTGTAGAGAATTATCTAACGAAGAATTTCATGTATGATATATATGGGTTTGACACCCCTAGCACTGTATTCTGGTCTTTTTTTACTTGAAATAAATAATATTGGTCTAATGGAATATTTATTATCATTGGTTAATTAATTTTCAATTATTTAACCAAATGGAATTTGTTTAAATATTTTGTTTCGAACATTTATTTTTTCCCTTAAAATTGTTACTATTAGTCTAGAGGAATATTTAATAACATTGGTTCATTAATTTTTAATTGTTTAAGCAAATGAAATTTGTTTATATTATTATTATTACACCATTAAGTTATTTCCCTTTCGGGGTAGGCATGACTCACTCGGTAGGGGAAAGGAGTAGTGTGTGGAAGGGATAGAGATTTTTCAGATTGATCCAGAATTCTCGTGTTATTTAAGTAAATAACACGTTCGTTGCACAACACTGCTCCGACCCAGGTTGCTGATCAATCTCTCTAGCAATCACCCCAAGCGAAGAATCTCACTAAGTCGTTATGTAAGGTTCCCCACTTGGGTCCATTAATGGCCAAGGTCTTTTGTTTCAGGCGTCATTCACTCTACTGACACTCTTTTTATTAACTTTTTGCCCCCCATACTTTCCTGTCCTGGCATACTTCTCTAGCTTCTTTTATGTCCATGCATTTTTCATGCAGGCTCTCGTGTTTCTCTGACAGCTTATGTCTCTTCGAACAAGGGTCTCATTCACACATTCTAACCATTCTTTCCGCGGTATACCTCTGGGCACGCTGCCATTTACTTTACCTTGATACACTTGTTTTGTTAGTCGTTCATTTGGCATTCTCTTAACATGTCCGAACCATCTTAACCGATTTCTTTCCCATGCGTCAACTAGCGTCTCTTCTGCACCACATTCTTTTAGAATTATCTCGTTACTCACTTTGTCCATCAGAGTTTTTCCGCATATTATGCGCAAGAATCTCATGTCAATTGCATTAACTTTACTCTTATCTTTTTCTTGA
The DNA here is from genome assembly GCF_010883055.1 of Belonocnema kinseyi. NCBI lineage: Eukaryota > Metazoa > Arthropoda > Insecta > Hymenoptera > Cynipidae > Belonocnema > Belonocnema kinseyi. The sequence goes on from NC_046665.1 coordinate 74,315,972, forward strand.
TAAGTCCATGTCTCGCTACCGTATAG
>NC_046665.1:74316097-74332720 GCF_010883055.1 Belonocnema kinseyi
TTTAGGGTTGAAAGTTAGAGTTTTTGTAAAAAATTCATTTTTTGTATTTAAAATTCAACTTCTAACTCTTCCTTTTTTCCCACACTCATAAAAAGCAGTAGTCCCACCATTTTTGTCTTACGTAATTTCTAGATGATTACTTATAAAATTCAGAATGACTGTTGTTACTAAAATTCTTTAATATAAATTTGGAAACAAAATTGGTTTGCATTAACATTATTGATCTCATAGGTTTAAGATTCTTTTTATACCCGAAAAAAGATTTGTAATGGTCAGGTAAAATTAATTATTGGTCAGAGGAAGATCAGAAAATTTCGAAATTGTGATTTTGTAACAACTCTGAAAAATTCTACATGATAAGGAAAATTGACTTTCTTCTAGAACATTTAATAAATGTATGACAATGAAGAATTTAAAACTATCTGATAACTCTAACTCCAGATTTTATCGACTGCATTGTGGGAAAGTACCATGTCGGGTGCCAAGCAACAGTAAAAGTGCAACTCTCTAATGGAAGGTATCACGAAGACGTAGGCTACAGTAATTTCTATGCTTCGACGAAAGGATTAGCTGTTGAAAATGCTCGATCGGTAATATTCAAGATATTTCGAACGAATATTGATTTTATATATACCTAATCTCAAAGAATTTGTAATAGATTTAAAATATTTTAAGAGATTTCGAAGAATTTTAAAGATTTTATAATATTTTAAAAGATTCCAAGGGATTTTCAAAAGCTTGAAAAATTTTCAATGAATTTTAAAAGATTTCAAAAGATTGGGATTTGAAATATTTTAGGTTTTTTCAAAAGATTCCGAAGAATTTTCAATTGATTTCAACAATTTGTAAGGATTTCAAAGAATTTGAAAGATTTTAAGATAATTAAGAAAATTCCAACGAATTTTTAACAGCTTTAAAACATTCAAAGAGATTTTAAAGGATTTTTGAGGATTTTAAATATCTTGTAGATTTTAATAACTTGAAGTACTTCACCAAAGGATTTGAAAGATTTTAAGGTCTTTTGAAAGACTTCGAGAAATTTTAAATTTATTTCAGTAATTATATGTGATTTCAAATAATTTTAAATTTTCAAAAGCTTTAAAAAGTTTCAAGGAATTTCGGAAGCTGTGAAATGATTTTATTTGTCCTATAGTGCTACAGGAAGAATAGATAGAATTTTACAATATTTTTTGGATTTCAAAGAATTTACTCAGAAGAAGTGAAAGATTTTTCAGGGCTTCTCAAATTTGAAGAGATTTCCAAATATATTTTGCAATTCATTTGAGTTAACTTTGAATTCAGACTTAGTTTTTATTATTCTTTTTTTAAATTCACCCTAAAGTGTTTTAAATGAACCTTGAATTCTTAGGAATTTAACTAAATTGTTTGAAATTCCTTTGCATTTTTCTAAATTCACTTCAAACTTACTGAATTCACCGAATATTTTCATATTATTGAATTTTTTTTCAATTCTCTTGATTTTTTTTTGATTCACCACGAATTTGTTATGAATTGCATCGAGTTCTTCTCATTTTCTTAACTTCTCTAAATTCGTTCTAGTTTTATTCACATCAATGGAATTTTTGGGGATTTAAAAAATTGTTTTCGATTCATTTGAAATATTTTAAATTGAACTTGAATTGTTTTGAAGTCCTATGAATTTATCCTGATTTATTTAAAAGAACATTAGTCACATCAGTCACTTTTAATCACTTTTAGTCACTTTCGGTTTAAATATGTTACTTTTTCCAAGTAAATCAGTATTAGGCAGCCCTTAAAATGATAATTAAACATTTTTTAAATCTTTTATTCTATTTATAAAAGATTCTTTATTAAAAATGTTACGAAATTAAATTTTCGGTCTTTCAATATTAATGGCCAGAGAAAATAAATAAATTAGCCAGGTAAAAGTGAGGGAATTTTTCAAATGAAGTTTTGCGGCCACTTTATATTTTAATATACATCTGTATTTTGTAGATCTCAATCACAAGAGCTTTAACTAGAGCATTGTCTTGCTTTTATGAAATGGAAGATGAAATGCGACCGAATGCATCTCAGCAGAATTTAACAGAGAATATTTCTAATATTCCCAAAACCAAATCTGCAATAAAGAGACCCAGAACCCCGCCTCCGTCAGCACGATCAACACCAAAATTTGCAAGAAGCCCTTTATCCTTTGATAGAATACACGGAATGAAACCAGTAATTCCAAATCGTGCAGAAGTTACAAATAACGGTCTGCAAGTTCCTCAAGAAAACGAGCAAATGGATTTAGTTGATATTGTAGAATTAGATCTGGACAATTTTGATGTTAATAGTAATGATGTGCCTGCTCCTGCGATTAATGCTGCTACATCTGATTTCCCTGCGTCAACTTGTAAGGAATTATCTTTAAATAATGTCTACTTGTTTGGGTGGATCGGCAAAAAAATTTGAAATCAAAAGCGCGGTTGCCGTTTTAATCGAGCAAAAAATTCCCGGTTTCAGGGTAACCAGCGTCCTTGGAAACCTTGAAAATCTGGAATTCTCCTTGAACTTTTTTCAAACCTTGAAAATCTGGAAATCTCCTTGAATTTCTTACGAAAACCTTGAATTTTTGTTTTGCCTTTAAAAAAAATTTCGAGGGGTTGACTTCTCGGTTTCAGAGTATACACCAGATTTTAAAAAGTTACACAATAATTCTAAAGATTTCATAATATTTCAAAGATTTTATAATATTAAAAGGATTTTGAACTTTAAAAAAATATTTCACTGATTTCAAAGACTTAAAAAGGATTCAAGAATTTGAAAAAGGCGTGTAGATAAGAATTTCACAAAGCAGTCAAAATTTTCAAAGACTTTTAATGATTCCAAAGATTTTAGAAGATTTCAAAATGTTTCCCAAAGATTTTGAATATTTTAATAATTTTAAATGAATAAAAAAGATTTAAAAAAGGTTTCACAAATGTTGCTAAAAATTCATACGGATTTCAGAAGATTTCAAGAATTTCAGAGATTTCAAAAAGCATATATTACACAAAATTTCAAAGATTTTAAACAATTTCAAAAGGTTTCCATACATTTTCGAAGATTTTAGAAGATTTCAATGATTTTAAACGAACACAAAAGATTTCACGAAAAATATTGAAGAAAGATTTCACAAATATTTTAAGGATTACAAAGATTTTAACATAATCTTAAAAGATTTTAAAGATTTCGAATATTTTAATGATTTCAAATGAATAAAAAAGATTTAACAAATATTTCAAAGATTTCATAAAAATTTTATTAAGATTTAAAATTGAAAAATTTTAAAAAGGTTCACAAAGATTTTAAAACTTTCAGAAAATTTCAAGGCAATGATCTTAATTTTTTTTAGAATATTACACGAAGATTTAAAAACATTTCAGATATTTTAAATAATTTCAAAATTTTTAGAATATTTCAGAAAATTTCACAGGGATTTCAAATATTTCAATGATTTCATACGAATACAAAAGACGTTAGAAATATTTAGAAGAGTCCATAAGGATTTCAAAGGATTTCAAGAATGTAAAATATTTCAAAAAGACTGCACTCCAAAATGCATAAAATTTCGAAGATTTTAAACGAGTTTTTTTTAGGAAATTTGAAAATATTTCATAAAAGTTCCAAAAATTTCAGTGATTTTAAGTCAAACAAAAGATGTCGGAAAAATTTCAAAAGTATTTCAAGGATTTTAAAAGATTTCAAGAATTTACCAAATTTTGAAGATTTCAAAGGTTTCAATGAGAAGATTTCAATAATTTCAATCGAACACAATTTTTTTTATAAACAAAGAGTAAAGAAAGATTTTACAAATATTTTAAAGATTTTATAAAGATTTCAAAAAATTTCACAACAATTTCAAAAATTTCAAAGATTTCAAATATTCTACAAAAATTTCAAAACATTTCACAGAAATTTCAAGATTTATTTATTTATGATTCTACTTTCTTGAAAAATTGTCGGCCAATAAAAAAATGAAATGTTTCATATTTTACATGTGTAACAAACGCTTATTTGATTTTTTTTATGTAAAAAAAGGAGACCTGGAAAAACTTGATTTCTTCATCTGGAAAATCGGGAAAGACCTTGAATTTTGTTCCTAAGAATCGCTGGACACACTGGGTTTACAAACATTTGTCCTTATCATTAAAATTTAAAAAATTCGAATGGTAAAAGCTGCTATTTTTTTCATTCAAAGGAATAAAAAAAGAACGTCAAGTTAAAATCCTCAAAGTTGAACTGTTTTGTTCGAATGATCAATAATTACACGAATATGAAATGGAAATTTTTTATTTGAACTTTTATAAATTAAATAGTTCAAACATTTCTGGTTGAAAAACATGAATCCACACTATCATTTGCAATGCTCTAAATTGGAGAATGAATGAAAAAGTGAAAATGAAAAAAAAAAATTAAAAGCTGTTTAAAATTAAAGCATTTTAAATAATTTGAAGTTAGAAACATAAAAAATCTAACGTATAAATTCAATTGTTATATATACATAAAAATTTAACACCTTTACTTAGAAATTAACATTTTTTTAACGAAACAATCAAAATTATACCGTTCAGAGTTTAAACTTAGCACTCTGCAATCTTAACGATTCAAACCTTTCTTTCTCTCGCAACTCTGTTAAAACAATTTAGGACAGTCAAATATTACTAAATATATTTAAAAATTAATTAATTTAATTAAAAAAATTCAAATTGAATGGGTCAAAATGGATTACTTTAGAGTTAAACAATATTTGAATAGGATTTTATATTTAATAAAAACGGTTAATTATTAATGTATTAATTTGAAGTTATTTTAAAATTGATGATATAAAATGGAAATTTTGTAAAACAGAATAATTTAGAGTTACGCATAGTAAATTAAATGATTTCACAATTAAAAAAGTAAACAATTGAAATTAAAATTAAAAGAAAAGTATGAAATGAAACTTATTTTAATTTGAAGTATATCATGTAATATTTCAAGTGATTGAATAGATGTTTCTTTACATAATTTGTAAAATTCTCAGTAAAAAAATTAATTTACTGTTATTTACTGGATTTCCTGGTACATTAAATTACATTATTACCAGCAGAAATGTTCACGCGCCTGGCCATTTGAATTGTTAAAATCTTACATTTTTTAATATACATTTTGAGTGCGATAAGGTTTCTCCATGCTCAAAAGATTTGTAGGATTGTCTGCAAAACTTTTTTAATTATTTTAGTTTTTGAGGTTTATAAAAATGAGATTTTGTCCTAGAAATATTGAAATCTTACAAGAATATTGAAGCCAACTGTTTTTGGTGAAAAGTTGATTCATTTTAGTTGGAAATTTTACTTTTATATTTTTGGTTCAGAATTAATCGATTTTGGTTAAAAAAATTACTATATGGGTAAAAATTTATTTTATTGAAAATTGAACTATCTTGTTAGAAAGTAATGTTTTTTTCTGAACTGATAACTATATTGCAGTTTTCCTTCAGAATGCACATATTTAGTTTATACGTCAACTATTTGGTTACAAGTTTAAATATTTTGATGCATTTTTTTAATATTAATTTTTAAGCTAAAAATCATTTAACTATTTCAGCTGGAGATTTGTGATTTTAGTTGAATGTTAAAATATTTGGTTGAAAACTAGTTTTTTCTTGTTATTAAAAGTTAATTTTTTAAACAGAAAAAGTAAATATTCTATTTTTGATGAAAAATTCATATTTTTAAATTAAAAATTCAACCACTTCGCTAAAAGTTGAATAGCTTTGTTAAACATTAAATTTTTGGCTAAAGATTGATTTCTTTGGTTGAAAATTAAAATATATTCGATTGAAAATTAATTTGTTTTTAGTTAAAAATGAATCTTTTTCAATAGAAAATTCAACTATTTTGTTGAATAGTCGTCGTTTTTGATTGAATTCAACAGTTTGTGTTAAAAAAAATTTTTTCGTTTGTATGTCGACTATTGCGTTTCATTGAGAATTAATATTTTTTTGGTTGAAATTCAACTATGTCAAAATTCAACAACTCAGTTGAAAGTTAAATTACTTTGTTAAAAATTCATTTTATCGGTTGTCAATTCAAAATTTTAGTAAAAAATTCATATTTTTGGTTGAAACTTTATTTTGTAATTTGAAAATATAATTTTTCAGAGTGAAAATCGAAATGGTGCTTTAAAGAATGAAGAATTACTCTTTTTAGTTATTAACTGACATATTTGATTGAAAATTCAGCCATTTTGGTAGAAAGGTCATACTTGTTCTTTGAACATTTATTTTTCTTGGTTGAAAATGAACTTTTTTATTATAAATTCGACTTTTCGTGTTAATGATTCATATGTTTTCAAAAAGGTCGAGTTTTATCTTGACAATTGAACTATTTTGACAGAAAATTCATCTGTTAAAGTAGAAAAATTAACAATTTGGTTAAAAATTCGACCGTCTTATTGAAAATATGTCTCCTTTGGTTGAAGGTTCTACTATTTCTTTGTAAGTATAACTGTTTATTTTTAAAAAAATTTCTTGATTGAAAGGCAACTATTTTGCTGAAAATTTATCTCTTTGGGTTTGAATTTCAACTGTTTTCTAAAACATTCGACTTTTTTGCTTGAAATTTCAAATCTTTTATTGAAGCGTTATCTCTATTGGTAGGAAATATTTTTCGGTCAAAAATTCTACTATTTTGTTAAGAATGCAATATATTTCGACTTGAAATATTAGAAATTTAAAGCCCAACTGCATTCATTTTATTTAAAAGAGTTCATTCTCCTATTATTCCCCTTTTTTAAATCACTTTTTTCATGTTTCGAGAATATTTTTGGCTGTGAAGTCTAATTTTTTGAGATGCCGTCTTTGATTTCTATTTTTTTCTTTTCGACCCACTCTACTATTTATATCTGATATGTTTATAAATACCTTATTGTGCACTAAAATTTCTACTTGTAGCTACGACTATGACTTCGGAAGAAATTCGTTTAGCACGAATAAGAAAACAGAGGGAAAAGAAGGAAGAATGGGAAAGAGCTGAGAGAGAAAAAGAGAGGCAAAATCAGCGACCGGAAACCACGCACAAATCTTCCAAGTTTTGAAGTTTTCATCATTGAATTATTTTATAATTTATTTTTCATTTTCGTACAAAGGCGCATTTTATTCATATATGGTATAAGCGTATTTTAAAAATTATGCATTGTGTCATTAAAGTTATTCGTCTAATTTATGCATCACGTTCATGTACATTGCCAAAGAAAGATTTAGAAGTGACTCTTAATTTGATACAGATTTTGTAAAATTTTTTTTTCGTTTTACTGCTGCGGCATTATCCGTAAAATGTTATATTTTTAATTTCTTCATTCTGGGAAGTTTATGAAAACGATAAGAACTTTTATATTTTTAAATCTTTAATTACGAAATATTCTAAATCCCGATAACAAAGAATATTTTTCAAACCTCTGAAATCTGATAATAGCCACTGTGGGTACAATTATGGCTCATCATTTTCGAAATTCGCCAGAGCTATTGCAATAGAATCTAAAACGAACAAATCGATGACTCTTAGAAGCGTTGAACTATCGATCTCTTCCGGTTGAAGAATGCAGCAGAATTCAGTATTGTTTTAGTTTATTTTAAAAACTCGATTGAAAAGAAAAGATGTATTATTTCAAAATGGGAACAATACTGAATACAATTTACAAACATTCCAAATTAATTGAAACAATGCGTGGAAAATTTATATTTGAAATTCCTACAAGTGTAAAATTCTTATATTTTTGTATGTATAATTATCCAAAAATATAGCATGGAGAATTTCGAAGATTTTTAATTGAAGGAATTCCACTTTTGACAATATTAAACACTTTTTTGAATACCTGTGTAGTGAGTATTAAAAATGTGTGCAGTTTCTATTTTAATTATTTTAGGGGCTATCAACAAAAATTACCTACGTAATTTGCAAAAGATCCAATGTAATTGGAAATATCACTTGCATTCCTTTAAAATATTTTACATGAAATGCAATTGGGTCAAAATAAGTGAAACGGGCTACCTACAAATTATTTCTCTCGGATTGCTAAGATGTGTAATGTAATCGTCCAAATTTTCGATCTCTGGTTTTTAACGGATCATTAAGTTTCGGCACGCACAGAATCCGAAAATAATAAAATTTTGTCTGTATCTGTCTGTCTGTATGTATGTCTGTATGTGTGGTTACCTGAATGTTGTAGCCACGCTAACTTTTGAAGGACTTTTGCTATCGAGCCCGCATTTCATTCACTTCTGAAGTTTCCGACAGTAAAGATAAAGTTCGCTGATTAGACATTTCCAACAAAAATAAAAATATTGAGAGCATTTTCCAAATTTTCAAATTTGTTTTTCTTCAAATTTTAGAAATTTTTGTCAAAGTTTCTTATAGATTTTTGATTTTTGATTTTTATGAAAATTAGAAAAGTTACATAATTTTCAAAAAATAGAAAAATTTTTTTTTCCACAGATAAAAAAAATTCATCTAAAATTTTCACTAGATACTAAATATATTTCAAAACAATTGTAGCCGAATTTTTCGATTAGCACACAATTAAAAAAATTAGTGCATTTTCAAAATTACAAATTTTTTTTTCAAATTTTAAAAATTGTTGTTAAAGTTTTTTATAGATGGGTTAAATACTTGCCAATTATCCGAATACAATTTTTAATTTTGATGTAAATTAGAAAAGTTATATATTTTTTAAAAATTCGAAAATTAAAAAAAAATAGAAAAAAATTATTTTTTTCATAGATCCAAAAATTTTCACTAGATATCAAATATATTTCAAAACTAATCTAGCTGAATTTTTCGATTAGCCCACAATTTAAAAAATTAGAGCTTTTTCAAAATTTTAGAAAGTTTTTTTTTCAAGTTTCAGAAAAATTGTTCAATGTCTCTGATAAATAAAAATATCTTTTTTGAATTCTAAGACTTTTTTGTTCCAAAATATTTCTCCTGATTTCGTACATTCTCATTCATTTGAATATCTGTCTGTAACTTTTGAAGGATTTGTCCAATCAAGTTAGCCTTTGATACATCTCTTGAGGTTCCCAAAATAAAGGTTAAGTTCGTGAATCAGATATTTCCAACCAAAATTAAAAAATTTAGAGCATTTTAAAAATATTTTTTTTTGTTTAATTTAAAAATGTTTGTTACAGTTTCTTGCAGATGGGTAGAAGACCTGCAAATTATCCAAATGAAAATTTCAATTTCGATGAAAATTAGAAAAGTTATATGCTTTTGAAAATTTTGAAAATGTTAAGCAAAATAGCAAAAAATATTTTTCTAAAAGATTAGAAAATTTTATTTAAATTCATCACTATATATCAAATATATTTAGAAAATATGTCATTCAAATTTTTCGACTAGGCAAAAATTCAAAATTTGAATAAAATTTTTTTGAGTTTTAGAAATCTTTGTCAAATTTTCTGATACGTTTAAAAAAAACTTGCAAAATATCATAATGACATTTTTAAATTAGTTAAAACTTAAAAAATGTATATGCTTTTGAATATTTTGAAAATTTTCAAAAAAAAAGGAAAAAAACATTTTTTTAATAGGTTAAGAAATATTAATTCAAATTTCTACTAGATATAAAATATATAATCATTTCGAAACTATTATCGTGAAATTTCATCAAAAGTTCCAAAAGTTTAGATCATTTTCAAAAATATGCAATTTTGTTTTTTTTTGAAGAGACCCATAAGTTTAAAGCGTTGTTTTTAGTAGATTTTAACCAAATTTAATAATGATCATAATGCAGCTTTTCAATTGAACACAAGTTATCGAGCGCGCAGCGCGAGTTTCGTAATGAGAATGTAATTGTCAAAGCCGTTGGTGCTTTGAGAACCTTCTTAAAAAATTTTTTTTTTTAATTTCAGTTACAATTTGTGGTAGTAATTCCTCAGAAGTTTAAATCACAGTTTTCGATTTAATTTATAGTATTTATGATATTTGAAAAAATTTAGTTAAAGTGTACGCATGAAACACGAAAACGAGCGCGAAGCGCCTGTGCGCATGGCGCAATGAAAATGTGCCCGCGCAGCGGACATATTTATTGTTGTTGCAAAATTCCACTTATTTTCTAAATAATCGCCAATTGAATATTGACATATTCAATTTTTCATTTATTTATGTCTCGTAAATGAATAGATGTAACTGAACCATTTTTTTTAATAAAGCTAAAAACTTTACATTTTTTAGTTGAATTATGAACGTCGCTGTCAAAATTTAATTTCTTTAAGTTATACATTTTTTTAAAACAATAGCTAATAAAACTGTTGTGCGCGTTGGAGGCCAGGCGTCATCAGAAGAATATTAATAATTTCCTTATTATAAAAGGTTACTGACTTTTTTTAAAAAATATATTCGGTTACGTTTCACGCACAAAGAGAATTCGATCTCATTGTTGCGTGAAACCGAGATCACTGTTTTTTTGCAATTATCAAAAGAATTTCGCTATATCTTGAAGATATTAAATTTTTTAAACTTTCATAATTTAACTAAAAAATATAAAGTTTTTAGCATCATTTAAAAAATAGTTGAGTTATCTCTATTCGCTCACGAGATACAAGTGAATAAAAATTGCATACGTCAATATTTAATTGGTGATTATTTGCAAAATTAGTGGAATCTTGCAAAAAAAAATCAGGGGGTAAAAAAGTACTTGTAACTCTATTGAAAAACGTAGCTGTCTTAGTAATCAGAGGAAAAGAATTTTTGGATTTCCCGTTTCACTTATTTTTATCCAATTATAGTATAATTTAAAAATATTTTTTTACTATGAATAAACAGAAAAATGGGCTTTTTCCAGTTATTTTTCAACTGGGGAAAATCCCACGAAGATGGTTTACGGTAGTTTTAATTGTTTAAAAATTGCTCTTTTTTAGATAAACATTTTCCTCTTTTAGTTGCAAGTTCAACTCTTTGGTTACAATTTCAAGTATATCATTTTAAATGAACTTTTAATGTGAAAATTCCACTGTTTTGTTGAAAATTCATCTTTTTAGCTTGAAAATTGAACTATTTGGTTGAAAATTCAACTTTTTTTTATACATAATCAATTTATTTAGTTTTAAAATTAAATCATTTTGCTGGAAATTCATCATTTCTGTTAAAAATTCTTTTTTTTTTTGTAGAACTTTTATCTTCTTGGTCCAGAATTCATCTTTTTGGTTTAAAATTCAACCATATTATTTGACTATTCCAAAATTGGTTAAAACTTTATCCTCTTTATTGGATAAGTTGAAAATTCCTATTTTTGATAGAACATTAATCTGCTTGGTCGAAAATTTATCGTTTTGGTTGCAAATTTAACCATTTTTTTAAATTCCTTTTTTTCAAAGTGAAGTTCTTCAGCAGAATTTTTATCTGAAAATTTAACTATTCAGTTTTTGTTCAAACTTTATCCTGTATATTGCATATAAGTTGGAAATTCAATTATTTAATAAAAAATGCATGTATTTTCTTGAAAAGTCGTCTGATTGGCTGAAAAACTAATCTTCTTTGTTGAATTTCAACTAATTGATAAAAAATTCATATGCAATGAACCTTATACATAGTGAACAAACAAAAGCTTTTTCTACAAAAAAGCCTATCTGGGTAATTCCCCACATTCTCTAGTCCCAAAACCGGCGCAGTCTCAGAGTTTTACTTTTTTTGGTTTAAAAGTCGTCTTCTCAGGTAGAAAATTATTATTTTTTGTTGAAAGTTCATCTTTTTCGTTCAGAATGTTGTTAAAAATTCATCTTTCTTGATTGCAAATGATATGTTTTGTTATAAATCGGTAAAATTATAAACCTTGTTAAAGTCGTCATTTTTGGTCGAAAATGCAACTGTTAAAATTTTGTCGGTGACCGAATTTTTGCCAAATCATGTAGTTTCTGAAACTTGTTTTTGTTGTTGTAAGTTTCTAACATTTTTAAAATTTATGTAATAAAAAATGGAAAAACTTTTTGAAAACTTGTTAAAATACGTGAAAAACCTGAAATATATTCTCTTTTTGTGGAAATAAGACAACACTTATTTATGCAAAATCCTGTTACACAAAACAAAAATTCAACAACCAAATTTGGACCACAACGAATAAACGAAAACCAAAAATCCTATTGTAATCTGAAAAAAAACAAAAAAAATGAGATGGCAGCCAACCACATCCCCTTCCCTCTCTTTTTTCTTCTTTCGTCTTCCTTATTTTTATTACCATCAAATTACAATAAAATAAAAATAAAAAACATAAATAAATAAATTTGCATTACCAACGTTTCGGTACTCGTATAGTATCACTTTAATTTTTCTTGCCTTGATAAGAGTACTGTACGAGTACCGAAACGATGGTGATGCAAATTTATTTATATTTTTTATTTTTATTTTATTTTAATTTGATGGTAATAAAAATAAGGAAGACGAAAGAAGGAAAAAGAGAAGGAAGGGGATGTGGTTGGCTGCCTTCTCATTTTTCTTTCCTCTTTTTAATTTTTTTTTCCGAAATTTTTTTTTTTTTTTCAAATTACAATAGGATCTTTTGTTTTCGTTTATTCGTTGTGGTCCAAATTTGGTTGTTGAATTCTTGTTTTGTTTATCAGGATTTTGCATCGATTTCATTATTGGACGTTAAATGGGATTTTTAATTTGGATTTTGGTCTAATTTAAATTTCGTAAATTTTGAACACTTATTTAAACATTTAGAGAAAAAAATCATTTTCGAGGAGTTATTTATGAGTGTTTGTAATTTTGGGGCTGTTTTCCAAAAATGCAAAATTTTTCTCTAAATCTTCATCACTTTTAATCTAATTAAGATATTAGGGTTTCTTTCCTGATTTTGATGTGGTCGCTTATCCTCTTGCGAAAATCTAAGAATATTAAAAGTCGATTTACTCCTAAAACCTCACCTTTTTTCTTCGCTTACAAATAACCAATGACAGATCTGTCAGAACTTTAAGAAAAATTATGCTAATTTTAAAAAGTTCAGTAAGGAAGAAAAGAGAAGTGAAAATGAAATAGATGGAGGAAGCGATTAGGGTGTAGAATGAAAGGACGGAAAACAGGCTTGAAAAGGTGGAGGGCAGGTAGCAAATGGAAGTAGGTTACAGGGGGTGGGGGTTTGGCGAGAAGAAAAGTATTTGGAAGAGAGTAGAGAATGCCATAGAAGAGAAAGTGCGAGAGTTTAGGAATTAAATGGAGTAGAAGGCGGATAGGGAAAGAATAAGAGAAATGGAGTTGAGAATGGAGATAAACGAAAAGTCAGACCGCAGAAATAACGTTGTGATTAGAATGTTAAAACTAAATAGCGGGAAAGAAAGGGTGTGGAAGCGCTGATACAGAGCATAGGGTGGTTTAAAGGCAAGGTAGAGAAATTTAGGCTCGAGGAGAGAAAGGAGAAGAAAGTGGCGGTTGTGGAATTGGAGTGCTGGGAAGAGAAGTTGAAGGTAATGCGAAATAAAAATAGAATACAGGATAAGAAGGTTTTTATCGTTCATGAGATGACAGGGAAGGAAAAGAAGGTGCAGAGAATGCTTAACGACAGAGCTAGGAGGGAGAGGAGTAAAGAGAAAGCGGCGAAGGCAGGTGTCGGGAAATAAAAGTAGATGAGAAAATGTAGACGTGAGACGAGGAGAAAGAAGTGTTAAAGGAAGTTCAGGGAAATTTGTTTCGTAGGAAGTAGGGGGTGGGGGTATAGCAAGGAGCAGGAGTATTAAATGTGCTGCACTGAAAGTTAGCAGGATTAAAGAAGACAGTTGAGAATTTCTGGAAGTATATCCAGGAATTTGATGTTGTAAGACTGGTGGAAACGAGGGTATAGAGAAAGGAATAGAATAGAATAGAGCTAAAGTTGCCCAAGTGGTATAGGTGGAGGCTCCAGGAGGTGGTACGAGTGAAGAAGAACGGAAGGACTAATGGGGGAATTATAATGGGGGTTAGGGATGGGTTATCTAAGAAGTTCATGGAGAGGGAGGGAAGAGTGCTTGCAAATGTGGGCAGTAAAGAGAGGACGCTGCTGCAAATTTCTATATCGTTTCTTATATAAGATCCTAAATAGGAACCTATATGTTTCACCTGTAGGTTCCACTTATAAGAAATGGCATAAGTTAATGTATAGGTTTCTATATAGGTTCCTGTATTGGACCCTATCCAGATGGGCAGAAGTACGTATGATTCGGTACCATTAGGAACCTTATTAGGGAGGGTCATATACAGGAACCTATATAGGATCCTATGTCATTTCTTATAGGTGAAACATATAGGATCCTCTGCAGAATCCTATATAGCTTCCTATATAAGATCCTGTATAGGAACCTATATAGGAATTTTCAGTAGACGAGGACTAACGTGTAAGTTCGTGACAGTATACAGTAAGGATGGGATGGAAAGAATTAGAAGAAGGGTGGCAGACTTACTAGGCGAAAGAGAAGAGGCTATGGTGGTACTTGGGGGTTACTTTAATGCGAAAATTGGTAAGAAATGGAGCCTTTAAAGGGAAGGGGAGAGCTTCGACAGGAAATCAAAGGATAAGATAATAAATAAGGAGGGGGGATTCTAAGGGACTGGATGTATAATCGAGGCTGGGCGGTGGCGAATGATACTATATAGTAACTGGGGACGAAGAGGGAGAATACACAAATGTAAGTAAGGTAGGGGTATCGGTGATAGACTATGTAGTCATGAATATGTAAGGGTGGGATGAGACGGATAGATTCGCAGTGGAAGGGAGGGTAGAATCAGACCATCAGCCATTAGGGTTATGGATAAGGAGGAAGAGAGACGGAAGGCAAGATGAAGAAGAACTGTCGATTGGGATGAGGGGGAGCTGGACGTGGGAGGCAATAGAAAAGTATCAGGAGCAATTAGGGAAGATAATGAAAGGGGCTATGCAAAAGAAGATATTTACAAAGGACGAAAGCAATGGTGAGGTCGTGGTGGGATAGGGAATTTAAGAAGATGAAAAGAAAGTTCAAAATATGGAAAAAGGGAACTACAACAAGGGAGGAGTACGTATATAATTGAGGAAGGGGTTTATCGTTACGCGTGAGAAAAAATAACAGGAAAAGGAGAAATATCTGGAAGAGGAGTTTGGAAGTGTCAGGACAGAGGCGGACGTGTAGAAGATAATGAATAGATTTAGGAAGCGTAGAGTGAGGATAAGCGAGAAGATAGGAAGTGAGGAGTAGAGGGAGTTTTTTCAAGAATCTTTTCAGGGCTCACATTCACGTAAGAGAAACGATGGGAATAGAAGATCGAGGGAGGCAGTGATGGAGAAGTTGAATGACGACGAGGTAAAGAAACAGATAAAAATGTTAAGAAGGTCAAAGGCAGCAGGGTCGGATGGGGTAGAGAACAAGTTATACGCGATGGCGTTCGTGGAAAGAGTATACGCGTTTTTTTTTCAATTTTCAAAGGCGTCTCTCCTTCGGTGTTTAAAGGGAAGGTATTTTAGAATGAATGGACTGCAGATGGATGAACTGAGAAAGATGTACTAGAGAGTCAAGCTTTAACAGGTACTATGTGTGAATTATAATAAGGGAGAGAGCGCAATATTTATATGAGAAATCAGGGAAAGGAAGTCAGGAGCTTACAGCGAGAATGAGATGTAGGAGCATAGAGGATTTTAATAAGTTTTGCCTTTCTAGGGAGGAGAGGATGTGTGAATTGTGGGAGAAAGGGGGTGCAAGAGTAGAGCATTGGTTGGAGGAGTGTCATGAAGAGAAAAGGGGTGGAGTAAACATGGGGGTATTGATGCATGAAAGGGGGGACAAAAGGGCAGTAGCATGGGTGAAAAGGTGACAGGTAAGATAAAAGAGAAGAGAAGGAAAGATGAAGAGGAATGAAGAAGAAAAGAGTGTAAATAGGAGAGGAAGTAGATAATAGTAGAATATAAATATTGTAAATAGCAGGTAAGTATTAGGCATCAGACGTGGAGGCAGGGTTTGGCAATAAGAGGCAAAGCAAGAAATTAGGTATATGCGTGCGAGGCGAGGCAAAGCGATGAATGCAAGGCGATAAGAGCAAGCGGTCTTGGAGATAAGGTATGGATGGATGTTAGTTTTTAAGGGTTAGCTTAAAGAACATTCTGTAAAAAATGGAAGTGTAAGCAACTTAATTTTTGAGGTTACCCACTTGGGTCCATTAGTATCCAAGGTCTTATGTTTCAGGCGTCATTCACTCTACTGACACTCTTTTTATTAACTATTTTTCGCCATACTTTTCCGTCCTGGCATACTACTCTAGCTTCTTTTACGTCCATGCATTTTTTCATGCAGGCTCTCGTGTTTCTGTAGCTTCTAATGTCTCTTCTAATTAGGGTCTCATTCACACATTCTAACCATTCTTTCTGCGGTCTGCCTGTGGGCTCGCTGCCATTTACTTTACCTTGATACAATTGTTTCGTTAGTCGTTTATTTGGCATTCTCTCAACGTGCCGTAACCATCTTCACCGATTTCTTTTACATGTGTCTACTAGCGTCTCTTCTGCATCACATTCTTTGACAATTATCTCGTTACTCACTTTGTTCATCAGAGTTTTTCCGCATATTATGCGCAAGAATCTCATGTCAATTGCATTAACTTTACTCTTATCTTTTTCTTGATAAGTCCATGTCTCGCTACCGTATAG
>NC_046665.1:74332820-74336237 GCF_010883055.1 Belonocnema kinseyi
ATCAGAGTTTTTCCGCATATTATGCGCAAGAATCTCATGTCAATTGCATTAACTTTACTCTTATCTTTTTCTTGATAAGTCCATGTCTCGCTACCGTATAGTATAGTTGGTACAAATAGAGAGTTATGTATTGTCATTTTAGCTTTATTTGATATATTTTCACTTCTGATAAGGGGCCCTGCTCTACCAATAACCTTTTTACCTTCGTTTATGCGTCTATCTAACTCCTCATCTATCTCCCCGTCCCTAGTAAATAAGCTACCAAGGTATACGAACTTCTCAACTTGTTCAATTCTCTCATCATTTAATAAAATATTGCATAGTGTTTTCTCATTCTTTCCTTCGAACACCATAGTTTCTGTTTCATTTGCGTTAATTTTGAGCTTCATGCTCTTCATGCTTGTATTTGGTTTATTCAACATTCTTTGCAAGTCTTCGATTGTCTCTGCCATAACAACCTTATCATCTGCGAACGCTGACTTACTATTTCGAGATCCACACCCTCTTCGTCTATTTCCTTGAATAATATCGAAAGAGTCACTCACATTCCCATTTGCTCTTACACTCGCTTTGCTACCCGTATATATTGTTTTTATAGCTTGTAGGAGCCACCCATTGACTCTGTCCTCTTTCAGGACTTCCCAAAGTTTACTTCTATCTACCTTGTCAAAAGCTTTTTCTAGGACAACAAATGCACAGCAAACTTTTGTTTTCTACTCTCAAACTTTTTTCTGTAATTTGCCTTAAGCAAAATATTTAATCCATACATGACCTTCCTGGCATAAACCCACTCTGGGCTTCCTAAATCTTTGCTTCTGGTATTTTCATTACCTTACGTATAAGTATTTTTGAGTATAGTTTACTTACGGTACTTAATCAGCTAATCCCTCTGTAATTATTGCAGTCTACCCCGGCAGCCTCATTGTTTTTCAAGTTCTTAATTATATTCCTAACCTCAGTGACACAGAGTTTTTCAATTGAGTTTCCTCATGCATCGTGTTCAACATCGCGGTTGTGGTGTCCTATAGCTTCATCTCCGAATTGTCCCCTAAAATAGTCTATGAAAGCCTCGAGTATTCCGTTTGCATCATTTAGCATTTTCCCATTATTATTTCTCATGTTGACAAATTCAGTACTTTTGCTTCCCTTCATTTTTTTATAAAGCAGTTTCTTGCTTTCTTCAAAGTCGTTTTGTATTTTCTTCTTTTCTTCTGCTCTAATTTTATCTTTACGTTCCTTAATTAATCGTTTGAGTATCCTGTTTTTGTGTCTGTAACCATCTATACGTCATTTCTTTCCTTATTGCTAAGACCTGCGATGTTTAAAGTTCTCCTGTACACTTCTCTCTTTACTTTTTGGGGAGCCTTAATTTCATCATTCTACTACGCATCACCAGACTTTCTTCCTACAACCGCGGTACTACGTACTTCGATCGCACGTCTAACAATGATATCCCGTAACTTTGTCCAGGCGCCCTCTACATATTTGTTTTTTATACGGTCCTCTCATTTTGCCCTATCTATGCTTTCGATTATCTTATTTTGGAAATCTATTCGCACATCCGGTTTCTTTAGGTTCTCAATTTTGATTCGCGTTTGTTTTATTTTCTTGGTTCTCTTTTTTCTCCATCCCCGACCTAAGTTAATTTTGGAGATCAGAAGGTAATGATCAGTATTGCAGTCAGGACCCCTCATGACCCTTATATATTTCACCAGCTCTCTTAGTCTTTCATCCGCAACAACAAAGTTAATTATGCTGTGGCTATTTCCTTCGGACCAGGTGTACATGTGGATCATTTTATGCCTAAACCAAGTATTTGTAATGGATAGACCCCTTTCTAAGCATAAGCCAACTAATTTATCTCCGTTATAATTTGTTCTTGGACTTTCAAAATTACCTCATACTTTTTCTGTATCCTGATTTTGGATGCCTAGCCATCCATTCATATCTCCTAGCAGAATTATTCTTTTGCTACGACCGCAAATATTTATTGTGTCATTTAAAGTGTCCCAGAAGGCGTCTTTTACTTCTCTGGGATCACTATCAACTGGCGCGTAGCATGCTATGACAAATAATCTTCTGATTCGTACTTTCATTCTAGGCCACAATAGTCTGGGAGATTCAAAATCATGATTTCCGAGATGCTGCTTCGCTGTTTCATTTAAAATCAGACCTACTCCTTGCCTACCATGTGATTCGCTATCTACTTCTGCCTATTTTTAAAATCCGCGTTTCAACACGCCGTTCCCTATGTCTTTACTTTCGCATCCCTTTTTCTTTGTTTTAGGCACACATAAAATATCTAGATTCCATACATGCGTAGTTTCTCGCAATTCTTTTACCTTGAGATCATTTATTCCCCTAGCATTCCAAACACCCAGTCTCCATTCGTCATCTGAAACTTGACCTTAACATTTACCGTGTACATGCCTTTTGTCGATTAAAGTTCCAGTCCTTTCCGAGGCTATTTTATTGTTTGTATTATTTATTGTTTATATTATACGCACAACCACTTCCCTTATGCTATTTTGCGAGTCGAAATCATGTTGAAGTTAAGTACAAATTCGTCATATGGTGGAGATTGCAGTTATAACTTTCGCCGCACCAAATTTAAGTTAATAATGGAGGTTTAAAAGTGGGAGGACGAGACGCTGGGACCGAAATAGTCGTCTTGGGTTTATGTTTTTATGCTGATAAGTTCACCAACCTTCAGCAGCGTTGTATTAGATGGGAGTTCATGAGATCCCATTTGTTAATACCCGGCCGTCCTCTGGGAACGACACCAAAACTTATATATATATTCATTTGTGTTTATTTCTGGTTTATTTAAGGCCTGAATCTTTGAATTTATGATGAAAATAGAGAACCCCCCCCCCCCCCCCCCCCCCCCGAACAAAAATCTCCGCGTTGTTTGTAGTTTTTAGGTTTAAAATTTCCTTTTCATCCAAAAATTGTAATGAATTGATATAAATTACTTATCTTGAAGTAGGTTTTCGGGTTTTCTATTATTTGCATAACGAAACACAATTTTAAAAAGAACAAATATTCAAAATCTAGAGTTTTCTATTTGCGTTTTTCCCATTCTCGAGGTACACGACCGGTATCTTTGAAGTCTTTTTGAAACTGACTTAGAGGAAAAAGCCAGAACCACATTTTAGAGATGGTTTACAATTGCGTCACATTCCCTGCGACCTAAAAAAATGCTACAAAGGAGGCTTTAAGAAAAAGGTCTTCTTTAAAGTCCTTTCAAGACTATTGAAAATTTCTAAATGAACCGTCACTAAAGAGTTTAATTTGATAAAACTTTACGCATTTCTAGAAAGACAGGCCAATTTTCCAACAATAAGAACAGTTCAATTTTGAATTTTCAACTAAATGCACAAATAAGATAATTAGTTATGAAATAAATGAATAATT
>NC_046665.1:74336337-74338335 GCF_010883055.1 Belonocnema kinseyi
AAAAAGCTCCGCGTTGCTTGTCGTTTTTAGCTTTAAAATTTCTTTTCATCCAAATTTGTAATGAATTGATATAAATTACTTATCTTTAAGTAGATTTTCGAGTTTTCTATTATCTGCATAACGAAACACAATTTTAAAAAGAACAAATATGCAAAATTTAGAATTTTCTATTTGGGTTTTCCCATTTTCGAGATACATGACTAGTATCTCTGAAGTCTTGAAGTGAATTTGCTTTTCCCCCTAGTGAGAAAAGTACTTACTTCGAGCACTGTGACGTCACCTATTTTAGGAATCGACAACTTCGTCATCTCTCAAAGACCTCCTCAGCCGTATTTCTATCGAGAGTGGTGGACGAAGTTTTATGTGCGCCTTTTGGGAGATAGCGATTCGATTCGTGCGATTGTCGCACTTGGTGCACATTATACTATTATCTAATATCATGTGTCATTCGTCAGAAAAATTTGAAAATTGAATTTTTCGAACAAAATGCTCGTAGCTGCAAAATTAATTAAGCCTGCAAAAACTTACAGAATTTCTTCTTTATATAAGCAAAATTAAAAAAAATTGGATTTAAAATAATAGAATAGAATTTCCCATAAAATCCTCTTTCCAAGTTTTAAAAATTCAGCCAGAAAGATAAAGTCAAATTTCATATAAATCCCTAATTTTGTTATTTGATCCAATATTTAAAATTAACTTTTGCCTGCGTAAAGAAGATATTCTGTAAGTTTCATTCAGGCTAAATCATTTTTGCCGACACTCATTTCTGTTCAAAAATTCAATTTAAACATTTTTCTCGTGAACGATGGAAGATAGAATAAAATAACTCCCCCCCTCATAACTCCCCCTTCATTGCCCCTCTTTCCTTCCTTTCATTTTCTTTCACTTCACTATGAAACCCTAATTACAAAAAAATGTAAGTACTAGAAACTGCACGTTTTTTATATAATGTATCCATATAAAATTTCACATTGCATTTTATGGTAATTGTCTTTGTTGTGTAATTATATTTCCATCAGGATGCAAGTATCTAGGTAATAAATCAATTAAATTCATGAAAGTTGATATTATTTTCTCAGGAATCTTTATACGTAACTCATATGGAAATTATTAAATTGTATCTTTGAAATATAAATTTGCAATTCCAAAATCATTTTGAAAAAGTGTATAAAATTAGATAAAAATCTTTTAGAAACTAGAATTTGCTGCTAAAATTAACTTAGTTAAAACCCTTCAATTAATTACCTTTTATTTCAAATAGCAATTTTCAAATGACTGTTTATTGTATTTAATTGTGAAAATTGCATTTTCACCAGGGGTGTTAAGGTAATTTCTTAAGATGTTTTTTTTAACTTTCTCATATATGTTGTCATTTGTTCTCTTCTTTAACGTGAATTTGGGATTTTTAAGTTAAATATAAATAAGCTTTGTATCTTATGATCTAATGTAGTTCCTGATACATCTTGGAAAATCATAAAAAAATACAGCACAACGGACAGATTAAGATTGCCTGTCAATCATCCTTGTATATCTTTTCTCTTAATATTACGCGAGGCGGATATTGTCTTACTTGCACGGAGCTTGAAGCAAGTTATACTGTCTGGCAAGTAAAATCCTATTCTGGGAACTTAGCTTATATTATACCTGCATAAACTAAAGATATTAAGAACTGCAAAATGAAATGAAAAAATAAATAAAATAAAATGGCTTAAAAAATTCTTTTCAACTAATCTAAAAAATTGCTGCTATATATAATATATTATGGGGATTATCAGTGAGTTTGCGTATTTTTGTGTGGTTTATGTCACATGATGACATTGAGAAGCTCGTCGCCTGGGGTGACTGCCAGAGTGAGAAACACAAGAATTCTAGATTGACCTACAAAATATATACCTCCTCCTACCAGGTGTATACATATGAAACCGGTATTGCCATCTAGCGGCCAGTAGGCACACTTGTAGGCACTGTCGGAACTTACCATTTGTGCTAATTGGCGTA
>NC_046665.1:74338435-74340750 GCF_010883055.1 Belonocnema kinseyi
CGAGGGCGCATACTTTGAATAAAATATTTGTTATCATTCTCTTGAAATTAATGTGTTTTTTTCTTGAAAAAATACCGGTTTCATATGTATACACCTGGTACACTACCGTTTCTCACTTTTCTTTTTCGGTCCGACGATCCATACATCGCCAAAATTCCAAAGATTGAAATTCGAGGAGCGACATAAACGGGAATTACTTAAATGGGATTTCTAGTTTATTCAAATTTTCTCGAACGAATAAGATCTTTTTCTGGATAGAACAAAATTCCTATTTATTTCTATAAATACGGAAAAAAGAAAATATGTACTATTGAAATCAATTTTTCAATACAGCTTTTCTGTAAATGATGCACCGATAATTGTATCGCAATTACGAATAAGAGGCTTTTATATTCAGGTAATCGCTCGTTAACTCCGGTTGATCACTTCTTTTATTTAAAAGTCGACAATAACAGTTGCACTGATCTACTTTCTCTTTAAAATGACAGAAATTTGTAGATCGAATTCATTTGAAATCGGTCCGGCTGTGCAATTTAATTGCAATTCTCTAAGCGGCTTTTAAAGGATTCGTAAGATTTTTCTTATTCTTCTTCCCACAAACACACAAAGCCTTACTTAAGTAACGGTCGCTCCATTCTAAATTTTGCACTTTAGATTAAGATGGGTGAATTTTAAAAAGCTTGATGGAAAATTTAAAAAAGATTCATTTTGAATTACTTAGACTCAAGTTAGAATTAACGCATTCTTAATGCTTCAAATTCAAAGTCATATATTTTTTAACAATTTTAGAATTATTAAAGTTTAAAGGTTTACAATTTTAAATTCTTAAAATTTCAATGGCGAAAAATGGCACTGATTTTTTAAACGTAAATCTTATTTTTTAGTTCGAAGCGTCTCGTTGTTGCGAATTTAAGGATAATAAGCCAGATATTCTTTATAAACTTGGCTATAGTTATCCAGAATATTCGAGATTATAAAAAACATATTTTTTAGTTTAGAAAAATATATCCAATCATCTTAAATTGCATAATGTGTATCATGATATTTAAAAAATTTATAATTTCAATTTTCAGCATCAGAAGCTTAAATTCGATAATATTGGTTTTTAGGCTTCTTTGTTTTCAAATGCTCAATCAGAAACATTTTTTGAATGTATAATTTCTCATATTGGTATTGTAGAACAGGTATAAATAATAAAAAATGTACAATTTTTAAGGCTTCTGTTTAATTATTAATTCATGTTTATGGGCATTATATTTAATCTTGTTCAGTTTTTGAGGATTTCAATTTAAAAATCACAATACTTTAAATTAGTGTCTAATTTTTTAGTCCTTCATAGAATTATTATTAAGAATTTATTCTTTTATTTTCTTCGTGGATTAATTCGGCGAGGGGCTTGACAAATTCGGAAGTTGCTTTAAAAGTATTCAGCGTTCAATCTTTCTTCGGAATTTTTAAATTTCGCAGGATTTAAAATTGACTTTATTAATCAGTGAAATAGTTACATTTTGATTATGTATCATTATTCAATTAATAATTTTAAATGTTTCATTTCGACATTTTTAATTATGATATTGTGTTACAAATTTAAAAAGTTTTTTTCAGTTATTTAGAATTTAAATTAAAGTTGATAATTTTTAAGATGTCTAATTAACAAATATTTACCCTTCAAAGTTCCCATTTTTTGGTAAGAAGTTTTGATGTTTTATTTTCAATCAGCTAAATTTTCCTTCTTCTAAATATAAAACTCTTAATTTTGAAGAAAAGAATTACAATTTTTAATTTTTAGAGTTAAAAAGCTGCGAATTAAAATTTTTTTAACTATATAGCCTATGCTATAGCGTACCTGCATTTAAATTTGGATGGTTACATTTAAAAATGTCTGACTATTAACTGGAAGATGCACAACTATTTCCCTTCGACAAAAATAAACATCAAAAAATTTATTAAAGCAAGATTTTATTTGAAACAATTAAAAGCCTACAATATTGTACTAATGTAAATTAGGGGCGCTCAAGCATTGAAAGTTCAATTTCTCGATTTTTCCTTTTAGTGAAAGAAACTGAGTGGAATTTTTTCAAATTAAAAAAAAATTTAATGGTGTTGTTTCCAGATAGCAAGTAAGAATATAAAATTGAAAATTATAGAAAAAAATTATAAATTATTATAGAAAAATTTGATCAATTTTACCATTTTTGTGATTTTCAAACTGCTACGAGGGTAGTTCAATAAGTCCTTAGAATGAAGTATAAAAACAATTTTTTTTGGGTAAATTTTTTTTTATTTTTCAATATAATCTCCTTGGAGCTCTATAC
>NC_046665.1:74340850-74351792 GCF_010883055.1 Belonocnema kinseyi
GCTAACTCACGCACTTTTAATCTTCTATCCTTCAACACCATATCGTGGATTTTATTGATGATTTCGGGAGTACTTGCTTCTACGGGCCTTTCTGAACGTGGTGCTGACTGAAAACAGATGATTTGGAGCGATTCGCGCGCCATATGTTGGTCATTCTAAGGACTTATTGAACTACCCTCGTATTATGCAACACGAAAATTGTGTGTGAACAAAATACTATTATGTCTTGTAACTCTAATTTAAATTAAATAAGGTTCATACAAGAACATTTTTTACTTTTTACAAATCAATTTTAACCTAGCCGAATCCAAAAAAGTAATATTTCTTTATTCAAAAAAGAATTCCTATATTTAGCAGGAATATTTATCATTATTTCTAAATTCGCATGATTTTTTGTTACCTTGAACACCACACAAAAGTAATTTCAGGGTGACCGTTTTAATCGAGGAAAAAAATTCCCACTCATTTTGTGATTCACAAAAATTTTTCACGGTTCAAAAATCTAAATGGTTTAATTTTAAGTAGATTAATAAATTCAAATAATCAGTGACAAAAATTATAGACGTGATACATTTATAACCTTTTAATGATTTTAGGAATGAAATTACTTATGAGTCTTGCATAATTATTTCAAAATTAGAAACACTTTTTTCAAATCTATTAAAAAAATATAAACTCTTACCGCCAAAAACTTACCGACGCAATAAACTTTTAATTAAAAAAAAATATTTTTATGAGTGATTTGATTTGTTTGTCAGGCTAAAGTTAGTAGTTTATCAAAGTTACATATTCCTATCTACATTTGCAAAATTAAAATTGATTATGTGCACCAATTTTTTGACTTTTATAAATATTGTTAAATTTCAAAATAATTGTATCTCAAAATAAAATAATGAAAAGGAGTTTTCGCTACGAACCAACTTCATGCTGCGAACGGAATGGCATTAGCGGCGCAAATATGTGTAATAGAACAAATGAACTCAATAGTTTTTTGCTTGAAGTAAATAAATTCTTGATTCCTTGTAAAAAAAAAATACTTGCTTCTTTCAAGTAAAATCAGCCAAGTAAATTAGCCTACTTGATATAAAGCACATTTTTTCAGTGTAGTTGACACATCGGAACGTAATCGGTTAAGATGGTTCGGGCATGTTGAGAGAAGGAAAGATGAACGACTAACGAAACAAGTGTATTAAGGTAAAGTAAATGGCAGTGTGCCCAGAAGCAGAACGTGGAAGGAATGTTTAGAAGGTGTGCATGAAACTCTAATTAGAAGAGACATATGAAGCCACAGAAACACGAGAGCTTGCATGAAAAAATGCAATGACGTGAAGGAAGCTAGAAAAGCATTCCAGGGCAGAAAAGTGTGGCGAAAAATAGTTATTAAAAATAGTCTCAGTAGACCTTGAATACAAATAGGCCCAGGTGGGGAACCTTGCACGAAGACTCTGTAAGGCTCTTCCCTTGGGGTGATATGCTAGCGAGATTGATCAGCAACTTGGGTCGGAGCAGTGTTGCGAAACAATTGTGTTATTTAAATAAATAACACGAAAATTCTATACCAATCTCAAAAATCTGTAAACCCCTCCTAACTTTACTCCCTTCCCCTACGAGCCAGTGACGCCTACCTCGAAAGGGCGATGCTTAATGGTATAATTAGAACAAAAAATTTAATTCACGGGGAGCAAGGAATTTGGTGAATTCGATGAATTCGTGGAATTCAAGAATTCACGGAATTCGGGAAATCCATGGAGTCCAAGGAAATAATTATGGCCAAACCCCTGCCCTTTTCCAACGTCTCGCTGGAGCGTAAAGGCATCCCTGTGACGGACCCTTTCCATCTTTTTGCATTCTTTATCCCGCCATGGCCTTACCATTCCATTCTTCTTCTTTCTAAACACCTTCTTTTGCACATAGCCTTTCACTTTCTCTTTCAGATCTTCCCATATCTCTTCTACCAACTCCCCTTCAAAGCGTATCTCCCCTAACTGCTCCGACTGAGAGCGAAATGCGTGAAGAGCGGAAAATCCGCTCCTCGCCAGCTCTTCTTCTGTTTATATTTTCTCAGCGTTTACGAGCGAGGATGCTCTATGCGAGCTTCGCAAGCACGGAGACTGAGTGGCTGAGAGTCCATCGGGAAACTCGACGTTGCCAGATGCGAGCTTTTTGATGAACGCGCGAAAGCGGCGAAGCTTGCCTATCAGGACCGCAGGCAGAAATCATTTCGAGTTCATGACTAGTGAGCGCCTACTCGTATTATAAAAATGCGTTATTCGATATCTGAACCGTTCCCCAGATCCATAGGCTGAATTATAACGAGAAGAGTTTCTTTGTTCGGGGCGCTCATATAGCAGAATATAAATTTCATTAGATGGCACTGCATCACAAAATAAAGTACAAATTGTATTTATCGTGATTAGTTTAATATTGGTTTCTTATTTTTCATTAAATTATATTCTTAGCTGCGCTGAAACCTGTAACATTCCAATAAAATTATATCATTACAATTCATAATATTCATGGAAATTAAAACATACTTATTCTTATTGCCTTGTTTTTATATATATTTTTTATTTTTAATCTCGTTTTTTATGAATTAAAGAAAAACTCGGCTTCCTATCAAAAAAATAAAAATATTCGTAAAAAATTTGTAAATCCTTGTTCGTTGAATAAATGTTGTCTCATTTATTCTCGTAGCTTGTATCGTTTGCACAAAATTTAATTTTTTGTTTTTCAATTTTGTTTTTCACCAAGAAAACAAAAACTACTCACCCTGTAAAAAAAGTAATACATGACAAATTTTTAGATCTCTTTTAGTTGTAAAGTTTTTTCGAACTATCTCTTGTCGTATTTTGTTAATTTTAACTTATTTAGTTGTTATCTAAAATGCTATCAACAAAAAGCAACGACGACGCCGGACAGACAGACAGATACCGACGTAAAAACTTGTTTTTCTGACTGTACGGCCTTGGAAAATTAACGTTTTTCTCTTCTTAACTTTTTTCCATATCACGCTTTTTAGTCCAGTAAAATTAGACTTTTTTTCAGAAAAAAATTTATCAAGTTTTGATATCTATCGTACGTGGTTCCATATAACATCCGAATCAAATATAAAAAAAAATTCCCTCTGACCGGTGGGAGGAAACACCCTTAAATCTAACAAACAACCCCCGAAATAGAAATATGTAAATAAATAGTAGATGCAATTTTAAATGAGAAGTGTTTTATGCATTTTTGTCGTGCGGGTCACAGTTCTCGAGTAATCCACTCTCTGCTTAGGGAGTGAGTTAGAGCACGAAGTCCGCACGTTCTTTCTCTTGCACATATCTCGAAAGGGGGTGGTTTTTCGCTCATAATGTATAAGACTAAAATTGTAAAGCAAATAATTCTCTATAAATAATTCTCTTTAAATATTTATTTTTTAAACAATTAAATATTATATAAACATTATTTCGAAAATATATCAATGATTCATTTGATAAAAAATTGATTAAAGCCTATGTACATGTGCATAATGTATTAAGTAATTAATAAATACGATTTTAACCATTTTTTAACAATAAAATTAATTATTCAACGATATATAAGCTTGTATATGTAGTAGTAATAGTAGCAGTAATAGTAGTATTCTCTTGCAAATATCACGAAATAGGGTGGTTTTTCGGTGAAATTATACATGACTAAAATTGCAGAGCAGACAATTATCTATAAATATTACTAATTATTCTTGTTTTTAATTAAACAATTAATGATTATATCATAATTTTTCAAAAAATGAGTCAATGACACATTTCAACACCACCTATGAAGTGGAGTTTGTTGTGCGATTTTTTAAAATGTAATTTCCCCAGGAGGCCTAATCCACTTCACACTTTCAAGTTTTTGTTCAAATTTAGTTGAAAGCTGTTACTCGTCATAATCATCAACTGTGTCTGGGAGTCTATCTATGGTTCCTTCATTAAGACAACCTGTACCTTGACAATTTGGACACATTACGGAACATTTTAGTTCAGCTTTCACGCATCCAGAACGTTTACCGCATCCCATTTTACATGAACAAATGATCAACTTAATTATGTGAGATGGAGCTGGTGCCTCAATACTATAAACTGGAAATAAACTGTTTTTTCCTCTTTTCTAACCCCACAGTTCTGGTTCTAAAAATTTTCCTCGCCATGTTTAAATCTAGTGATATACTCGATAAGAGTGTTGTCGAGCAGCTTCTGGAGTTGGAGGAAGCGCAGGTAGAGATACATCCTGAATGAAAAAAGTTACAGATTTGTTGAAGAATACGTATCTGTATTTGTTTAAGCTTGTTTCGGAAGGTTTAGCCTTATATAATGCAAGAATGCATTGCTCCCTAGCTAATCCTCAGCTGCTACTTAACAGTGAGTAGAATCGGGGTTGTTGAAAGTTTTTACAATATCCTGCAAGGATTCATTTTCATTCAGAAAAGTAATTGCTTTAATTTTTCCCTTTCTGAAGAAGCCAGAGGTTGAATCGCACCCACTAAATGCGTGAGTAAATAAAATTGATTCCTTACTGTTTGTTAAGGACTCAGACTCTTGCAAAAGTTTCGAACTATAAATGTGGGATTTTACATTTTCTTTTCCTCCTCCTAGGAAAAAATATCATTTTCCACAGGAGAAAGAGCAATAATCAACGCCATGAGATCCACATCCTGCCCATCTGCAACTGTTTTATTCCGATGGGATTCATTGATGGCAGTCTGCACGATTAGCACATCGACATCGCCATTAGCAACAAGTGTCTGAAAAGTTTCGTTTAGAAGTCGTTGCTGTAATTGAAAAATCAAACGTGCTTTATTTTTAAGATTATTTCGGAATTTTTATAGAGGCACGGTCAAAACTGTATTTTCGTGAAATAAAGTTTCGGGGGATAATTTCCTGTTCTAAAATTTAAATCATGTATAGTTTCACCGAAAAAGCACCACATTTCGTGGTATTTGCAAGAGAATACTACTACTACTATTACTGTTACTATTACTACTACTAGTACAAACTTATATATCATTGAATAATTACTTATAAATTAATTTTATTATTGAAAAATGTTTAAAATTGTATTTATTAATTACTTAATACATTATGCATATATACATAGCCTTTAATCAATCTTTCATCAAATGAGTCACTGATATATTTTCGGAATAATTTTCGGAATAATGTTTATATAATGTTTAATTATTTAAAAAATGAATCATTAATGAGTAGTATTCATAAAGAATTGTCTGCTCTACAATCTTAGTCCTATACATTATGCGCGAAAACCCACCCCCTTTCGAGATATCTGCAAGAGAAAGAGCGTGCGGACTTCGAGCTAAAACTCACTCCCTAGGCAGAGAGTAAATTAGTAGCGAATTGTGACCCGTACGATAAAAATGCATAGAACACTTTTTATTCAGAATTTCATCTACTATTTTTTTTTGCAGGACTATTTTTGTCGTTAGACGCATTCTTTTCGAATTAATCACCAAGAACCAATTTTCAGGGGTTCTTTATTAGATTTAAGGGTGTTTCCTCCCATCGGCCAGAGGGAAACTTTTTTGATATTTGATTTGGATGCCATGCGGCACCACGTACGATAGATATCGAAACTTTATACATTTTTTCCTCGAAATGACCTGTTTTCGAGTTAATTTTACTGGACTATTTTTTGACTTCAAATATCCATTCTCGTTTGGTTTTCGGATTTTGAATATCCTATAACTTTTGTATTTTTTATTTGATCCAAACAAGTCATAGAGATAAATTGTGCATAGTTTTATGTGCTATAAATAATTGTCGCTAGAATTATGAATTTTTGAAAAAAGTGGTCTCAAAAATGTTGAAAAAGCTACAACTTTTTGAATTGTAATCAGAAATAGCTGATTAACGAACTCGATGTTTCGTTCCGGTCCCTTAAACGGTGTGTCAAAGAACAATCCAATTCGACTATTCTTTCGAAAGTTATCCGGTATACAGTCAACATCAACCACAACAACAACGCTGATGACGACAACGCCGGACAGACAGGCAGCACCGACGTCTTAGGGGTCTTGCCGAACATTCTCACTGACTCCATCATTCGTAGGATAAAAGAAGCGGATTTTTGATGTTTGTATATTTTCAAATATCGACAATCAAACCTGCTATTTTTGACATTTCAGGTGTGGATATAGTAATGGTGTTTTTTAGTGGTCTTGCTAAACATTCGATCCGACTCCCTCATTCGTGGGGTTAGGAAAGAGGATTTCGGACGTTTTTATTTTGTTAAATATCGACAATCAAACTTTTACGAGGTAGATTTGAATAATGGGTGATGTGTAAGGGCAGGCAACTGTTTAAAAACATGTATATTCGACAATTCTTGCCGACAGAATATTATGTTTTGGCCTTCTAATTGATTCAAGGAAAAAAAAATTAGACAAAATTTTGTTTTATTCCATTCATATGAACGTTCATAATTGAATTACATGAAAAATTAAACTAATTTGTTTCTAGAAAATAAATCTTCTTCATTGAAGAATCATCACTTTGCTTGTAAATGTAATTGTTTTGTGGCAAAATTCGCTTTTGTCAGATTAAAGTAAGTCTTGAAGCGCAAATTTACCTACTTTATTTTGTGTGGTAATTTGATTATTTTAGTTTAAAATTTATCTATTGGGATGAAAATGAACTTTTTTCTTTGGAATTCATATTTTTCGTTTAAAATTAAACTAATTTGGAAAAAAGTTGAAGTGTTTGTTCAGAAGTGAAGGATATATTATTTAAAAATGAAAGTAATAGAAAATTATAAATTTTTTTTTTAATGATGGACGTTCTTCATTATTTCATGTCAGCACAAAGATACTGGTAATTTGGAATAAAATGTTTGAAAAAATGATTGTAGAATTTTTCTGGCCAGCGGCGTAGCCAGGATTTTTTTTCGGGAGGGGCTTCGATTTTTTTCTGAAGGGGGCTTTGGATTTATGTATAGGCAAAGAGTGGGGAAAAAGGGAATTGAATAATGAAAATACTTAGTTTCGGGGGCCCAAGCTTCGCCCCTGGCTACGCCACTGTTCTCGACAAGGCTCGCGAAGCTCGCGGCAAGCTTCTTCAATGCAGATGATTTGAGCAGCGTCCAGTCTCGCTGCGAGTTCTCTCGGCAATCGAGAAGCGCGCCTTTGCTGCAATATCCAATTTAAGCATTGTGACGTTTAGTCTTGAGAGTTTCGCGTTGCGCTTTGCAAGGCTTCGAGGTTCACCCTGTTTCCCTTCTCTTCGCGCAAGCAGAGTCGAGCACCACAGCTGGCCACAAATTTCTCAACCATTCCAAGCGACGCTTCGCTCCTAGTCCCTTATTTCTCCATCGCCTCCCTCGTCCAGCTCACCCTCTGCCCTGTCGACACTTCTTCCACACCTTCCCGTTTGCCGCTCTCCCTTCTTATCGACATTGTCAGATTCTACTCTCCCTTCAACTGTGAATCTCTTTGTCTCCTCCCTCCCTTGCATATTCATGATACCATTCGCCACCGCTAAGCTTCTATCCTCCATCCAGTACCTTAGAATTTCGCCCTCCTTATTTATTATCGTATCTTTCTCTCTACTTTCAAAACCCTTTTCTTTCCTGTAAATAAATTTATCCACTTTCCTCCCCATCCTCGCGTTAAAGCCCCCCACCCCCCCAGTACCATCAGACTCTCCTCTCTTTCGCCTAGCAAGTCTTCCACCCTTTCTTAAACCATTCATGTCCCTTCCCTATTTTACACTGTCACGAAGTTAGACGGTATCTCTCCTATGCTTACTGCCCCATTTTAACCCCCTTCCCCTTTGCCTCGTAATTAACTTCTTGCTTAAATCCATCCCTAATCACCGTTATAATTCCGCACTAGCCTTTTTTTCTTCTTAACTCATGTCAGACCGCATCCTGGAGTGATCACCTGTATCCCCTTGTCAGCCTTGGCTCTATTCTCATTCCTCTCTATTTCTACCCATGTCTCTACCAGTGCCACAACATCAAAATACTGGCTATACCTCCAAAAATCCTCATATTTTTTCTTTAACCCTGCTACGTTCCATTACAGCACCTTGACTACTTCTCTATTCTGTCGGCCTTCCCCCACTTCCACCGAAACATGTTTCCCTGAAATTCATTCAATACCTTTTTCTCCTAGTCATACATCCACATTTTCTCATCTACTTTCACTTTCCAATACTTTACCTTCACCTCTCTTCCTCCTCGTTCTGTCATTCAGCATTATCTGCACCTCCCTTTCCTTCCTCTTCAACATGCTCTTTCTGTTGAACATAAGCATCATTAATTAAATCGAAAATTTTTGGATAATTTAGAAATAACAAAAAAAAAAGTTTACAAGCTACCTTGAAACATTTGAGATTTATATTGAGAATTTGACTGCTAATATTGTACAATAATTTTGATTTGATAACGTGAATGGTTCAAAAACTTTAAACTGAAATCCTCCCAATGCGATACTAATTTCAGATTCAAATATATTGAAATTTCAAAACTATTTACTATTAAATGTTTCAAAATTTCACATGAAAGTCTTGACAGTTAGTTTTATATTTAAATATTATAAAATGTTTGCTTTAAATTTTGGTAGGTTTTTAATTTAATAATATTACACATAAATAATAAAAATGGTTTGATTTCTATTTTTCACTCACAAAATTGTCTGATATTTTAAATTCTTCTAAATAGTAGAATATTAAATTGAAAGATACAATTTTCAGTTTAAAAAATTCGTAGCTGAAAAATTTGGAATTAAATGCATCCAGAATATATTCAAAACAATGGATTTTGGATGCTAATGGACAGGGAGTGATGTAGATGAAGAAATTGGAAGAAGTGAGGGAAAGCAAGGGAGTAGGGCAGAGCCAAACGGGTAATCCTGAAAAAGGACAGTAAAAAGCAAAAATTAATTTCAATTTCGTGGAAAATGCATTTTTGTGGTACGAGGGAACAAAAGCCTTGGAAGATCGCTTATTTTTAGAATTAATATTATTCTTGTTTATATTACGTAATGAGAAGTAGTAGAATATGAGTAGTAGGTAAGCTAAACTAAGGATGTACATACAGGGAGCGGAAGCCCTCAAACCAGTAAAACGAAGAGATTAAATACATACATACTTACATAACAAACCTGTTGATATTTTTTGGTTAAAGAACTTTTGTCTTTTAATTTTGTTCGTCTCTTGTGTCTTTTTTCCAAAAACTTAATTTTTTAATTTTTAATCTTATTTTTTACGATTAAAACAAAAACTGCGTGTCCTGTCAAAAATTATTCATTATTACACCATCAAGCTATTTCCCTTTCGGGATAGGCGCGATTTACTCGGTTGAGAAGGGAGTAATGTGAGGAAGGGATATAACATTTTTAGATTGATACAGAATTCTCGTGTTATTTATTTAAATAACACGTTCGTTCCGCAATACTGCTCCGAATCAGATTACTAATCAATTTTTCCAGTAGTCACGCCAAGTGGCATTCACCGAAATCGGGTAAAGATACAAGCAGAAGCATATAGAAACCACCTCAGTTGCTATTGGTAATTTCATATAGAGCCATATAGGGTTTCATTCACACATTCTAACCATTCTTTCTGCGGTCTGCCTGTGGGCTCGCTGCCATTTACTTTACCTTGATACAATTGTTTCGTTAGTCGTTTATTAGGCATTCTCTGAACGTGCCGTAACCATCTTCATCGATTTCTTTTCCATATGTCTACTAGCGTCTCTTCTGTACCACATTCTTTGAGAGTTATCTCGTTACTCACTTTGTCCAACTGAATTTTTCCGTATATTATGCGCAAAAACCTCATGCGAATTTCGTTAATTTTACTTTTATCTTTTTCTTAATAAGTCCATGTCTTGCTACCGTATCCCGTGCAGAAATCGCCCGATTTCAAACATAATACCGATCTGGCCCCGATCGGATTTTCCGATCTGGCCCTGATCGGTAGAACCGTGTGGCCCATACCTGGGCCCGACCGGGCCAGACCGATTTCCTACTGAAACGCCATCTCGCTCGAAGAACTAGTGCTGCTTGTTTTTTTCTGGTAGTGCAGTGAAATTTGTATGCATAACACTCGTTTAAAATATTCTAGCAATGTTTATAAATGCATAAGGCGAGTAAGCCACGTGTTCAGAGGCACCAAACACCAGTCAGTAGACCTCGAAACCTGTGCGAGGAAGATGAGAGTAAGTAATTAAACTCTGCGGGCTGAGTGAAACCTAACCTCAAATAAATTAATAATTAATTAAATTTTTTGACGTAAAATTAGTATATTTACCATCAAATGAGTCAAATATTATTATATGATGAAATTGATTAAGTTCTTTTGTTTTCAATTATTATTAAAGAACTCAAGGTTTTTCGATTTAATGTAGAGTTAGAATCATCAAATCTATTGACAAGAAATGATTTGCAGTATGCACAAAATTATAATGATTTTAAATTATAATAGTCAAATATGTGATACAATCGATTATGTTATTGATGCTTTGATTCTGTATTAATAATAAATTTAATACAGAAATACATTAAGGACAAATTTTCGTAACATTCCAGCAAGAACTAGTTACTCAACTGCGCATGCGTCGCATTCGGCATCTAATTGGTTTCGCGTGAAGTTTAAAATGATAAACGAAGTTTTTTTCTTTTTTATTATAAACAATGCAATTTCAAGTTATAAAAATGTCCGTTAGGTCGAAATGAATTAATAATAATAAAAATTAAGTAAATGCATATTCTGTAAATAATATTTAAAACAACCAGAAATATTTAATTCAAAAATTTTCATTTTTGTTTAAAAGTTGTTTGGTTTATATTTCTTCTTAACCGATTTAAAAAAATAAAACGATCTAATAAATGATGGCGCAATTTTTTGGCAAAAAATTATCTACAACCACCTTCTTGAATTTTTCAAGAAGTAATGCAATT
>NC_046665.1:74351892-74353159 GCF_010883055.1 Belonocnema kinseyi
AACTCCCTTATAAGGTCTCGATACCTCTCTTTCTTTTCATTCTCCTTGGTTATGATGTTTTTGTCAGCTGGTGCCGAAAATTCGATAACGAACATGGTTCGTATATATATAACAGATGGGATCACATGAACTCCCATTTAATACAACGCTGCTGAAGACTGGTGACCTTCTCAGTATAAAAACATAGACCCAAGACGACTCTCTCGGTGCCAGTTCTTCCCCCTCCCCCCTTCCAACCCACCCGTATTAACTGAAGTTCGGTGGGACGGACGTTACAACTACAATCTACACCATATGACGAATTTCACTTAACTTGGACATGATTTCGACTCGCAAAATCAGCTTATAGCATAAAGGTGTTGTTTGGGCGTATAATATAAACAATGTATAATAGAATTAATAAAATAGCATCGGAAAGGACGGGAAATTTAATTAACAAGAGGCATGCACAAGGTAAATGTTGAGGTCAAGTTTCAGGCGACGAATGGAGACTGCGTGTTTGGAATGCTAGAGGAGTGAACGATCTCAAGGTAAAAGAATTGCGAGAAACTATGCATGTAAGGAAACTAGATATTTTATGTGTGCCTACAACAAAGAAAAAAGGATGCGAAAGTAGAGACATAGAAAACGGGATTTGAAAAGGCGGATTTGAAATATGGTCAGGAGAATCACATGGTAGTCAAGGAGTAGGTCTGATTTTGAATGAAAGAGCGAAGCAGCATCTCGGAGATCATGATTTCGTATCTCCCAGACTGCTGTGGGCTAGAATGAAAGTAGAAATCAGAAGTAGCTTCTTTACTAGGGACGGGAATCTTCCCGTCCCTAGTAAATGAGATACCGCCCCTAGATAGATGAGAGGTTAAATAGACGCATTAACAAAAGTAAAAAGGTTACTGGTAGAGCAGGGCCCCTTATCAGAAGTAAAAATATATCAAATGAGGCTAAAATGTCCCGATCTGGAATCCTGGTCAGGGCCAGGCCGCGCATGAAACACACGCCCAGGTCGGGGCCAGGTCGGGACGCCCGATTGGGAAACCCGATCGGTACACGATGAGTCTCATTATAATCCATTCATGAATTTCACAAATGGAGTTTTAATATAAGTAAACACGAAACTATCGAATAGTCCTCTCCTTTCGAAGGCCACCTAAATATTTAGAATTTAAAAATTAAGTTATTTTAAGTTAAAATTAACGTACTACAGGCACGAAAAGAAAAGGTTTCAGAATACAAAATTGAATTATGCTTTTGAAAATCGTAAAATTAT
>NC_046665.1:74353259-74375218 GCF_010883055.1 Belonocnema kinseyi
AATGCATTACACGGATTTCAGGGAAATTCATTTTCGCGATACCAGACGAAAAATTGGCTACTGTAAGTTAATATATTTCTATAACAACTAAATTTTTTTTCTTATCTGAAGATAATACAATTATACATAATCTGTCGAAAATAATAAACTTTCGAACTGAGAAATTTTGCCCAAATTCCTGATTTACGAGAACAATTTACATAAAGTAACTAAATGTGTAACTCTTCTAACTAAACGTTTTACCTAATCCAAGCATACACGTTCTTTGAGTTTAATATATTCTCGATTCACTCGTTCGCCTCAAGATTTTTTTTTCCGTGTGTAGTTTTCATGTTTAAAATTCCTTTTTTTATCACAAAATTATAATAAATTGATATAAATTACTAATATATAGATTGATAAAAATTGTACACCTGAGAAAGAATAGTATATTTTCAGGAATTACTTTTTTGTAGGATAAGTAGTTTTTGTTTTATTAAAAAAAACATTAAAAATAAAATAATTTTATTTGAGTACAACGATTCAAGCTACGAGAATAAGTAAAAAAAAATGTATTCAACCAAAAAAATGTACAAATTTTTTGCGTATATTTTTTGATAGGAAGACTAGTGTTTTTAATCCTAAAAAAAACAAGATTAAAAATGAAAAAAAGTTATAAAAACAAGGCAATAGGAATAAGATGATTTCAATGTCCATGCATGTTATCTATTGTAATGATATACATTTATTAAAATGATACATGTTTCAGAGCAGCTAAGAATAAAACTTAACGCATAATAAGTAACAAATATTAACGTAATCATGATAAATAGTATCATGATGAATGATAAAGTAATCATCTAAATACCCAATCCCAGGCAGGATTACATAAAAAATGTATTATATTTGATATAAAAGTGTTAAGCATAACGTAGAAAGTTTGACATTTTGAGCAAAACGAGTGCGAAGCAAGAGATACGTGATGAGAATGTGTTCGCTAATCTTTCATTTTCAAATATCTGTGCACGAATATGGGAGAAACGCAAGAACCGAGCGCAAAGCGCGAGAATCAATAATCGTGAGCCCTACGTGCACTTAAACTTGCGAGCGAATTATTATTATTAATTTTGGCAATCAGGTAAATGTGCGATTACGCAATTCAGGTTATAACCTCAATTGCTGGCGACTCGTGTCATAATAATTTTTGATAATAAGTGATTTTAAGTAGTTTCATATTAAAGAGAGATAGATTAAAGAGACTTTAAAGGATTTTGAAAGATTTTAAGTGATCTTAGGAAATCTCAAGAGATTTTTAGTGATTTCAGAGACTTTGAAGGGATGTTAAAAGAATGTAGCAAAATTAAATGATTTTCAAGAAATTTCAAAGATTTTTAAAAAAATGCAAACAGTTTAAGGATTTGCCAGAGGTTTGATAAGATTTTAAGCCAGTTTCAAAGATTTCAAATAATGTCAAGCGAATTACTAAAAATTTATTTAAAAAGAATTCAATGAATTTGAAGAGATTTCAAGGGATGTAATTTTCTTTTAATATTTTAAGGAATGTAAGAAAATTCAAAGGATTTTAATTAATTTTACTCAATTTTTAAAGGTTTTAAAAGACTTTTAAGAAGTTGAAGGGATTTAAAAAAAAATCGGAGGAGTTTAAGGATTTTCAAGAAATCTTACAGAATTTCTAAAAATTCAAGTGATTTTCGGGAATCACTAGAGGGGTTTAACAGGAACTTAAGGTTTGCTTTAAAGGATTTAAGGCCACGTGACGAGTGGGTCATGTGACCAGATTCTTACCTTACCGCCACCTTTCTTATTTCCC
This sequence comes from Belonocnema kinseyi, assembly GCF_010883055.1. Classification (NCBI taxonomy): domain Eukaryota; kingdom Metazoa; phylum Arthropoda; class Insecta; order Hymenoptera; family Cynipidae; genus Belonocnema; species Belonocnema kinseyi. The sequence goes on from NC_046665.1 coordinate 74,355,070, forward strand.
AGCTTATTTTCACACGAAGCGCCACATCGAGTTGAAAATTTGGGATAATAAATAAGAAGCACTAAAGAAAGGTGGGTCTGGTCTTAAACTTCAATAATTATAAAAAAAAGCAAAAAAAAAAAAATAATTCACAACAAAAACCTTTTTGAATAATTATAGAAATTTAGGACCAGACCCGCCATTTTTAGTGCTTCTTGTCTAGTATCCCAAATTTTCAACTCGATGTGGCGTTTTGTGTGAATATAAGTTGGGAAATAAAAAACGTGGTGGTAAGGTAGGAATATAGTCACGTGATCCACTCATCACATGGTCTTAAAAGGAATTCAAAAAGGTTTAAGAATTTTAAGACATTTTTAGTGATTTTAAAGAATGTTAAGTAAACTATTGAATGTTATTTAAAAATATTTTAATGAATTTTAAGAGATCTCTAGTGATTTGAAGAAATTCCAAGATTTTAAGGATTTTCAATAGATTTTAAGCAATTTCTGAAAATTTAAAGGATTTTAAGATATTTTAATTAATTTTAGCCAATTATGAGAGATTTTAAATTATTTTAAAAAAGTTTAAGGGATTTTTAAAAAAATTTTGAGGAGTTTAAGGATTTTTAAGAATTCTTACAGGATTTCTAAAAATTTAAGTGATTTTAGCAAATTACTAGGGATTTGACGATATTTTATAGTTTTTTTTAAAGGTTTCAGAACTAATTCAAAAATAATGCAAAATTTTTAAAGGATTTACAATGGATTTTACAAGGTTTTAAAACAGTTTTAGTGATTTTAAAGAATGTCAAGCTAGTATTTGATAAGTTACTTAAAAAGATTTCAAAGGATATACCAAAATTGAAAGATTTTAAGGATTTTCAAGAGATTTAAAGAATTGTAAGAAAATTCAAAAGATGTTAAGAGATTTTAATTAATTTTAGTGAATTACAAAAGATTCTAAATGATTTTAAAGAAGTTGAGGGGATTTAAAAAAAATGCAGAGGAGTTTAACGATTTTCAAGAAGTCTTCCAGCATTTCTAAGAATATAAGTGATTTTAAGGAAGTTCTACGGATATTGAAGTTTATTTTTTAAAGATTTAAGAATAATTCAGATAAATTTAAATGAGTTTTTGCTATTTTTTGGAAGAGCAACTTCTGTCTATTTAATTTTTCCATAGCCTGTATCGTTTGTCCCAAACTTTAATTCTTTTATTTTTGTTTTTTCTACAATTAAAAACAAAAACTACGCTTTCTATCAAAAAGTGATTAATAACAAATTTGTAGATCTTTTCAGGGCGCGCATTTTCAGTTTATTAATTTTTTTCGTATCTTGCATAGTTTGACCGTAAAATAGAATTTTTGATTTTCCATTATTTTTTTAACGTTTAGAATTTGAATTTTTAACTTTTCGTCAAAATTCAAAAAGGTCTTATGATAATCTTGAAGGGCTTTCAAAAATCAATGTTTTTCTTTTTTTGATTTTTTAAAATCTTGTGTTGTTTGGCTTAAAATGTTCGTTTTAGTTTGGTTTTTTGGATTTTGAAAATGCTATTACACTCTGCTAATTTTCTTTTTATAGAAAAAAGTCATACGGATAAACTGTTTAATTTTTCGGGTATATGAATAGCCGCACATAGAATTTTAATTCTTGAAAAAAATGTTCTCAAATATTTTGAAAATGTGCTCACTTTTGCACACTGTTAAAAATGTTTGGAATTCTACAACACTTTTACAAGAGTTATACAATAGAAGCATAAGGTGAAGTCAGCATCCATCATTACAATACATGTATTAGAGCGTTTCTAAGACGAAATTTTTGAACAAGGAAATCGCGGAATCAATAGAATTTAAGGTATTCACGGAGTTCATCGAATTCAAGGAATTCCTGAAATTCACGGAATTCACGGATTTCAAGGAATTCACGAAATTAATTGAAAGCAAGGAATTAAAAAAAATCATAAAAATCTCGGAATTCGCGCAATTCATAGAATCAAAGGGAATCGAGAAATTGAAGCCATTATGAAATTCACGGGATTAATGGAATTCAAGATATTCAAGAAATTCGAGGAATTGATGGAATTCGCAAAATTCATAGAGCTCATTGGATTTACGGAATTCATAGAATTAATTAAATTGCACGAATTAATAGAATTCATTTAACTGAACGAATTCTAGGAATTCAATGAAATCAAGAAATTTATGGAATTCATCGAATTTATGTAATTAACGGAATTCACGAAATCCAAGTAATTTATGGAATTGACGGAATTCACGGATACGCCTAATTTAGCGAACTCACGGAATTCACAGAATACGCTTCCTTTTCAGAATTAATAGAATGTATGGAGTTAAGTAGATTCGCGGAATTCGTGGAATTCAATAATGAAAGGAATTCACGGAATTAATTGAAGTAAAGGAATTCATGGGATTAATTTAATTAAAGGAATTCGTAGAATTCATTTAACTAAAGGAATTCGAGGTATTCACTAAAATCAAGGAATTCGCGGAATTCATCGAATTTATGGAATTTACGGAATTCACGAAATCCACGAAATTCATGGTAATTTCGAAATTCATGGAATGGATGGAATTCAGGGAATTTGCGGAATTAAAGGAATTCACGGAAGTGACTGCGATCACGGAATTTACGGAATTCAGAACAGTCACGGAATTCATATCACACCCGGAATTCACGAAATTCATGCAATTCACAGAATTCCAGGGATTCAAGGAACCCTCACAGCATGAGATATCGAATAAGTAGAATTATGTGAATTTTTTGCATTCCGTGAATTCCATCAATTCCGGTATTTCCATGAATTGCGTGAATTTCTTGATTTCCGTAAATTCTGTTCATTCCCTGAATTCCTTCAATTCATAAATTGCGTAAAATTCATGACTTCAATGAATTGCGTGGATTCCGCAATTTGGGAAAATTTCATGAATTTCGTGAATTCGTTGAATTCCGTGAATTTCATGAATTCTATTAATATCGTGAATTCCTTGTATTCCGCGCGTAGCGTGAATTCCTTAAATTTCGTAAATTCCGTGAATGCCATTGATCACATAAATTCTATGAATTTCGTGAATTTCATGAATATGGCTCCGTTAGAAAATTTCTTATTTTTTCCAGGAACAAGTGTTCGCAGTAATGATTTAAATTTATTGTTGTAATTTTTTGTAATTTTTTCGAGCGCGTTTAAAGTCGCCCCAGCGTTTACGTGTGAGCAACGAAACGCGAGAAATCGCTATACCCTTCCCAGCGCCCTCGGACGCGCGGCATTGACGCTCCGCGGAGAGGTCACTTTCACTTGCCTTCTCCCCTGTGATAATGGTTCAAATCGAATATCTCAGGGATACGTGGAAAAACTGAAGGCACTTTTATCACCTCCACAAATTTGAACTCTTAATGTTAATTAAAAGCGGAGATACAAATTGTTTAAAAAAATTACATTCTCCGTTCCTAATTGTTATAAATAATTCAACTCTGCGTCAAAATTTCTTTAAAAATACATGCACATATACGAAATTACAATGAGCTGCGTACTTTTTTCTGGAAAATACGGTCATTTGAAAAGTTGCCCTTAGTTGCAAAATGAAAAATATTTGCAAGCTAATGAGAAAAAAAAATTTCGTCGTTGTTTCATCAAATATCAACGTTTGACTATCAACTACAGTGGCAAAACCCGATGTGCGAATGCTGGATTGATGCTTGCAGCAATAACAAAAAAAGGACTTTTCTTAATTAAAAGTGTAATATTTAAGAAACAACAATATCGATGTGATTACAAAAAATTGAGAACATTGTTAAATAATGAAGGTATCATTATCGGGTATTCACATTCCAAAAAATTAATTTCTTGCCGTTTTATTCATTCTTGAAGTTTTAAGAAGTATCTTACTTAATAATCAATTTGAAAGTAAAATTATAAAGCTTTTTGTTTAAATTGCGTAATAATATAGAGATTTTCATTCTCTACAACATTGATTAAATGCAAAAAAAACGAATTTCGCTATTTTGACGCCATTTTGGGAGGGAAGCACAGCTTTTCAGCTGTTACTTTTTACATGTATCTTATAAGATGGTATGAAGAACCGTCTGTTAAATTTTCAAGGTGCTAGTATTTTACGCAGGGAAAACATCTAGATTGACTGGACTATAATGTAGCATACCAATGCCAGAAATTGAAAACTACACATTGTGTATTGCAGCGTTACCTTACGTTTCGGAAATAAACTTCCAATACATGTAGTGGAAGTTTCGGACACAAATTTTAAACAGTGTAATTTTCATCCAAAATAGGTGGTTTAAAAACTAGTTCTTTCTTTTTTGGCCTTAGAAAACGATGCCAAAACAGAATCCAATCTGACCAATATTTCGAAAATTATTGTGCCTACAGAATACAGACTACAGACAGACACCTTCGTCAAAATCCTTTTTTTTCTGTCTCAGGGGGTGTAAAAACTTGGCGATTTGATGAAACCAACAAAGTAGAATTTTACATCCAACCAATAACTTCTCATTAGGATGAAAATGTAAAAAAATTTCAAATCGAAATCCTTAAAATTATGCAATTTTAAAAATTGGAATCATGGTGTACGTATGCCGAAAAATCCGGCTATTCTTACCGTAATTTCAGTACACCTAGCGACGGCCTATCTTAACATTTTTAAGTTTTTTGGTTGAAAATTTAAAATAATAAAACATTCTTTGTTTAAAATAAAGATAAATAAAAATGTAACTATCTAAAATGTTTACCTCACTAATTACATATTTTAAAACATTTTTAATGGAGATTTGTGAACTTTCATGTTATACGTTGATTTTCAATTTTCCGTTCCATAAGTATTAATTTTGCAATTCAACTGGAAATGGTTGAATTTTGTAAAGTACAAATTAACACTTTGAAAATGGTTCATGTCCCTTCCATAAGTTTTAGTTATGTAATTCTACTGGAAATGGTTGAATTTTGATAAGTATGAATTAACACTTTGAAAATTGCTCATATTTAGACGATTTAAATATACTTAAAATAATTGAAATTATGTACGGTTTGAGAATGAACAAGTTTCAATATCACAATTCTTTGTGAATAAATATTTTTTTAGTTTTTAAATCAAGTTCGCATTCGGATCTTTATCAATCATGATTATTATATTTTTAATATGCTCCAATTAAAACTACTTTATTTTAAAATTTGTAAAGAATATTTCAATTCTAAAGTTTAATAATTGAAAAATTGTCCATTCTGAATAGTGAAAACTATGACGATATTTTTCTTGATCTCAGAAACATTTTTCTTATCAATTTTAATATTACGCTATAATTTTGTTATGCAAAGTATATGTATAAATTAGAAATCATTCGATATCATTAGAAACAATACAATTTAAATTCGTTTGATATTTAAATGATCCAGCTTTTCTTATTCTAATGTCACATTATTTAATTTTGAAGATTTTGAAATTGTCCTATTTTCACAGTTTTAATTTTACATCATTAATTTTTGAGATTCTTCAATTGAAAAAATCTAATTTTTTCATTTTGAGAATTTTTGATTAAAATTTCCATTTACTCCAAATTTTACTCAGTGTAAAATTGGTTGATTTAAAACGCTTTTTCAATTAAAAATCGTTCAATATATATTTTAGTTTGAATTTTAACGGCTTACAAATAGAAATTCTTAAAACTTATTTTTTTATTAAATTTCGTTATTAAAAATTTTTATTTTATATAACTAAAATTTTATAATATAAAATGGTTCTATTATTACAAATATGTTTACTGCAGTAGGCGCTCATGCAACTGGGTATTATACTGTTTCTGTATAGAATCTGGGAAATTGTTATTGTTCAATTTACTATTTAATACACTCCTGAAATGAAAGTTGATGACACTATAAAGCTTGTATAATAATTAAAGCTAGTAAACTCATCTGTATTGTGACATACTGTTTTGCTATTCTGGTATACGCTTCTGTGAATTTGTTTCCAGAAACTATATACATTTTTATAGTGTCTTTACTTTACGATGCCATAAAAATATGAAAATGTTCGCAAATGCAAGAATTCGCTTGATATGTGCAATAATTATGAGAATAGCGTTGGCGTCAGCTTTATCGATATATGCAAAATATACTGACGTCAGTCTATTTGATATGTGGCTCCAGACATAATGATATCCCACGTGCCTGGACGTATAGATCCTACCTTAAAAATTATATAAAGTTTTTGTATTTTAGTTTTAATTTATTTTTAGGTTTCCGTAGCCCTGAACACAAATCCCCTATACTTGGGATTTTCCGTCAAGTTTCCGTCCGTGCATTCATCTGCCGTACTTTTTTCCAAGGACGAAAAGTAAAGGGAGAGGAATTCGGAGAAGTGAAGGGAAATGAGGGGTGTAAGGGAAATTGGGAAAATGAGGGGTCTGAAATAAAGGAAAGTTAGGGGAAATGAGGAGAAATTAGGGGTGGACAAGTAGGGGAAGTGAATGGTCAGTTTGTCGGTCTTAATTTTTTTTTGAGGTGTGGTAGAGACAGGAAATGATGGAAGGTGAAGTAAGAATAAAGAGGGGAGGGGAAGTAGAAGAAGAGATAGGTTATGAGGGGAAGTGAGGAGTGATAAGGAAAGTAGGGGATGTGGGGGAAATAAGAGGTTGAAGTGAGCGGAAATGAGTGAAAGGGAAGTAGGGGAGCGAGGGGTAATAAGTGGAAGTAATGGAAGGAGCGAAAATGTATGTATGTACATATGTACGCACTCATCTTATAGGATGTTCAAAAAGCAACGTTTTTCTTTTAATGACTTTTTTCTCGACTTCGTTTCATATCATGCATCGTCTGGCTTAAAATTTGATTTTCGTTTTTTTTTGGTTAATTTTTTAAATGCTGCAACTTTGGTAATTTTTTTTCAAGCGAATTTATGAGGATAAATTGTTCGATTGAGAAGAACGGGGGGGGGGGGGGCAAATTTCACACTAATCTAACACCTTCTCTAATGGGAATGTAAGATTTTTTAAACAAAAAATTTGTATTATTTTTAAAGTAAAATGTACTAAATTTTCTATTAGAATTAAAAATTATTTTAATGAAAGTAAACATTTTTCCATATTGAAACTAATAAAAATACAAAATTATCAAAACATTGTGGTTAAAGAATTCCTCAAATATTCTTCAAAAATTTATTGTCGCGTACATTTGATGAAAACACGAAGATTCGCCTTAGGATATCTCTGCCAAGCACTAATTAACACTGTAGTAAAAAAAGCGAAAAAGAATAAAATAAAAAATAACAAAAATTGTAGTTAAAGAATTCTTAAAAAATTCTTTAAATAATTTTTTCTCCGGCGTACACTTGACGAAAATATTTTTCTTCAATTACTTTGATAAAAATTTCATTTTTCAATTGTATTCTAAAAATAGGTACATAATATGCACTTATTACTATGAAGTGATAAGTTCAAACTAATTCCATTGTATTGCCGCCAATTCTATTTCTATTTATTTTTTATTACTTTTTACATTCTCATCCTAATGAAAAAGGTTTTATGTGAAATTAAAAATGAAAAGTAAATGAAAAAGGTTTTATGTGAAATTTTACTTTGTCGGTTTTCATCAAATATCCACGTTTTGAGACCCACTGAGTAAAAAAAAACGATTTTACGAAGGTGTTTGTCTGTCTACCTGTAGTCTCTATTCTGTAGGTACGATAACTTTAAAAAATTGATTAGATTGGAACCTCCTTTGGCACACTTCTTTAAGGCCTAAAAAGAAAGAACGAGTTTGTAGACTAGCTATTTTGGATCAAAATTCAAAAAGTGAGCTTGTTTTCAAAATTTTTGAAACCACATTTTTTCAAGATTTAAAAATTCTTGGTACTCAGAAACTCAAACAATTTATCCTAATGACTTTCGTCTATTAAAAAAAATTGTCAGAATTAGAGCATTTTCAAAATCCAAAAAAACAAAATAAAATGAACATTTTTAGCCAAACAACGCATGATATTAAAAAAAGTCAAGAAAAGAAAAAAGTTGATTTTTGAAAGCTCTACACGATTATGATATAAAACTTTTTTAATTTGGTCGAAAAGTTGAAAATTTCGAATTTGATCGTACCAAAAATAATGAAAAATAAAAAATTCAATTTACATTTTTGGAAAAAGGACAGAAAAGACGAAAGAGGACATAGGATCCTATATAGGACATTATATGGGTTCCTGTATTAGACCCTATACAAATGCCCAGTAGTTTTTCTTTAATCGTAAAAAACAAGATTAAAAATAAAAAAAAAATTATAAAAACAAGGAAATAAGAATTAGTATGATTCAATTTTTATGCATATTATTAATTTTAATTATATAAATTTATTGAAATGATGCATGTTTCAGCGCAGCTTAGAATACAATTTAAAGCAAAATAAGAAACAACTATAAAAATAATCATGGTAAATACAATTTGCTCTTTATTTTGCAATTTTTAAATAAGCAATCCCAGGCAGAGTTACATAAGAAATGTATTCTATTTGATATAAAAGTGTTATGTATAATGCACAAAAGTTGGCATTTTGGACAAAATCGAGTGCAAAGCACGAGATACGTGATGAGAATGTGTTCGTTAAAGCCGAAAGTGCTTTAACAAAGAGAGTTCAAAATCACAAAATTACAGTTGTCGTTAACTTTGATTTTAGAAGGTTTGTGCACGAATGCGGGAGAAATACAAAGACCGAGAAACTGAAAATTCTATTTCTATATCTATTTGTACTTCTACTTCTAATTCTATTTATATTTCTATTGCTATTTCTATTTTTCTATTTCTATTTCTATTTCTATTTCTATTTCTATTTCTATTTCTATTTCTATTCCTATTTCTATTTCTATTTCTATTTCTATTTCTATTTCTATTTCTATTTCTATGTCTATTGCTATTTCTAATTTTGTTCATGTTTCTATTTCTCTATTCAATTAATTCTATTTGTACATCAGGAAAAAATGAAAATTAAAAAAAAAACTGAAAATGATATTTTTCGTTGATAAATAGAAAAAGAGCAAAGAGGAAATTTAAATTAAAATTTTCGAAATATAATTTAGGTAATTTTTTGTTTAAAATGCACAAATTATTTGCATTGAAAAACTCTAGAGAGTTCGGAAAAAATTTATTTTTTGTTTATTCAAGGGATGCTGTTTATTTCTAAGGTCTTGTTTGAACTATTCTGAGCTTTTTTATTTTTTAGCTTTCTGAAGTTTGTTCGAGATGTTTCGAGGAAAAAAAAATATTTTTATGTTTAATATGAAAAACTACAAATTATTTACGTTTGAAATTTGGTTTAGCAACCTTGGGAACCTATTTGTTCTTTAAATAAAAATCACACTGCTGTTGACTTTTGACTCATTTTTTTATAACGATACATTTGTCGATTGTGACCATGCAGGTAAAATGACTTGAAAAACATACCGGGCCTTAGGTATAATTTTAGCTAAACTTTTTCTATGAAATTTAAATTTTTGATCACAATTATTTTTAGTAAAGCCTATGTATTTTTCTACAGGCTTTGTAAAAATATTTAAATAAATTGATATTAATCGAGTTATAGTGTTAAAAATTATATAAATATAATTACCATTGGTATATTATTTCACTGCAAACGAATATATGTTGGGGCAAAGTAATATTATTTGGTCTTAAAAGTGTATTTTTTATAGTTTAAAATGTTTTAAGCGTGGAAGAAATTGGTGGAGTTTGAAAAAGAAGACTACAGAAAATGAAAAAAAAACCTGTAAGAGAAAAAAGGTAACTGCAAATGGGTGAGGCTGGTGAGGGCTAAGAGTTCGGAGAGTTTCTCGTGAGGAGAGTAATTGTTATGAGCATAGGGTGAAAACGCCTGTTACTGATTTCTCTAAGTCCTAAGATCTTATCTTAATCTTTTGAGCGACATAATAAAGCATAAAACGAAGAGAATTAGTAATAATTATTGTTAATACACATTATCAATAATTATGATTAATGTCTAATTAACATCACAAATACTCTTTTGTCTAATTTTATTAACGATAATACTTTCGCAGAATCAATTCAACAATATAATTTACATTTACATTTTAATATCTTTTTTACAATCTGACAGTACCAATTACAGAATGATTAATATAATACAGAGCCTGTTCATGTCATTCATAAAATGGATTTTATTTAAAAAATAAATATTTTGAAGATGTGAATAAATTTAAGTATAAATATATAGAGAATTATTAGTTTTGTGTTGTTCTTCCAAACGAAGTTCTCAAGAGCTGTTATGTGTTCCTGTGCTCTTGCAAATAACCGTCAAGTGCTTTGGTTGCACTACATTTATTGAAGCGAATTTACCTGTAAGTAAGAGTAAACTTTGAAATAACATATTAATCAAAACTTATATTAAACTACATGAATTTAGTAGGTACTTTTCTCAAAAAACAACTAAACGTAACATTCTTGAGGGATGCAGCGCGGGGAGGGGGGCAGGAAAAATACTACACCGCGTTACCTTACTGCGTTAAACTGCATACAATATGCTTTTTTATAAGATATTAAGTAATTTTTGCCCCTAAAACAACATGAAAGCTGGCAAAATTCTGTGCTCAATGATCCCAAAATTTTATGAATTTGTTCTCTTTACAGCCAAAGTGTGAGATTAGGATTAAGAAGTCGTACAAATTGAAAAAATGTTTATACTATAAAAACTGTCACAAAATCGAGGGTGACAGAAATAAAATTTGCTTGAAATAAGCCCCAGAAACTTTTAAACCGTCCATTATTTTGGGAGTTATTTATAATTTAACAAAGATTTAAAATTTTGAATTTTTCTGTGATACATTTTAATGATTTAACAAAGAGCTTCATTTTAAAGTCTTTAGCCGCAACCCTAATGTCCTAAAGAAGCTTTATATACTTTTTGAACGGCCCCTACAACCAGGTTGACACATTCCCGAGTTTACCGATTAATAAAACACCTGGTTTCCCCAGCCTTTTAGGATTTCCCAGATCAATCATTCTTGATTATATTTATCTGAAAAAGATTTATCCACTCATATTCAATCTCACCCCTATTCATATTTCTCTAAATTCTTTATGCTTCCATTTTCCTCTGTAATTCCCTCCAAATGAAAAATACTCTTCTCCTCTTAACCGCACTCTCCATCAATATATACTACATTATTCCAGCCCCGAAACGTCATCCTCAGGTTCAATTATTGTCATCGAATACGTTAAAAATAATGTCCCACTGCAGGCAGTTTGCCCCAGTACCAGAACGCTTGAATTCTCCCCTAATCAGTCCATCCTCAGTACCATGAATGAACTTCTACTGAAATATTCGATTCAGTAGTCAACGAATGGAAAGATCGCAAAGGAGTAAAATCCGTGAAGCAAGGGGGTGGACAGGGTTGGTCCAGACAAGGGACGTGAGAGAGCATCTATCAGAGCAGGGATGCTGGAATAGGCTGCAAGCCGCGAAAGTCGCGACTGTCAGTGGAGAATGTGGACCTCGGTGGAGTGCTGAAAAAAAATCAGAAGGTGAGGAAACAGGAGGTGGAGTTGAGGCGCAGCATGAAGCAGGGGAGGATGAGAAGCAGTCGCTGCTCCATAGGGAGGATGAGGATTGGGTGGTGAATGACGTCACGTTGCTAAAGCGACGCGGCAACGCTAAGCGTCTGCGTGGGTCGGCGGATGTCTGGGCCGAGATCAATAGCGTGCCAGCAACCAGGTAGTCGGTGTGAGTGGCTCTAGGCTCCTCTACAACAGCAGTCCAGGAGACGAGCCTTCCGAGGAAGGACGTTTACGACCTGACCGAGTGACACACCGGAGGCGCCATGCCAGAATCGCCACACCGTAGGCACCTCATCGCCTAGGATTTTCAACTACTCCAGGTAAACACCACCACTCTCCTCCCAATCACACCATCTCTCCTTCAAAGAGGAATCCTCATTTTGTGCAACCAGAAAGTGACCAGAGGATTGACAACTATCTATTGTTGAGAAGATGAGGTCAGAGAGGGAGGGCGAGATGAATAGATGGGTGGGAGATGACGGTATCAGAGCAAAGTTTTTCAAAATAGATCACTGATTACAATCCGGACTTCACACCTTTCTCGGAATCCTTTACTTAGGATAACATCTTCTCTTGGTTTATCTTTCGGTTTTGATATTCGGCTTTAATCTATATTTAGTTCGCAACCTCTGAGTATATTCTTGTCTTGATCATGGAACACAACCCACCCCATCGGTCAAGCCTAATTAAGTGATTCTGGGCAGTGATCAGTTAAGAAACCCGAGAGGAGGGAATGGTTCTTAGCAAAAATTTGTGCTAGCAAGGAGTTTTCATATCTTTAATCCTTGTATTGATATAAATCTTCCTGATAATTTCCAAGACATTTTCGAGAGGTGTATGGATCAAGTGGAATCTTCCTTCCATTGTTACTAGAGCTTTGAAATTATTAGTCAATATGTTATCAAGGTGCTGATCTTGAACAATGACCATCCATCCATATGGAATTATGAAATTGATCAGGGAAGCAAACACTTTCTTAACATTTTAGGTTCATTCACCTTTAAAAGAAGTACTTCATTTCCATAGTTTTTTTTCACCAATTAGGTCTTTGGATTGAGATCGAATTAAACTTAACCACAAACGGCATTTACAAAAAGGTAAGGGAAGAACAGTTACCCTAAGTCTCAAACAGTGATTTTGTATCCTTTTAAAGCAAATACAGATTAGTTGTATGAAATGTAGAATATTTGATTAAAAATAAATTAAAAACGAAAGATAAACATTCAAGTTTAAATTTGATTTTTCAATAATCAAGATATTATATAATTAAGCAGGAATAAGCAAGCAATAAAATTGGATTTATGCAAACTGACAGTCATTATAGAAACTGGATTAACTAAGCTCATCCTGCTTGGAGTTTATTTTATTTTCTTCCCTGAATGCTTTCTTTCAGACAATCTCTTTTTTATGAAGACTAATGAAGCAGTATTTAATGTCACCATAATAAACTTTTACTACCGGATTTAACAAAGCAAACATTTGAAGTGGGAAGTGTTTGAATTGGGAAATAGACTAATTATTGGTCTCATCACATCCCTAATTCTTGGGCTCATCAAATTTCTCATTATTGAGGTCAGATCGTCACCGGATACGCGTGTGTATCTGGTTAGGGTAGAATCAAGTGAGCCTATCCGCTCTGATTAATCCATCGGATACCCAAATTTCTAATTTTTGTCTTCATAAAATTTCCAATTTCGGGGTTCAGTGAACTACTCAAGGGTTCATCAAATAATTAATGAATGCATATCATTAAATCCAGACATCTTCCAATTTCAATAAAAAGTTATCTTTTCCTCGAAAATCACTTGCGACAAAAATTGAACCGAATGCCCGGAAGTGAATCCAATTATCAATTTGGCTCGAAGGGAAAAGTATTCTTATATGTTGCATGTAACATTTCGTGGCTCAGAAATCCGCCCTCGGCATCGGCAGAGAGATAGGTATTCTCATGTATTTTGGGAGATGTGTCCGGGGTGGAACCATTTCTTTAGACATTGAAGGGACTAGGATGGAGGTTGAAATCGACAAAAGGGGTGTAATATGAAAGGCATCGATTTTTGTGCCATGTGCGCCCCACTTAAAAGATTTGAAATCGTGTTTGCCCGAGTAAAATTCTAAGAGGCTGCAGAAGCAAAGAGGGTGGCCTGGTAAAGCGTTGGTAGAGTATGGGTGGGGGTGTTAGGGGTGTGACAAGTAGCAAACATCGTAAAGGCGCAGAGAAGCTCGTAAAAATCTAAGTTTTACGGAACAAGGAATCCGCAGTTTCATGAATTATAAGTAAAGCGTCGCTCTGAGAAGTTTAAACGAGTTGCAAGATTTGTGCGAGCTTAACGAATGATCTAGTTTGCGAAACTATTGTGCAGTGCATAAGCACCCTGGTTTATTTTAGCGTTTCTGCACCCGGCGCACAATTAAAAGTCACGCAAACAAGTGCACAAGTACGTTGAAAAAGACACGTGCAGAATTTTTAATTGCAAAATTCTGCAAAACGTGTTTAATTGTTTATTTGTGACGAAATTGGTTTAACGTACAGCTTATAAAGCTTTTGTTATTATGTTTTTAATTACATGACTCAGGTATAAAAGTTTAATTTCCGTTGTTCTTTCAAGAAGTAATGAAACTACATTTTATTTATTTTACCCCGTGCGTTAAGCATTTGTATTTTTAAATTATTCTCGACAAAATGTGCAGCAGAAATTAAATATTAAACTTTAATCAAGAGTTTTAAAACGTTTATTGTTTCTTGTCATTGCTACGGATGTGAAAAGTCGATACCAGGTCGAGCAAGAGGATTGGACAGATATTTGATACACAGCTTAGTAATCTGACAAATTGGCGACGGTAATCGAATTAGTTCGGAGGTCTCCATGACAGTTGAGCTGCATGATGACGTACACTAATTCGCTGAGGCCTTTATGGAATGTAATTGCGAGCATGTTCTTAATTGTAAAAGGGAAACTACAAAGTAACTCTTGAATGTCTTTTCATTCATACTAGATAGCAGCTTCTCAAAGTTTTAATTTGAATTTTAACTTCATAATAGTTTGGAGTATAGAAACAAATCTTTAACAAGTAAGAGAATTAGAAACTAATCAAAGAAATAACAAATAAATTTATTAAATAATTTAGCGATGTGTTAGATAAAACAAAAGGTCATAGAATATGTCAAGCTATAATGAAACTCTGAAATAGAATTAGTTACCAAAAGCTTTAAGTGAAGAGTATCACCTAACGCGACATTTACTGACTGATGTGGTCAATCCTATAACGACGTGTTCAGTTGATGAACTTTGTCGGGCTCGTTAGGACATTAACTTTATGGATTTGGCCATTTTATTACATCATAAGTTAAGTAAACTGTACGACGATAATTACAATAAACTTGTTCAATTACAGCGATTTAATTTATTTAACACTTTTGGAATGTGGAGTTAAATCAATGTAATTAACTTGGAATTTATAAATTATTTACAATTCAACATCTGAGTGTAAGAAAAGTTGTTAATGGAATCCCAATATGATACCAAATTAGATGTTACTATAGTAATAACTTTTCTTCACATTTTCCAAAAGTCCAAACATGCTCAAAAGTACTAAAAAAGTTCTCTTATCATTTTTCAAAGTTAAGACTAAATTGTCAAAAATGTTTAAAATTCGTCCTGTTTGATACATCCTATAAGCACCTTTAAGAAGTTAAAAAAATATTGGAATATTACATTTTTCAACGGTATAGGTCTGTTTCGGATCTTTTTTGGGATATTTTAAATGGTGAACATTTCAAATAAAAATGAAGTAGGACTTTTTTCTAATTGAATTTATTTTCAGCTGGATCTCTTAGGGTTCAACGTTTATCATTCAAAATATATAGGCAAAAAATTATCATTTATATTCTTTCCTTTCATTTTTGAAAAGTCTGTAAGAAGGGTATTTTTTGTGAACTTTTCAATAAATTAATGAATTAGGAAGTGATACAAAAGTCCTACATAATTTTTTTTTTAAATTTCCACAAGTGCTCATAGAATTTATATTTCAAAAAGTAATGCTGAATAGGATTGAAGTACAAAAAATTTTAAGAATAGCTTTTTTTTAGCAAGATTTCTTTGGAAGAAAAATTTGTTTATAAAAAATACGCACTAAATCCCAATTCAATGTAGTAGTCATGTACATTCGAACATCTTGGGATTCAGTTAAAAAAAAATTAAATCGAACTTTTCTAGTAATTTAGTGAGACTTTATTTGGGATCTCATTGGAATTCCATTTTCCCTTTTTTACCCAGACAAATATTATGACTTTCCAGGGAATCTTATCTAAATATAGACTATTTCTATTTTCTGGCAGCACTTGATTCGATGATCGATCTTCTTAGATGGATTAACAGATTGATGAGGAAAAAAGAAAACAAATGTGTGTTAGTCTATTTACTTTCATGGGTCGTTCATCATAATTTCCAGAGATCAAACAGCATAAACGAGTATATAGTTAATAGTTAGCCCCTAATGCTTCTTTAATGTTTATCTTTTCACATTAAAAGGGTAATTTCATGAAAGTTTGAATATATCTGTTAAACAGATTTGCCCATTTTTCTTCTGGCAAAAAATATCTGAAATAATCATCCTAACTTAACCATTTTAAAAGAAGTCCCATTCGTCTCTAATCTAAATTTCCTTTTAAGCGTTTTTTTCTAAAATCATTTATTTAGTAGTCCTGGTGCAAATTTCAATTTTCCTAGAATATTGCGCATCTCCGAGGTATATTTGAAAAAAGTTCCAAAAATCATATTTACGCGTAGATTAACTCTTCCCATCATATTTTAAAGTGAAATGCCCAAATGCAAAATTAATGTAGGCAACAGTAAAAAAAATTGAAAAAAAAGAAACTTGTGTCTTCATCAGGCAACGAGTTATGATCCTTCAAAATAACCCGATTATTTTTTGAAAAGTAGCTAAAAATCAATCAATCTCATTCATAATTAATTTGAGTTATTTCTACTAATTCTGTTGCTAATAAAATAAGTGAGTCCACCATGTTTTGTTATTTATTGTAGTAAAATAATTATTATTTCATTTGTCAATTTTTTTAAATAATGTGTAAACAATTCCCAAGTCAATAATTTTAGTTTTTCTTCCATTCACTTTCAAGAAAAGACATTCTGGAGGCAGGTTTCGTAAAATGGGCACAACATTTGTGATGTGAGGAGTATTATTTGAACAATCGTTGAAAATTTCCGTTTCTTTTTAACGCTAAATTAAAAAATGAGATCTTTAAATAATGAAAGACCCATATATGCCACTAAGATGCTTCAATACGGTCGCAAGTACATGTTTCAGTACAGGCAGATTTTCCCGAGTGGAAATGGTCAAAGGTCCATGATTATACCTCGTGACCTATGGGAGCTAGATAATTTTTTTACAGATTTACAACAAAATTCCTACTCTACAACTTTTTCTCTTACTTCATTAACGTTGCTCTATTCGGTAATGAGTTATTTTGAAAAAACTAAAAACGAATAATTTTCCGTGGCAAATGGGTAAAAAATGGTCAACTTTGTGATTATTCTCATCATTGTTTTCTTCTTCTTAGAATTACTATAGTTTACCCTCACTTTAATTAATATATGAAATAATTTTTTGTAAAATTAGCAAGTTCCAAAGTATAGATGCAAACTTCAGCATTTGATGTTTGGATTGTAATGTGATTTCTAAAAAATTTGTGGATTTGCATCAGAACCTACTAAATAAAGAGTTATAGCAAAAAACGAGCTCTGCCTCGTTAAAACTGTAAGAGGACGCTAAAAAACTATGTCACACTGACAGGGGGGTGGGTGTCTGATAAGGTTTTTGACCATTTGTGCCTTAGGAGAAAGGGGGGTTAACGCAAAATGTCACATCACGCATAGAATGTATAAATGTGAATAACAATTGTCTTTTAAAATGCTTGAACAAATTAAAAGTGAGTGATTTTATTTTACAAACAAAGCATCTAAAGATAGGCTTCATACGCTTTATATAATTCGATCCTTTGGCCCCTTTTTAATAAATTCCTCTTTTTCTCCTGTTGTAAAAAAACTCCCATTTTTTCGCTTGAATGTGAACCCAATTAAAAGGACACAATTAGAAAATCCAACTATTTTTCGTTGAAATTTCATTCTTTTTAGTATTTGGTGCAAGATTGAACTATTATGTTGAAAATTCGTCTTTTTAGTTGAAAATTAAACTTTGCAAATAAAAATTTAACTAATCCAAATGTGGTTGTAAATAGATTGGTTTTAGTAGAAAATTCAACTATTAAATTTTTTTTATTAAAGGGTCATCTTTTTTGGTTGAAAATTTAACTAATTGTTTGAAAGTTGTACTACTTCGTTAAAAAATGATTTTCATTATTTGATGATTGAAATATTTTATTAAAAATTTTCTTTTTTGTCGTTGTTTAAAAATCCGACAATTTAGTGGAATATCTTTGTAGAAAATTCAACTCTTTTGTTGAGCATTCGTCATTTAGGTTTAAAAATTGATCTCTTCTTGTAGAAATTTGATCTTTTTTTTGATTAATAAGTAAACTGTTTTGGTTAATGATTCCACTATTTTGTTAAAGCTTCGTCTTTTTTGGTGGATCTCATATGTTTTTTTTTGAACATGATTGAAATTGTAACAGTTTTTGGTTGAACTGGAATCGTTTTATTTAAAAATTGGACCATTTGGTTTAAAATTCATCTTTTCATTCAAAAGATCAACTGCTCTTTTGAAAAGCCGTATCTCTGGATTGACAATTAATCTTTTTTGGTAGAAAAGTTCTTGATGAAAAATTCAACTCTCTTTTATAAAATTCGACTTCTGGGCTTACAAAATAAACTATTTTGTTGCAAATATAACCGTTTCTGGTTAAATTAGAATATTTCTTTTTAAAAAATTCGTTCATTATTTTAATCGAAAATTCGACGATTTGTTTGAAAATTCGTCCTTGATATCTGAAAATTCAATTATAATCTTAAAATTCTAAATTTTTTCTTAAGAGTTTAACTATTTGGTTGTTAATACAAATGTTTGATCTAAAATTTATTTGTTTTCTGAAGATTAAAATATTTGATTGAAAATTCACCTTTTTGGGTTTGAAAGTCAACTGTTTTCTTAAACATTCGATTTTTAAGCTGAAAAATACAACTCTTTCGTTAAAAGTTAATTACTTTTGGCAGCAAATGATTATTTTTTTGTTGAAAGTCGAACTGTTTTGTTTAAAATGAAATAAATAATTCGACTTCAAAGAATAAGTGTTCCATATTGAATTCAATATGGTACATTACTTAGATTAATTTTATTGAAAAGAATTTATTGCTCCACTATTCCCCTATTTTCGTGAAAATCACCCTATTTACCCTGTTTTGAGAAGATTTTGTACTGTCAAACCGTGTGGGGTGTTTGAATTTGTAACTTTACCCTAAGGGCTTCTAGGTTCTATAAGCTTTGTATGATGATTTATGATGTAGAAGGGGATGAGTGGAATAAGCGTTACAAAACTATAGTGTTTGAACGGCTCCTAAAAAACTAAAAGCTTTTGCCAACTATTTCGTGGTAGAAGGCATGAGGTTTTAGTTATGTAATTATAACTACCCAACTGCATGTAGCTGTGTTTATCTTTTCTCCATTAATGGAAGGTTTAATTAACTTTATCAGAAAGAGAAGTTTGTTCCAATTTTTTGAAAAGCGGGAAATCCCTGCTTCTACAGAACCAAGGGACTACTATTATTATCTTTGCTTAATTGAAAGGGCAGAGAGCTAATACGCTTTAGCCCGAGATTTGCCGCGATTAAACACTGTTCAAACAAGATGGTATCGTAAAAATAACATCAGGTTTTTCGATGCAGAACACCTTTGGAATTTAGCCCGAGTTCAATCTTGCTTTGCTCTGATACTGGGGATTCCTCTAAATCACAAAAAGAGGATTTTAGGATGATATAATATTATTTAACATGTTGAAGATGCATTGCCTGATAATCCCTCTTTGTGAAATGTAATCACATATGTTTTCAGGCCGTCGCAATGTGGCCTGGAGCATTACCGTTGATAGCATTACTGGCAACCCTGCTACATCCGGCAAGGTAAGTGTATTTCAATACCTCTCTTTCTCTATATATATATATATATATATATATATAAATATATAGGATACATTTACTGAATTCAGGATGTAGATTTAAGTTTTTCCTGCAAAAACTTTGAACCCCATTTCCCGTTCGGAAGTCTATATCATATATTAGGATTCTGTTGCCCTGGATACAAACCCTTATAGTTTCAGTCAAGTGTCCGTCCGTCGGGTACTCGTACTATTTTCGAATAAGGGAAAGTGAGGGGAACTCCTAACTCGAAACTCTCAACTCACAATTCACAGTTCACAAGTCATAAGAAGAGAGAAAGTAGAAGAAATGAGAGGAAATCCTAATTCACATTTTACAATTCACATAGGGAAGGAAATTAAGGGATACTACAAGTATGGTAAATGAGGGGAGGGGAAGTAGGAGAAGTGAGGGGAAATTAAGAGAAATGGAGTAAAAGACGTGAGGAAAAATGAGGGTAGGGGGAATAGGAGAAGTGGCAGGAAAT
>NC_046665.1:74375318-74387328 GCF_010883055.1 Belonocnema kinseyi
GAGATGGAATCGTAGGACAAGTAGGGGAGGAGAATGCAATATAGCAAGGCTATATTGTGGGTGCGGAGGCTAAGTTGGTGCGCTTTAATTTATAAAACAAACTATAATAGCTAGGCTAATTTGCTTCTTTTGGGCGAGAAAATGATCCCCTATTTTTGCCAGATTAAAAAAAAATATTTATAAGTAGTTATGGAAGTTTTTATGACTAAAATTCGACTTTTTAGTTTTTAAATTTCACTCTCTACAATTTTAAGCATCCCATCTTGTACAATACAGGTAATTCTTTATCACCTAACCTTCAGATTTGGTTCGTTATGAAAAAAATCTAGTGTGGGAAATGTTTTAAAATTATGAAACTTTCCAGAAATATTACATACATATAACGAAATATTTAGAATATTTAATTTTTAATAGATAGTTTACTCAAAGTTTCTAAAAAAATAAACTTTTAAAGAATTTCCAAAGGATTCAAGAGAATGCTAAAATGTACTTGAAATTCCTGAGAACATTTTAAATGGTTTTTCATTTTGAAAATCGAATTTTAAGACATAATTTAAAAAGATAACAATACATTTCAAAAAATTTAAAACGTAGATTTTTGAAGATTTCGAACAAAAAATTTAGAAACTTTTCAAGAAATTGGAAAGGTTTCAAGAGAATAACAAAATTTTGTTTAGATTTCTGGAAATATTAAAAATATTTCTTAATTCTGCAAAGTTAATTTCAAGAGATTACTTAAACAGATTTTGAAACATTTCAACAAGAATTTCGAAGATTTTAAGTCAATTTTTAAAGATTTTGTCAAAATTGTAGGTAAAACTCGAATAATTTAAAAACATACTTAAAAGTTTTTTAAATATTCCAAAAATAATTAAAAATCAGAACAGATAAAAAAAAAAAATTAACCAAAGTGTAGATTCTTGAAGGTTTCAAAATTTTAAAGTTTTCTGAGAATTTTGATTTTTTGTATGTTGAGCATTTAATTTCAATCGATCATATATAAAGATTGTAAAACATTTCAAAATCTTTTTGAAATTATAAAAAGCTGGACGGTATTTGTTTTTAATTTTGCAAGATTTTATACAATGTTAATGTTATTAATTATTTTTAAATTTCTTCCAAACTTCAGTAAAATCCTGTAAAAGAAAAAAATGTATGAAAACTTTACTAAATATAATATGTATCTGAAATCTTCAAAAATATTTTTTAATTTTCTCAAGAATTTTATGAAAGTTATATGTCTATAATCTTTAATACAAATAAACATTAAAAAATAGCTATTAGAAATTTTCATTTCGTATTTAAACTGATTGTTCCCCTTAAATCAAAAAACTACACGCGCGCGTATTGCGCGATTAAAGTTGGTAAAAATAAAAAATAAGGAACAACAAACTTTCATTTATCAAGAATTTATCAATTTTGTAAAGTTACTATTTTTCAATCGTAAAACAAGTATATGGCTTCAATTTTTTTTCAAATAGTAAACATTATTGTCAATAATTTAAGTAATATTTTCTGAAAGTTTCATAAATTAAAAAAATAATTAGTTATGAATTTGACCTCTTAACCTCAACGTATCATATATCGCAGCTTTGAGATTTGTTGTTAATAACCAATATAATTTTAGGATCACCTAACACCCCGATAAAGAATTTACTGCACTTTAAAGGATTGAATAGTTAAAATCGTAGAAACGAAAATTTAAAAAGTCGTATTTTCGGTATAAAAACCTTCATATCAACCTCTTAATATTTTTCTTTAAATCTAGAAAAAATACGGGATGATTTTGTCCCAGAAAGAAATAAAGCTTTCTGATGGATATCCACTAAATACAATACTTTATAATTGAACCGCATTGTATTGAACGAAATTGTTACAGAAACATTTTTAAATGTGTTTTTATACATCAAGAAACCAATTGTGGCAGTAAAGTCACACGGCAAAAGTGAAAAGACAGATATCCGTTCATTCGGTCGGTCGTTCATTTTTCTTTCAATCCACTCCCGTCTCCAAAGAAGTTTCACTTCAAAAATACGTGCATGCTTTATATTATGGAAACATTTTTAAAACCCTACCATATCCTTTTTTTTGTAAACAGACATTTTGAAAAGCTTCAACGGCCATATCGTGCTGAAATCTAAGTCGACTTAGGTAGTTTTTCTAGAGAACGGCTCAATTATGTCAGAACTTCTTTCACTACAAGAAGACATTACAAGTACCGTCAAACAGGTTAATTTTGGACATGTGGGGTAAATTCAGAGATCCGTAAATTCTGCAAATTGATAGAATAAATTACTCAAGCCTGTTCCAAGAATCTGGAATCAGTTCCAGCCTTAAACGGTTCTAGATTATGGTTAAAAAAACTATAAATTTAGAAATGACTAAATTTACCCCACATGTTCGCAATTAGCCTGTTTGACATTACGAATTTACAAAAAAATGTGCAGTTGCGAATTTTGAGTCTGTGGAAAAGCGCATAATTGAATGACTATAATGTAATGTGTTTACGGACATAAAACTGTTTGTGGCAAGATGCTTCCTCTCAAAGATAGCTAGGTGGAGGATTGAAAACAAAGTAGTCCTTCGGCATGGGAAAAGAAATCTAATTTTCATGACTCCTACTGCAGTTTACAAACTTCATAAAACTGTTAAGTAAGTTAAGCAAGTAAACAAAATACGCTTGTTTCAAAGACACTGTGATCAAATTTCTTCCCGCTTATCCTATGAAAATTTCTCGCCCTCCATTTTTAACATGAATATTTACTTACTTCATAAACATGTTTCGTCTCAAAGATGAAAGAAAGACCTCTTATTTTTTGTCTTAACAACTGCATACAATCACATGAAATAGAGCCTTGCAATCAACCCTCAGCGATCTTCGTGACCTCGTGAAAAGGCGCCAATCGTTTAGTTTATTTCCAATTCTACTCTTATAAAGCTGAATATTGAACTCTGGGTCTTTCCTGTCAGGGGAGATTGCAGACCATATATCTTGAAAGTCTAAAGCATTGAAAACCTAGCGAGATGAAGTTTTAGACATTTTTTCACTAACTTATATCTTGTTTAGTCTTTCTTTAGAATAGGTTATTCAAAAACTACGTAAAACTGCTGGGGGGGGGGGGGGGGGGGGGGGGGGGGGGGGGGGGGGTAACAGAATTTGTGACGATTTGTGCCATGGAGGGGGAAAGGGACCTTAATGAAAAATGTGATATCACACACTAAAAATATAAATTTGTATAACAACTTTTTGTAATCCACGTGTCCAAATGAAAAGGTTGCATCTCGGAGACACCAGAAAGAAAAGGTACTAACTCGTGGAGACCAAATAAAAATGTGCTACAGAGTTGGGGGCGCTGGTGTCCGCAATGCAATTTAAATGAGATTTTGAAGCTTCGAGATTTCGCCACCCGAGTTACCATCTTTTCATTTTGTCTCCACGAGACCTTTTCATTTCGTCTCTCCGAAATGGAACCATCTTGTTTAGAGACGTTAAAATGCTTAGGGATCAGAAAATTAGTGATTTTATTTTACAAGTAAAGTATCTAAATATTATGTTTGTACGTTTCTTGTTTTATTTTAGGGTCTTACAGATTTCATACTCATACCCTTATTCGCCTCTTACCCCTTTTTCAAGAATTCTTCTTTCCCCCCTTGTTTTCAAGAAACTTCTTTTTCTCGTTCTTTTCGCTTAAATCCAAACTGAATTAATAAAAGCCAATATGAAGATAGAAATATTTTTATTTAAAATTTAATTCTTTTTAGTTGAAATATTACCTACATGGAAGAAATTGACTGTCTTACAGAATTTTTTGTTTAAATTACAAAACTAATCCCGTGTTAAAGCATCATGGAATCAAAAAAATCTCCTTCGCAACCAATTTGGAAAATTTATATTCTGATCATGTGCGAAATTGATATTTTATAAAAAAAAATGTTATTTTTGCGTCAAAAAACTGAATTGCGAAAGTAATAAGATAGCTTTGAAAATTTATTTATCGTGATTACCTGTAGTTTGACACCAATGTTTCTTAATTTATAGATGCAAGATTTTCATAAAATAGGTAGCTTATATTATTTTTTATGGACATTTTTGACTCGCACTCTATTAATTTTTTTTGCGTATTTATTTTCGTTATCTCAAAAAACCTCTTGAAGAAGTAACCAAAATTTAGTTATGTCGTCAAAACATTTCTTAAAATAATGAAAATATTTTGTAGAGACAGAAAACTATTTTTTTTAGACAATAAAAGTATTTTGTTTAGACAGTATAAGTATTTTGTTGCTTCCAAAGCAACTAAGTCGTTTTGTTGTCCGATCCAAACATTTTTCTCAGTGAATAAGGTTGGTGACATACTAAATCCATGGCACATGCTACGAACACCCTGAATATGATGTACTCTTGTACGGGGTGCTTCTAACCCAAAGCGGAGTGTCGATCCAGCGAAAGGGAAGTTTCTCATCAGAAATCAGCCTCAGGCGGCAGACTGGTTTAAATATTTCACCCAAGAGATCATCCAAGAACCCAAGTTTGTACTTTAGCAATCAGAAAACTTATTCCCTGACTCAGGTGTCAATGTCCTTTTCGAAAAGTCACATAATATTCGAATTTTATTAATGCTCCTAATTTTTTTAATCTAGCCATAAATGTAACCGCGCTTTCACGTCACTGGGTTTTTATATTTCCTAGCATACAAATAAATATATTTAATTATTAATTGTGAACTGAAAGCATTTACAGTATAGGGAACTGTAATAATCAATTATAATTCAAAATGTTCCGAGTCAAAGAATTTTAGATTGAGCAAAATTATGAAAAAAGGACAATTTTATTCGAAAGGAGTGCAAATTGTATCACTTCTAGAACAAAGCTTTTAATTTCAAAACGTTCAAAATTCAATATTTTTAGATTAACATTTTAAAAATTGGTTTGTTTGAAATTGAAGGGAATCAAAATCGTATAATTTCAAATTTAAAACTTTCGCAATTGAGTAATCAAAAATTCAAATTCACACGATTTTCAAATCAAATATTTTTCACTTTTAAATAATTAATTTTTTTAATTTTCAACTAAAAATCGGACAATTTAAAAATATTGTATTGAAAATGAAAAATAAGATTTAAAAAAAAACTGCGCCATATATGAATCCAATATTTTAAATTGCGCAATTTTAAGTATTTTAATCCGAAATTGTTTTATTTTTAAGTTCAGTCTAAAATGTTCAATATTTTGAAACATTTTTAAATAAAAAACGTTCAGTATCTACTTCTAAAATCTTATAGTTTTAAGCCTCAAATGAATAAATTATTGCATTCATTTTTTTATTATTTTTAATTAATTCTAGATAAATCAATTAAAAATATTTACATTAAAAAACCTTTAAAATGAAAATTGTGCAAGTTATAAGTTCTTTCAATTTGGCCCCAGGGACTTCATATATAAATTACAAATGATAAAATAATACAATTCCCAAGAATTTAAAAAAGCAGACAATATTGTGCGTTTAAAATTGAGACCAAGCAATTTGGAATATTTAGGTTTAAAATGATTAAATTTTAAACTGACTTATATTGAACCCAAGCAATTAAAAAAGTTTAAATCGTAAATTATTCAATTTAAAACTGAAGCAAAAAAATGTATATTCAAGAGCTAAATATAAACCTGGTTTAGAATTGTTCATTTAAAACTATAATTTTCAATTTTAATTATAGAAGTTTAAAAAATGTCCCCAAATACAAATTCGCAAACAAAAATTAAGAAAGGAATGACATTGGAATTTTTTTGAATTTACGCTTATACAATTAATTCGTATTAAGTTAACGAAAAATAAAGACGTCAATTTTATTTCTGTCTAAGTGTTAAAAAGAAGCACCAGAATTAATTATTCGTAGGCCACACAATTTTAAGAAATATTCATCGTATAATTTTTTTGTTACCGCATTTGGTAATGCTTTTTTAATGATACTGAATATAATAAGAAGAAAATTGAAAATGTGGGCTTAAATCAAAGTTGACCAGAAAAAGACACATTTTGAATAATTAATATTTATTCAATTATTATTATTTTTTGATTAAGCTCAGTATATTATTACACTTTCTGACGAGTCATATAAGTCTTTTAATGATTTTCTATAAAATAAAACGGTTTCAATGGGAGAATAACGCCTAAACAGATTTTAAGTACATACTTAGTAAAAGCTTTTTTAAATAATATTTGTTGTTCTTCGCATTCAAATGATTAATTCACATAATCTTAAAAAGTCTTTGTTATTATTATTAATTGGCTTGTCACAAATACACTGAACCTTGGATTTATGAAGTCGTGCATGATAACTGGAATAAAGGCAGTACCCTTAGCGCATTACGCAGATGACAACGTTATAAATAGTTCATATATTTTGGACAAGCCAATGAAAATTTCCATTTGTTTTATAAGTTGTTTCTGTATAAAACATATAAAAAATACCAGTATTTTGTCCATTTTTGGGTGGCCCAAAAAATAATATTTGAAAAATTTCAACGAGCACGTCACCAAATCGTTCTCTTAGGCAAATAAATTTACCCATGTTTTTTTATTTGAAGAAAAATATTTTTAGCCGTTGCTCTAGCCATTTTTATGTCTTATGGAGTTTAGCATATAAAATGTTTCCAAGTTTTACTTCTTCGATTTTGGTCAGGAAATTATAAGTCAATTTATTTGAACTTTCATATGCTTGATCACTTATCAGTGAATATTACATTTATCGAATTTTTATATGTCAGAAATGTCATGCAAAAGTTTTAGGCATATCAAAAATCGCATAAAATGGCAATATTTGGAGCTCATTGTCAGTCTCGGATATACAGTGAAACACTTCTATATCGCCGATTTTGGGGCTGACGGCGGGTGGGAACTAACTCATTATAGCCCGCTCCGCATTTGTTTGTTCACGCCTGAGTGACAACCGCAGACCCCGCGTTGCTCTAATTACACCTACATTCAGAAAAATGTTTGAATCAAACAAATTTTGTTTGAATTAAACAAATTATTTCTTTAATATGGGGTCAAACAAATGTTTAATTCGAATCAATTTGTTGTTTGTCTTTATTTGTTTGGTTCAAATACATTTTTGGCTCGTTAAAATAAATACCTGGTTTAAAATAAGTAAAGTTCTTGTTTACATTGAATATATATTTTAAAAATAATTATAGACTATGTTCAATTGAAGTAAATCTTTTTTTTACACTTAACCTCAAAATTCAGCATTCTTTATAAAAATAATGTATAAGCTCGATAATATGCTTATTTATAATCATAATTATCGTTGTATATATAAACCCAGAAACACGTATTCATTCCGAAGCTTAATATTCTGGTTAATTGTTAACTCTGTGCTTCTCATTTCTGAATAAAGCAATCATAAATTAGAATAATGAGAAATGTACCAGAGTTAGACATTTGAATTGAATGTATATATAGTATAAGTGTTCCTGCTTTCAATTATACAATGATAATTATAATAGAAAAAAACATGATTGATTTCATAAATCATCTTCATAAAGAAAGGAGGTTAGTATTGAAAAAGATTTACTCACATTCGAAATCTTCAATTATATCCAAGGTAAACGCCCTACAATTCGAGTAATTCCTAAACTAGAGATATTTCATCCATTTTCTAATTAATTTAAGATTTTACAGTGAATCAGAACCTCTAGAATAATACAACACTGAAAAAATACCAATTTCATCAAATAAATCACATGATAAATTAATTCAGATTCTAGGTTAGTTACTTAGAAACCGCCGGCAGCGCTTTATCACACCTAGCGGCACTTTGTAGTACTACTTTGTACTGTATTTTTTGTTTGAATCAAACAAATATTTTTATGAATTTGAATAAACAGATTTTAAACAAATGCATTGTTTAATAAAAGTCAATTTTCTGTTTAAATTAAACCAATTGTACTAAACAAATTATTCGTTTCAATCAATAAGGCAAATAGTTTCCATTTCTTCAAATTAAATAAACCTTTTTTTATTAAAGCAAAAAATTTGTCTGATTCAATTATATGAATTCAAACAAACATTTTTTTGAGTGTACATACGGCGCGGCGTCGATTTTTGGAAGGGCTATATCAGGGAGGGCTATTGAAGGGTTTCACAGTATTTCTGTAACTTCATATTTTGAATTGATATTTTTGGAACTATTAAGAACAGATTTCTAGAAAGAAAAAAGAATAGATAAACTTTTAATTTAATTGAGAAAAGAGTAAGAAAAGCTTATGAATAATGACACATTTAAGTTGAACACCGGCTGAAGAGACTCTGCAGGTGGACGGCTGCAAAATAAGTTAACCTTCGGTTGGGCCTTTCATTGTGCACTGTATTTGCAAAGTCATAGCAACGGCTAAAAATATTTTTGTTTTGTTTTGAAAATAAAAGAACATGGGTAAACTTATTTGCATAAGAGAACGATTTGGTCAACCTTCCTGTTGAAATTTATTATTATTATTATTATTTATATTATTTATAAACCATAATGCCTATACATTTTTCACCTGGGTAGTTGCGTCAGCTGATAGCATACATCCATACCCAATATATATGGTTCTTGCGGCCCTAACTGTTTAATTTGCGATTGCGTGGATTTATGTTCAAGGCCACTGCAAGACATGGCCGAGGCCAGTCTTAAATCCAAGTTCCAGTGTACTCATATAAACTTTCTGAGGGGAAAAAGTTCTTCATTATTCATAATGTGTCCCCTAAGGGTTTACATGACTTCCATTCCTTACAAGCTTTCCACCTACATATTTTTATAAAATTTTATTATTAATATTTAAAATTACAGTGAAACGTTTTAATAGTCTTACCTTCTATAGCCGATTCAGCTTACACGATTGTCATTCTCACGCATGCGCGGTTCATAGATTAAAGTGACGTTAGTGACGTGCAGCAAGCTCGAGAAACAGCTGACAGGCCTCGTGGCTTTAGCGAGCGCTCTCATTGGCTACGGTTGCAAACGGCACGGTTGAAATTAGAATCGAACCTAAATGCTCGAACCGTACCGGAATCGGGACCGAATACGCGCTGATTGGCCGAGAGTCCAACCGGACCGGCGAACCGCAACTGAGAACGGCTAGCCTGAATTGGCCTTTAACAGGAGCTGCACGGGGTGCGCGGGGGATGCGCTTCTCACTCAGGCGAGCACTCAGACGTGAACAAACAAAAGCGGAGCGGGGAGAGTTAGTTCCCACCCACCGTTAGCCCCAAAATCGGCGCTATAGAAGAGTTGCACTGTATTTACAACTATTTACATAAAATCTCATATTTAGATCCTTATTACTATTCATTTCGACAGCACAATTTAGGATGTGTTAGCGAACGAGTGAGCGATCGAGACCGAGAGTGCAAGCGAGAGAGGTAGAGGGATAACGCAACCGCATCTTAGTCTAATTATGATATTACACAACTATTACTTACAACCTTCATGCTTCTAATTTAAGCGACTTCCGTTTCCTTTTTCATTCACTTTTTTGTACCTCAATTTTGCCATTTTTTTACATGCATTCTTTCATTCTTTTTCTTTCACTCCTCTAGTACCCTCCAACTCCTTCATCCATTTTTCCCCGAATTCTTCCTCCCCTAGAATATTTACCAAATTCTCTTGCCAGCTTCATTTATCTTCTATTCCTCTTCTACATCCTTCCTATACATGCTCCCATGTTTCCTCCTCCCATTCACATATTATGTACTTTCTGTTCTCTTCTGTTTCCCAATACATCCTCTTCCTTACCTCGTTTCCTAGTTTTTAATTTGTTTTACATGAAACAAATAAAAAATATCATTGTTTTATCCACTATATATAAACTATATATAACTTTTTCACCTGGGTTTGCAGCATTGTGCTCTATTTTTACCTTTAGGTAAATCATATAAAATCCTATACCGAAATTATAATTCAAAATTATTCTCCAGTTCACAATTTTTTATTTGTACTTTTCTTAAAAGGTTAAAAGGTTAAAAGGTTAAAAGGTAAATGTTAAATTATACTGTTTGAAATTGGTGAAAACTATAACATTGCTGTCAATATTTCAGTTTAGCTCTCCTGTATAATTTAGTACCTTAAAACATAATTATATAAAATGTCTTAAGAGCTTGAGACATTGGTTTCAATAAAAAGGCCAATTTTACTTGAGATAACCATACGTTGGCAATATAATCTCACCATGGTTGCGCTAGCCTTCCAGGTTTAACAAACTATATAGCACATATGATCCAAGTTTCTTTGCGGAATAAAAAGTATAGAGCTATTGGTGTACTTTATTCGCGAAGGGCGATTCATCGAAAAAAAACTCATAACAAAGTTTCTTACTTTTCTAGTTTCCAACGTTCGCTCAAATCAGGCTAGAAGCTTCGAAGAAAGATGGAATGTCTTATGAACCTTTTTTTACAGAGACCATATTTTATCTATTCTTTGCAATAATGCCACTATTCGCGTATCATACATTGGAAGAAATATTGCACAAAACCAGTTCAATATCTGAAAATAAAAGTATAGGTAATGCGTTACTGAAATACTTGTTTGAGTCGAGGATTTATATAAACTTGATATCTGGTAGACACGCCCCCATGAAATACCATGAAATTCTTTAAAATCAGTTAAAATCATTTTCCATATGATTAAATCCTTCAAACCTATTGAAACCCTTCAACACCCCATATGAATTCCTTTAAGGTTTTTTAAAATCTCATTGAATCCATTGAAATTATTGGAAGGTTTTTCAAAACAATATTTTAAAAACCTTTAATAGTGAAAGTAATTCCGTTAAGTTTTGTAAAATACTTTAAACCCCCTTGAAATTTTCCGAATTCTAGTAAAATAGTTTGAAATCTATTGTAATTCTGATCCATCTTTTGCAATCCTTAGAAATCCTATGAAACCATTTTAAAGCCCTCAATTCTTGAAATCTTTTAAAATCTCTTAATATTCATTGAACTCCCATGCATTCTCTAAGTCTTATGAAATCAATTAAAATTCCTAAAAATCTTTTAAAATTTAACAAAACAGCTTCAACACCCGTGAAATACTTGAAAAACACTTGCTTGAAATTATTCAAAATATTTTGTATTTGATTAAAGTGCGGGTCATCATCGAAATTCTACAAAATCGCATGTAATCCTTTGAAATCCCATGAAATCCTTTAAAAGCCCTTGATTCTTAAAATCTTTTGAAATTTATTAAAATTCTTTAAACACCCTCGATTTCTTTTTAAATCCCATGAAAGTCTTGGAAATTCTTAAAATGTTTTAGTGAACATTTTAAAATCGGACGAAATCCTTCGAATTATAACGTAATTACGTTAAATCCTATTACAAAGTTCTTTAAAACCTCTTGAAATTATTTGAATTTTATTGAAATATTTTGAAATTTATTGTAATCACGATAAATCCTTTGCAGTCATTCCAATTCCCATGAAATCTTTAGAAATATTTTTAAATTCTTTAAGCTCTATTTAATTATTTTACAATTCTATGAAATCCTTTGAAATTCTTAAAACTCGGTTGAAATCCAATGATATAGCATTATATGGTATTATAATTACTTGAAGTTTTCCATAAAATTTGTTTTAAAATCACAGTGCACCCTACTGTTTGAAATTGTTTATCCTACTTTTTGAAGAATTCAGTTAAAATAACCAGAACGCGGAACAAAATTTACCAGCGAAAAGCTGCATTTCAATTTAAGATATAGTTAGAGCTACTGATTTAGAGAGTTCTTTTAAATATCCACTTTTTTCGTGCTCTTAAATCATTCTCTTTCTGTCATCTTAAAAATGTAATGCATTAAAGAATGTATGTATATATTTTAGAATGACCTGGCAAACTTTGATTTCACAAAAAATATTTGGATTGTCAATTTTTCTGCTGAGATTAATATACAGTCTGTCAAGTTAAAGCGTGGGTGGCTTTACTCGCAGTCGGTAAGGTGTATCGACATGATTTTGGTGTCAAAATATTAAGAAGAGCTCCCT
>NC_046665.1:74387428-74389435 GCF_010883055.1 Belonocnema kinseyi
AGGGAGCTCTTCTTAATATTTTGACACCAAAATCATGTCGATACACCTTACCGACTGCGAGTAAAGCCACCCACGCTTTAACTTGACAGACTGTATTTAGAAAGTATTTCCCTGATGAAATTAGAAACAGTTTAACAGAAAATCGCTCCAAGTCGCCAGAGGAACAAAGATTAAGAAAGGTGAAATTAAAACTTCTTAGGTAGAAAGTACCGCTTTAACTGGTGAAACTTGCGAAGTTGGCGGTATCTCTATGCAGTCTATACGTGATTTCTATTTTCCGCACGTTAGATCGAACACCTTAAGGGTCTCACTCCTGGTTCTGAATACATATCTCATTACACACAACTACGAACTCAGATCATATTCAAGTGTATCTTTCACATACCTATGCACACACATATATATCCTAAATATAGTTTTCTTTGGTTTGTTAAAAATATACACGAGAATACTTCAGCGGCTCGAGATCTGACTAGAGCAGGCTGTCCACAAGTTATGTTGCCAATTTGAGGTTGGTGCAATTTGAAAAGGTCATGCCAGTAACTACGCTTGGAAACAGAGGGGAAGGTCAGCGGAAGTATCGTTACGAGCGTAGATAACGTTTAGTATGTTTTCTGATGATAAATTTTAAAAAAGTTTTCGAATTTTACGAAAGATGACCCTATAACGGTGCAGTTCAATGATAACTTAGTATGTTTGAAAATCACCTTCATATTTCTCTTTTTCTCTGTCTTAAAGAAATTTCTGCTTTTTTTTTGTTATTTCACTTTGATGTGGACTGAATTAATAGAACCCGATAAGAACATCCAAGTACACTCGTCTCCCGAAATAAGAACGGCTTTGAGCATGGCTTACAGTAGCCTTGATCCTAAATCGATGGAATTCAAACGTAAGTAGACAGGGCCGCCTAAAACATTTCTGTTACATTTGCACGCATAATGCAACCAGATTCAACTAATGCACTGCGAGTGCGGCCATCATGATGCTTGTCATATTTGACAGGACTTTCGATGACTTAAATTCTAGGAATATCATAAACCGTGATTCTTATATGTTCTTATATTACTATATTTTTTGTTAAGGAATTCTTCTCATTTGGTAATTTTTTGGTAAAAATTGAGACCCCCTGAATCCGAAAAACAGGTTTTTACGAGTGTGTCTTACTGTGTGTGTGTATGTGCCCGGTAGATTTTTAGTTTATTAGCACGATAACTTTCGAAAGAATTGACAGATTGGATTGGCCTTGAATATACTCTTTTAGTGTCCTAAAATAAAGGTCAAGTTCGTTAGCCAACCATTTTGGGTGAAAATTCAAAAAGCGAGCGTATTTTGCAAATTTTTGAGACCACTTTTTCTTAATTCAAAAATTGTCTGTAAGGATATTCATAGTATTAAATCAGACGAACAATTTATTCTAATGACTTTTTTGATAAAGCCAAGATTTAACAGAGTTATAGCATTTACGATATTTCAAAAAACACACGAAAATTAATATTTTAAGCCAAATAACGCATGATATGAAAAAAAGTCAAGAAAAGAAAAATGTTTCCTTTTTAATGCCCTACATGATTATATAAACACCTTTTTGATTTAAAAAAAATGAAAATTCAAATTTTGACAGAATAAAAAAGAATGAAAAATAAAAAAATTACATGACATACAAAAGAATTACATGACTGAAAAAAAATTGTGGATTTAAAAATGATCTACAAATTTGTTATAGGTAACTTCTTGATAGCCTGTGTTTTTTCTGTTTTAATCGTGAAACACGATATTAACAATAAAAAATCAGCCCGCTGCGTGGGCACATTCTCATCACAATTTATGTTTTTTAATTTCTTTTTCGTCTCATGTGTGGTTTTTCAACAAATTTACTTTTTTTAAATATTCTTAATGCTATTTTTCACAAAAAAAAAACAAAAACGGAAGTATCAAAACGTTATTCATGGCAATTTAATGAATTTTTACATTCTCATCAAGAGAAGGTATTAGATTTGTGTAAAATTT
>NC_046665.1:74389445-74447537 GCF_010883055.1 Belonocnema kinseyi
CCCCCCCCCCCCGTTTTTGTCAGATGTCCACGTTTTGAGGCCTCCTGAATCCAAAAAACAGGTTTTTACGAATGTGGCTTGCTGTGTGTGTGTGTGTGTGTGTGTAGATTTTTAGTTTGTCAGCACGATGACTTTCGAAAGAATTGACAGATTGGATTGGCCTTTGGTATACTCTTTTAGTGTCCTGTTATAAAGGTCAAGTTATTTAGCCAGACATTAAAATCAGACGAACAATTTATCCTCATGGCTTTTTTTTATAAAACCAAAATTTACGACAGTTATAGCACTTACAAAATTTCAAAAAACACACGAAAATCAACATTTTGAGCCAAATAACGCATGATATGAAAAGAAGTCAAGACAAGAAAAATGTTTCTTTTCCAATGCCCCACAAGATTGTTTAAACACCTTTTTGATTTTTCTTAAAATGTTGAAAATTCAAAATTTGATCGTACCAAAAATTTTTGAAACCAAATTTTCCAAGATTTCAAAATTCTATGTACAATTATTCATATTTCTCAGAATACCAAACAATTTTCATTAAAGCCGAAAGCGCTAGACAAATACAACATCGAGCGCGAAGCGCGATAACCACCAGTCGCGCGCCTTAGGCGCGCTCAACTTTGCGAGCGAAGCGAGCCGCGCGCGCAGCGCACGATTAGAGCATCCCCGCGTAGCGGGCATATTTTTTTAGTTAAAAATTCAACTGTTCAGTTAAAAGTTAATCTTGATTAGTTAGAAATTCAGTCATTTGTTTGAGAATTCATATAATTTAAAAAAAAACAACAATTTCTTGGTTAAAAAATCACATTTTTGGTTAAAAATTCAACTGCTTTTTTAAATGTTTAAAATTAATTTCTTTGGTGGACAATTCTTAAATTTAGTCGCAAAACACACCTCGGGCTGAAAACTTAACTTTTTTAATTCGTTTTTTTTTGTTTTGTTGAGAATTAAGTTAATTAACTGAAAATCCATTTATTTCATTTTTGGTTGAAAATTTATATTTTTAATTGAAAATTGATTTTTTTAGAGGAAAAATTCATCCTTTTTTGTTACAAAAATCAATTGTTTGGTTGAAGATTAAAATATTTTGTTCATTCGTCTTTATTGTCGAAATCATCTGGCTTAAAATTAATTTTTTGTTAAATCCATTTTTTAAAATGAAAATTCAGCGTTTATATATGCATATTGATAAAAATTTGTCCTTTGGTAAAAATTAATCTTCTTGGTGGTTTTTTTGCTTTTTAGGTAAGAAAAATCAGCTATTAAGTTAAACATTAAAATACTTTGTTCAAAGTCGAAAATAGATCTTTCTTGTTGAATTCAAATAGTTAAAATTTTCATTTTTTAACAGTTAATTTTTGTAATTAAAAACTTTACGATTTTTTGCATTTTATTGAAAATTCACCTTTTGAGTGCAACAATCCAGCTATTTGGTTCAAAATTCAACGTCTTTGTTGAAATTTTGAATATTTATTAGTATTTAACTACTTTATTAAAATCATAATTTAACATTCATCTTTCGTATTGAAATAGCCATGTTTCTTGGTTGTGTATGAACTTTTTTGTGGAAAATTTAACTATTCGGTTTAAAAAATTAACTGCCTTCTGAAGAAATGATCTAATTGGCTTGAAAATTCAACTATTATGTTGAAAATTCAACTGCTGTTGGTCGAATTTTAATATATACTTTGCTTGAAAATTAAACTATTATGTAAAAATTTAATTATTTTGTTAAAAATGCATGTGCGTAGTAAAAGTTATTTTTTCTGGTTGAAAATGAACTTTTAAAAAAAATTAAACTATCTTAAACAATTCTCCTTTTTGGCTAAAGAATTCGGCTCTTTTTCTTGAAAGTTCAACTATTTAGCTGAAACACGAAACATGGCCCAACATTGGTAAAATAGTTTATGAAAGGCCCCGTATGAACACACTCTTTCGAAAAAACGTCTGGTTAAATTAACCATAGTTCTGATTAAATATGCCCTAATATAATAAAATAAACTTTATTTCTTTTGAGTAGTCTTTTTTTATGGTCAAATTTCCACACCCTGCAGTAAAATAAAATATTGTTAAAGAAAAGCCACTAATTTCCAATGTTTTAGTGCGCTAACATTGGTGTTTGAAAGTCGACGTATAATTATTAAATAGACCTTTAGTGATAGCCTCTGCATTACATGTGCCTACGAAAAATAAGAGTAATGTAATTAAGCTTTAAAAGTGAAACAAACCGTCTGCAATTAAACACAAAGAATGTGATTTAGCTCATAATTAAATTCTGTTACGTCCGTTGCTTTCTGCTTTAGAATTTAATTGCAAACTTGACTATTCAGTCTAATTAGAAGACGTTTCATTTAGTTTATCATGCAAATAATTTCGTTTATCGGAACACATAGGAAGCCAAGGCTGATTGTATTAACTTCAATTATCTTATCGTTCATAATAAAAAAGAGCTGTGGGTATATTACTGAGACCAAATTTAATTTTTCAATAAAAGAGAAATTAAAAAAAAATGTACAAAAATCTTATTCAGGATGTCCAATGAAGTATAAATGAGATATGTATTTTTAGAAAATCCCAATATTATCCAAGGCTGTATTATTTTATTTGCAATCTGTATATCAGAAGAAAAACATACAGCGGATCAAATTCTTTTAGCAGAGGTTGCATTTATTATTTTAGAGGGATTGGTAGTCCACACGCAGAAATCTAAAGGGTTAATAAAAGCTGCACATGTAATACGAACGACAAAATGTTTTTATGATTCAGTAGCTACAACAAATAAGTGTGTTTCTATTTTTCTTACCGGAAATTGCATGCTAATGTATTATCACGGTCGATAATAAAAAATGATCGCATAGTATATTACTAGTTCACAGTAATTTTTGCAACTTGCTCCCTTTCCATGAAGTGTAAGTGGTGAAATGGCGCCATAATTCTGCTTGCAACTATTGATCGGACTTTCCCCTATTCCTTTTTAAAATGTTTGAACCCACAAAAAACACTTGAAGGTGTATTTACTGTAGAATATTCCAATTTAAAAACTTCCAGAGTAAAGATTTTTCAAATTATTTTCAAATTATTTACCTTTTACAAAGAAGCTTTACATAATCTCTACTTTTACGTCATTTAATATCAAAGTAGGTATCGTAACAGTGTAGATATTTGCATCAAATTTTACATCCCGAAATTTCATTTTGATACTTTGTTCATTGATACCGCACATGGAAAATAGAAATGTGAATAACAATTTTTTTTAATGTTCGAAAAAAATGAAAATTAGTAATTTTATTTTAGAAGCATGCAGACTTTCCACTCTTTCCCCTGCGCCCATATTTTTCACGTTTTTAAAGATTTCCTCTTTTTTCCCCCTATTTTCAGAAAAATCCCAATTTTTCTCGTTTCTTTACTTAAAAGCGATCTGAATGAATTAAACCCAGTAATAAAATTGAAGTATTTTTTATTGAAACTTAATTCTTTTTTATTGACATGTCTCCTATTATCTTTTTGGTTCACAATTGATGTCTTATGGTTAAAAATTCTACTAGCTGGTTAGATATTCAAGAATTTCATTTAAATTAGTTTAAAAAAAATTAATTTTCTTAAATTATTTAATTTATTTATGCCTGAAAATTCTTTGTCGTTAGTTGAAAATTCATATTGTTTCATTCAAATTCAATAACTTGGTTTAAAATTGAACTATTCACCTAGATATTTCATTTTTTGATTGAAGATTGTACTATTTTTGGAAATTAGATTGTTTTGTTCGAAAAATAATTTTTTTAATGGAAAATTTAAATATTCCATTTTTTGTTGAAAAATCATATTCTTCATTGAAAATTCAACTGATTTGTTGTATGTGAACAAATTTGTTGGAAATTCACTTTGTTAGTTAAAGGTCCATTTCTTTGGTTGGAGATTGAACTATTATGTTAAAAATTCTCTTTTGCTGTTTGTTTTGAAAATTAATCTATTTTGGCTTACAATTCAAATGTTTTGTTGAAAATTCGTATTTTTTTAAGTTCTACTACAATATTCTATCAGAGAAATTACCCTTTTCATTTAAAACTCAACTACTTGGTTTAAAGTTGAACCTTTTTGGTAAAAATAAATTTCTTGTGAAAGATTAATCATTTTAGTTAATAATTTGTTGAGATAAGAATTATTGTATTAAAAATTTAATTATTTTATTAAAAAGTCATCTTTTTTGATGAAGTTTAATCTTTTTTTTAAGGGATGCGATCAATTGTTGTCAATGCAACAGTTGCGTTGAAAATTAATTTGTTGTTGTTGAAATTCATCTTTGTAGGTTTAAAGTTTAAATAACGGCCCCACAAAATAAGCATACTTCGTTTTCTGTGTAATGTATGATAATACTGTTTTTTAGGTGAATTATCAAGTAAAAAATCTATACTTTTTGATTAGGAGTTTAAAATAAGATTTTAAAATTTCTAATTCGTGAAGAAAGAAAAGTACTCTCCAAATTAAAATTAGTTTAAACTTGTACTAGTTTCATGGACAGAGTTATGTTTATTAATGAATCAGTAAACTTGACTGATTTACAACTCGAATTTAGTCACTAATTAAAATTAGTAACAAATGTTATTTATTCAAATTTATAGATTATTTAAATTCTTAAAATAACAATAAGTACGGCATTAAAAGAATCTGAGGATTATGAAAAATATACTTATTTAGGCACTAACTAGCATTACGGAATTTTTTGTAAAGTTAATTCTGAACGAGCTGAAACAGAGATTAGTATCGACAGCAGGTGATTTTCAAGCATCTGGTCCATTTCTGATAACGTATTCGACCCAAAAATTGACTGTCTTTGTTGCGCTCATTGGACGGTCTAAAAACAGTCGAGATTCATAGTTTGCTGACTCTCTGCAATTAATTTCAGGAAAATTAAATTCTGTCAAATAAAAAAATGTAATTAAACAAAAACATTTTTTTGAGCCATTTATATTTACCTGTATAAAGGATTAGTAAGAACATAATTAAGTGCATCGTCTAAAGACTTTTCAGTGAATTTTCTATAATCTAACGCTAAAGCCATATTTTTCTTAACAAAATTTCGCATATTATGTTGTTGATCACCAAATAGAGGAAATTTTATCAGAGGATCTCCGTAATATAATACTACTTGCGTTGAAATCAAACCTTCATGGGTCATAAATAATCGCGTGTTATTGTGTTCTAAAAAAATTTTTAAATATTTTAAAATCCCGGATAGTGAAAATAATGCAATGGATCAAATAATTTGAACCAAGCCTAAGGAAGTTGTGGTTTGGCATTACAAACCAAACTCTTTTGAATGCATCTAAAAGAGGTACAAACGTTTTTAATCGGTTTTTTTCTTCCTAATGGTTTTTGTATTTCAAAATTAAAAAGTTTGACATTTCAAACAAAATGTCCTTTAGTCCAAAAAATAATGGCAAATTTGATACCTAGTGAGGTAGATTATAATAAACTTAGAAAATATAAAAAACTGAATAACTCAATTTAAATGATGAAACATTTTTGGAATATGAAATGTAGAATCTACAATTAATCACAAGTTATGCCTATATTATACATAGAGTCAAACGGTTTAAAAAATACAATATTTATAACAAAATTTTTATCTTACTCAAAACTGGAATTTGTGGTATCCATTTGGAAATAAGCACATTGTTAGGCAGACCAGGAGGAAGATTTTTTGTATTTAAAATTTTCATAAGCACCTGAACGGGTGCTATTTTGGAAAAAGATGCGTAAATAGTGAGAAGTGTTTCTTTTGGAAGTGTTTCAATAATCACCATCGACCCCAGGGTAAAATAAGCTACTCCATCCTTACTTTCGTCTATCCATTTTTGAAGATACTTTCAAAACAAAATAAAAATAGTATAATATTCTAATTTTATTAATTAAAAAATTGAAAAAAAATTTGCTTAATTTAATTATATATAAATGTGAAAATGTTTCCCATTGGCTACAAATATATACTAGAGATATTTCCGTATCACTATGTTCCAAGTGAATTCCTGCATTACCAATTAAAGAAGCACTTCTAATTCTGATGCCATTTAGAGTGTGATATGAATTTACGAAAGTTAGAGCTACATTTCTTTCGATTTCTCTAACATATGGTATCCCTCGTATATATAAAATTCATATTTGCTTCGATGGATCATGATTGTATTTTGCAATCTGTCTCAAAAACTAGAAATCTCAGCTTTGTCCATTAATAAGTTTGGGGCAAAAGCTGCCAAATCCAAATTTCTAGCATTAACCCATGGAAATTCCACAGTAGAAGAAACTGTAATTACTGGCACCTTAAGAACATATCCTACTCCTACAAAGAAATTAACTGTACATGCCTATAACAACAGTTTTTTTAATATTGAAAGATTTGAAGAGTTTTAGAAATATTTGAGAAAATATAATTAACAAACCTCAGTAATTAAAATGTCGTATGGAGGATCACTTGGTGGATTTTTGATAAGATTTTGCATCGCTTCAAGCGCCAAGAGCTCGCAAAGTTCATTTCCGTACACTTTAGAAGCTATTTCCATAGTGTCACCTTCTATCATATTTGCAAACTGAATTGAGAAATTTTCTAGTAAACTTTCTCTTGTTCCTCCCAAATTGATAATGATTTTGTAATTTTTTGGCAGATTTTTCATCTCAATGTGAGTGACAAAGTCTACTCGATGACCCCCCTTTGCTAATCCTTTGGTGACTCCTTCAAACATATTTTTATGCCTTTTCGAATTAAAAGAAAATACTGCCAAAATTCTATATGAATCATCTCCGATCATGAAAAGGCACAAAAGTACTAACTGATGATAAAAAATTTGACCCCCCAGTTTTTGTCAAATGTCTACGTTTTGAGACCCCTTGAATCCAAAAAACAGGTTTTTACGAATGTGCCTATCTGTCTGTGTGTCTGCCTGTATGTATGTCTGTCTGTGAACACGATACCTTTGAAACAATTAATCTATTAGATTGGCCTTTGGTACACCCGTTTAGTGTCCTAAACTTAAGGTCAAGTTCTTTAGCCAGCCATTTTTGATGAAAATTCAAAATGTGGGCACATTTTGAATATTTTTGAGACCACTTTTTTCAAAATTCAAAAATTTCTCTTTACGGTTATTCATGGTATTCAAAAATGCGCACAATTTATTTACATGACTTCTTTCATAAAATCAAAAATTACCAGAGTTATAGCATTTACAAAATTCCCAAAAACACACGAAAATGTACATTTTAGGCCAAATAACGCACGATATGAAAAAAGTGAAAAAAAGAAAAATGTTGTTTTTTGAATGCCCTACAAGATTATCATAACAACTTTTTGAATTTTTTCGAAAAATTGATAATTCAAATTTCAATAAAACAAAAAGTAATAGGAACTTGTATTTTGGTGTCAAACTATGCAAGGTAGGAAAAAAATTACGAGACAAAGATTATGCACCCAAAAAGATATCAACAAATTTGTTATTAATCATTTTTTTATAGGACACGTAGTTTTTGTTTTATTTATAAAAAAACAGTGAAAATACAAAACTTAAATTTTTCGACACATGACGTAAGCTAAGAAAAAATAAATGGATAACATTTTTTTACCGAAAGTAGAGAACAACCATTTTTATTAATGGTTTTTTTTATATGATTGGTTGTTTCTATTTTAATCGTGAATAACAACATTTAAAAAAAATACATTTTTGGTAAAATGACACAAGATATAAGAGAAAGGTTGTTTAACACAAAAAAAATCTAAAATTTTTGTTGCAATAATTTCTTGATAAAACGCGTAGTTTTCGTTTTAATCCTGAAAAAAAGCATTATAAATAATGAAATTGACTGTTTGGAGAAACGGCACAAGACAAATTAAAATATTCATAAGGGCGTATGTTCCAAAACGTAGCTACAAAATTCCCTTCACCTATTTTCTTCATGCGACAGGCCGTTTTTATAACTTTTAGTATACCAAAATTTACCAGTTATTTTAGTCTCCAAAAAGGCTTTTTTCTCATTTATATTTTCAAATTCAAAACATAAAAAATAAACAAAAATTATGATAATATTTTAAGATAATATCTTATAAAACAAATATAATATTTAAAAAAATACTGAAATGTACAATTTTCAATTAGTTTAAAAATTTTTAATATAACATTTCCAACACAAACTTATTTAAACTAATCACTTTCGAAATAAATGAGTTCTACATTTTTTACAATCATAATTTAATAAATTCAAAAATGAGTTTGAAATTAATTAGGGAAAAATTAAAGAAACTTCAAAAGAATTTAATCAAATGCCTCCAAATTTAGGGTGAGTTTCAAAGACTTCAAGATGAATGAAATAAAAACTTTATCGAATGAATAGAATTGAGTAAGTTTAGAAGAATGTAAAAAAATTAGGATAAACTAATAATAATTTAGAGTGAATTCAAAATGAATTGCAAAAATATTTTCAATTTTTTTTAAACGCGACAATGAAATTTCGTCTGTTTTAATACCAATAGAAGTTACGAATTATAATAATATACATTTATGTAAATGATATAAAATTTCAGGGATAAACTCGAGTGCGAAGCACGAGATACGTGATGAGAATGTGTTCGTTAAAGCCGAACGAGCTTTAACAAAAGAGAATTCACAATCATTAAATTACTGTTGTCAATACTTTTACCTTTAGTTTCAAATAGTCTGTGCAGAAAAGTCGAGCGCGTAGCGCGAGAACCAACAGTTGCGCGACCCAGGCGCGCTCAAACTCGCGAGCACAGCGAGCTGCGCGCGTAGCGCGCGATGAGAATGTGCCCGCGAAGCCGGCAGATTTTTTATCTTATCAATATCCTCAATTTTAATCTATATTATGATAAGATAATTTTTTAATATGCTTTGAGATTGAAGTTTTACACAGTCTCGGATATTTTTTCATTCTTTGAATATACATCTTGTTTTGAAATGTTATTTATTTGTTTTGTCATATTTGTGATTATTATCACCATCCTTGTTTTACAACTTACGATTAAAGTACGATTACTTGATAATTTTGAGTATTATTTCTTCATTCGATTTTTAACGAATTTTTTTACGGGGTTTGAGAATACCTAATTTAAACAGAATAATGGAACAATACAAATATTCTATTGGTCAATAAAATAATGATATTATTTGTATGATAATAATTTTTTACGTCATTTTTAAAGAAGATATCTTGCTGAAATTATGAAAAACAACAGAAAAAAGGTCGGTTTGGCTGATCAGAACTCTTTGTTATTTAATACAATTATCATTAGTTAATAACCTGTATTAATATAAATTATTATGATTCTCTTCATTAGTCATTCAACTTTACTCCCATTATCTACAGTTGTGCAAGAATGCACGAGATATCCAGATCGTGCAGTCGGGAATTATCATGAAAAGAAAAATAATGTTGCTTTCATTTCCGAATATGATTTTCATATAACACATTAAAATATATACAAATAACACATAATTAAAATAAGCGCATTTGAGCTATCATATTCGTTAATAAAAATTTTAATTATGTGCGAAAATACCGGAAATAGAAGAAGCTGAAAATCTATTCCGGAAAACTGTGACAGATTTGAATCAGAATTCTGACACAAGATTACTTAACTATTTCCTAATTTCTAAATTCGTAACACAAAAATTTAAGTGAAAATTCGCTGAAAATTCCAATTCAAGGTTAGGAATGTTACATTGAGCTGTCCCGCTGATATCTCGATCCAACATTTACAACCTTGCATTGCGTGTTTCAGGAACGGAAGTTGTTGTGCTACTGGGTATTGTTATGAGAAAAATCTTGACTCTGCTATGTTAATTTATATTTGTCTAAGTTTAATTTGCTATTCAATTCTTAATGCATGATTTTCATTTTTTGTTATTATTTCACTTTTATTTTTATTTCTCTAACTAAGATGAAGTTTACAACTTTTTCAAAAGTTACAGTTTTAAGATAGGAAGTCTGTATGTGTACCGTAAAAATCCGGCTATTTTTACCGAAATTTCTGTAGAAATAATCCCTTTCGAGGTCTTGTTATTCCCACCTAAAAACGGTGGTTTGTACCGAAATTTCGGTACACGTAACAACAGCCTTTAATATAAAACATAAACATTGAAATTATACAGTAGGATGACTATAATGAAGATTTTCTAATTGGCATTATGGTCGATAATATTTATTTTTGTTCTGGAGTTACTTTTAAATACATACATATATATTTTTTTTACTTAAAAATTATTAGTTAATTAATACAAAAATTAATCAAAATATTAAATAACGATATCTTTCGAACGAACAGCAAAGCTGTCATTTAACTATATAATAGAATGTTCCTTATTTTCTCTTAAGGTAGTTGTGCCGAAATGGCACCCTACTTACGGATTGTCTAAAATTTTCAGAATATGTAGAAAATATTGTTATCTAACTATTCATAACCTATTTAGCTGATTCGACCGTTTCAAAACTCAAATACCATCAATTATGTTTAGTACTTTTTTCATGGGTCTACGATAGCTAACATGGGTAGTCTATTATGGAAACGAAGCCAAACGTCACCAAACGTCAAAAAAAAAGGCCACCAAGAATCTGTATCTGGAATAATCATGTAT
The DNA here is from genome assembly GCF_010883055.1 of Belonocnema kinseyi. Taxonomy (NCBI): domain Eukaryota; kingdom Metazoa; phylum Arthropoda; class Insecta; order Hymenoptera; family Cynipidae; genus Belonocnema; species Belonocnema kinseyi. The sequence continues at coordinate 74,400,083 of NC_046665.1, forward strand.
TTTTTACCTTTTGCAGATTTCCGGCGCAATTCTCGACTGATTTCAATTAAACTTGCAGCTGACTGGCCAACCATAAAAAAAAACCAGTTAGACGTGATTTTAGGATATTATTTTAGAAAATGTGATACTAAAAATTGAAATATTCAATTAGCCGTCATCTAAGATTTTTTTTTAAATTCATTTTTCTGTTCTTATTAATTTTACAATAATTTTTTAGAATTTTTCACAATGTTTAAAGATTCTGAGTTAATAACTATGGATAAAAGTTTTCAAATTAGGAGATTGATTCAAATAAAAACTGAGAAAGTTATTGAAATTTAAAGTTTTTGCAAAATTTGCTTTATGTCGATCTTACCAGCAGCATAATGGAAAGGCGCAGTGCGCGGGTACTCACATGCGGAGATCGCGCAATATTATGTATTCCGATTGGACACAGGTCAGATTTTACTTTTGGATTACTCGGATTTAGTAACAAGGTTATTTGCAGACAACCTCCGACACTGTTAGTAAACCGGGAGCTTGATTTATTTAAATCTGGAAATCTTATCAGTTTAATATTTTTAAATTTACATTATCGATAATAAATTACAAATTGTTGAATTTCAAAAGTCATGGAATTGTTTAGTTACATATGCAATTTTTAATCTTAAATTATTTGATCTTCAATGTTATTTAACTCAACATTTTTCAATTAAAAAATGTTTGCATTTGATATTGATTTATTGTTGAAAATTCAACTACTAAATTTAGTATTGGAAATTGATATTTTTTTATTCAAAATTTAGTAATTTGATTTAAAGTTGAACTACTTACTTAAACATTCATTTTTTGTTTGAAGATTTAACAATTTTGTTGCAATTATCATTTTTTTTGTTAGGAAATTAATTTTTTAGGTAGAAATTCAACTATTTCATTTTTCGTTGAAAATTCATGTTCTGGATTGAAAATTCAACTATTTGGTAGAAACTTCAACAACTTTGTGAAAAAATTATTTATTTGATGAAAATTCATCTCTTGGGTTTAAAATTCAATTATTTTGTTAAAAAGCTAACAATTCTTTCTAAAAATTGTTTTTTATTATCACTGAAAATTAATTTTTTTTGACCTGCAAAGCTAAATATTCAATTTTTGGTTTAAAACTGGTCGTTTTTAGTTTAAAATAAAACTATTTGATCGAAGATTAACTTTTTTGACGAAAATTCAGATTTTTTAGTTCAAAATTCAACTGTTTTGTAGAAAATTCGTCTATTTTTGCTTAAAAATTCAAATGTTTTAAACTGTTTCAACCATATTATTGACAATTGGTCTTTTTGTGTTGAAAGTTCTATTACCTTTTTTTTTATTAAGAAATTAGGCCCTGGGTTCAAAGTTGAACTTCTTTCATAAGAATATATTTATTTTAAGATTCATCATTTTAGTTGAAAATTCAACTATTTTGTTTAAAAAAGTAATTATTCTGCTAAAAATTCAATTATTTGGTTACAAAGTTTTTGTCGTTTAAGAATTGAATCAATTGTTTTAAATGCAACTGTTTGGCTGACAATTACTTTTTTTTGAAAACGTATCTACATTTAAATTAGTCTAAATTTTGATAGTTTCAGACAGTCAGTTATTTTTTTTTGATGATTCAGTAAGTTTTACATATTTATAGCTAGAATTTAGTCACTGATTGAAATTAGGAAAAATTTTAATTCATTCAAATTTAGAGAGTATTAAAAGCATTAAGTTAACGATAAGTAAAGATAGAAAGTTCTATTCAGTAGACATCAACAATAATAAGTAATAAAGTCACTCATCCTTTTGCTTTTCTACTTCAAGATTTCCTGAAGTTCGAACAAATACACAGCACGCATACTTGGTAATCAAAATAGCAAAATAAATTATTAGAAAAAAACTTAATAATATGAAACTGTATACGTCTAAAAGTGCAATTTCCCACCAATACATATCAACAGCAGGTGATTTTAAAGCATCTGGTCCATTTCTGATAACGTATTCAACCCAAAAATTGACTGTCTTTGTTGCGCTCATTGGTCGGTCTCGAAACAGTCGAGATTCATAGTTTGCTGACTCTCTGCAATCAATTTAAGAAAAATTAAAATCCTCTTTAATGAAAAAATGTAATTGGACAAAGACATGTTTTTAAACCATTTATATTTACCTGTATAAAGGATTAGTAAGAACAGCATTAAGTGCATCGTCTAAAGACTTTTCTGTTAAACTTCTATAATCTAATGATAAAGCCATGTTCTTTTTAACAAAAAGTTGTATGTTGTGTTGTTGATCACCAAATAAAGGAAATCCTATCAGAGGAACTCCGTGATATAAAGCTTCTTGTGTTGAAATCAAACCTCCGTGTGTCATAAATAATCGAGTGTTATTATGCTCTGAAAATATAAAAAAATATTCGATAATTTCGGAGTCAAAATAAAAGGATCAAATTATTTGAACCAAGCCTGAGAAAGTTGTGGTTTAGCATTACAATCCAAAAAAGGAAAAAAAATGTAATCGTTTTATTTCTTCCTTATAGTTTTTTAATTACAAAATTAAAAGGCTTGACAGTTGAAACAAACTGTACATTGGTGCAAAAAATTATGGCAAATTCGACGCCTAGTAATTTAGTGTAGCATAAACTTAGAAAATAGAAAACTCTGGATCACCCAATTTAAATAATTAACAATTTTAAGAATATAAAATGTAGAATGTACAGTTAATCACAAGATATGCCTGTATTATACAGACATTACAAATTTACAAAAAAATACAACACTTTAACGTACTCAAAACTATAATTTGTGGTATCCATTTGGAAACAATCACATTGCTAGGAAGACCAGGAGGAAGATTTTCTGTATTGACAATTTTCATGAGTACCCGAACGGGTTTTATTTTTGAAAAAGATGCGTAAATAGTGAGAAGTGTTTCTTTTGGAAGTGTTTCAATAATCACCATCGATCCCAAGGTAAAATAAACTACTCCATCCTTACTTTCGTCCATCCAATTTTGAAGATCCTTTCAAAAGAGATTTAAAAAAAGTATATATATTTAATTTCATCAATTGAAAAATAAAAAATAAATTCACTTAACTGATATAAATGTGAAAAAATATTCTACACTCAGAAAAATGTTTGAATCAAACAAATTTTTTCATTGATATAGGGTCAAACAAATATTTGATTGATTGAAACAAATACTTATTTGATACAAACACACCAATGTTGAATTCAAACTAAATTTATTTGAATCAAACAAATTCGAGTTTGAGTATAGGGTCAAACAAATATTTTTTTGACGTACATAAACATTTTTTTGAGTGTACAGAGCCAGATCTAAGCCAGAACCAAAATTAGACTGTTACAAAATTTTTCTCAATGGCTAGAAATATATACTATACTTGAGACATTTCCGTATGGCCATGTTCCAAGTGAATTCCTGCAATATCAATTAAAGAAGGACTCCTAATTCTGATGCCATGTAAACTGTGATATGAGTTTACGAAAGTAAGAGCTACATTTCTTTCAACTTCTCTAACATGTGGTATCCCTGGACTTAAATATTTTCTCATTGCCTCAGTTTGAACCTCCCCTGTGTATATATAATATTCATATTTGCTTCGATGGATCATGATTGTATTTTGCAATCTGTCCCAAAAGCTACAAATCTCGGCTTTGTGCATTAATACGTTTGGGGCAAAAGCAGCGGAGTCCAAATTTCCAGCATCAAGCCAAGAAAATTCCAGAGTAGAAGAAACTGTAATTACTGGCACTTTAAGCGCATAACCTAATCCGACGAAGCAATTTGCTGTAAATGCCTATAATAACAGTTTTTTAATAAAGAAAGATTTGATCATTTGACTAATCTGATAAATATATGAGAAAATACAATTAACATACCTCAGTAATTAAAATGTCGTATGGAGGATCACTTGGAGGATTTTTGATAAGATTTTGCATCTCTTCAAGCGCCAAAAGCTCGCAAAGTTCATTTCCGTACAATTTAGAAATCAATTCTACAGTGTTACCTTCTAGTAGAGCTGCAAACTGAATTGAGAAATTATTTACTAAACTTTTTCTTGTTCCTCCCAAATTGATGATTATTTTGTAATTTTTTGGCGGATTTTTCATTTCAAAGTGGGTGACAACGTCTACTTGATGACCCCCTTTTGCTAATCCTTTGGCGACTCCTTCAAACATATTGTTATGACTTCTCGAATTAAACGGAAACACTGCCAAAATTCGATATGCATCACTTCCGAATATAACAAGGCACAAAACTAATAAGTGACGATAAACATTCATTTTTTACAGCAAATAGAAGAAATATATAAAAATGAAATAAACTTGTCCGAAATACTATTATGAACAATTTTTGAATTTTAATTTAAAAGAAAATAGTTAAGTTAAAAATGTTAGTATGCTGTAGTTACTGACTGAACTAGACTGTGCTGAGTTCTAAACTGACTTAAAATGCGTATTCATGAAACTTACGACTCGCGTCATCTACTGCGTGATATTCTTTTGTGTTATTACTTCATTACTTTTTACAGGAAATGTATGACGGGATTTTACAATAAATAATTTATAAAGAATATCGAAACAATAAAAATAATTCTATTGGTCAATAAAATAATAATATTTTTGGTAAGATAATAATTTTTTTACGTCAATTTTAAAGAATATATCTTGCTGAAATTATTAAAAAACAACAGAAAAAAGGTCGGTTTGGCTGTTCAGAACTTCTTTTATTTAATGCAATTATCATTAGTTATTAACCTGAATTAGTATCAATAACCATGACCCTCTTTATTAGTCATTAAACTTGACTCACATTATGTACAATTGTGCAAGAATGCACAAGATACACAGATCGTGCAGTCAGGAATTATAATGAAAAGAAAAATTATTTTGCTTACATTTCCAAAGGTGATTTTCACATAGCCCATTAAATCATACAAAAATCACACAATATTTAAATAAATGCGTTTAGGTCTTCATGCTAACAAATAAAATTTTAAGTTATGTGCGAAAATACCGGAAATAGAGGAAGCTAAAAATCTATCGTGGAAAATTATGAAAGATTCGTATCGTAATTCTCAGACAAGATTACTTAACTATTTCCTGATATCCAGATTGGTAGCACAAAAATTTACGTGAAAATTTCCTGAAAATCCCAATGTAAGATTAGGAATGTTATATTGAGCGGTTCCGCTGATATCTCAATGCAACATTCACAACCTTGCATTGCGTGTTTCAGGAATGGAATTTTTTGTGCTATCTGGGTATTGTCATGAGAAAAAATGCTGACTCTTTAACGTTAATTTATATCTAAGCTCAAATTGCTATTCTTTTCTTAATACACGATTTTCATTTTTTATCATTATCTCATTTTTATTATTATGCCTGTGACTATGCTGACGTTTATATCATTAAAAAAATCTGCCCGCATCGCGGGCACATTCTCATCGCGCGCTAAGCGCGCGGCTCGCAAGTTTGAGCGCGCCTATGGCGCGCGACGGTTGAATCTCGCGCTTCGCGCTCGAATATTTATTCTTTGCATTTTGAAGGCTTGAAAAAAACTTTATCAAAAAGATCTCTTTTAGATGGCAGTATTTACATGCGTCTTCATATGCTGAATTGTCTACTCAATTAAGTATAGTCAAAGATTAAGTTTCTCAAAGCTCTGTAGGCTTTGATGTACACATTCTCATCGTGACGCGCTGCGCGCTCGTTTTCCGACAGACATTTGTAAACAGGTTTTGTTGGATTTTTTTCTCGTAACTTTCGTCGTTTTTCTACACATTTTTTTTTCCAACGTTATTTTTCACGAATAAAACAAAAGTACGCGTCCTATCAAGAAGTGATTCTTAACGAAGTTGTAGATCTTTTTTGGGACAACCATTTTTGTTGATTAATCTTTTTTCATATCCTACATAGTTTCTTCACAAAATGGAATTTTTTATTTTCCATTATTTTTTGTGCAATCAAAATTGAAATGTTCGATTTTTGAAGAAAATCCAAAAATTTCTTATGATAATCTTATTGGGCTTTCGAAAAGAAATCTTTTTCTTCTCTTGACTTTTTTGCATATCGTGCGTTTTTCGGCTTCAAATTTTGATTTTCGGTTGATAACAAAAATTTGGAAAATGCTATAACTCTAAGAATTTTCTTTTTATCGAAAAAAGTCATACGGATAAATTGTTTGTTCTTTTTAACACTATAAATATCCGTACATAGAATTTTAAAATTCAGAAAAAAGTGGTCTCAAAATTTTTCAAAATGCGCTCACTTTTTGAATTTTTATCAAAAATGGCTGGTTCACGAACTTTTCCTTTCTTTTAGGACCTAAAAAAAGTGTGCCAAAGATGAATTTGATTCGTTCATTTTTTCGAGAGTTATCGTGTTTACGGACGGACGGCCGGACGGACAGACAGACAGACGCCATCGTAAAAACCTGATTTTCGGATTCAGGGGGTCTCGAAACGTGGAGATCCGTTGAAAAAGTGTGATGTCAAATTTCCGACAATTCTAATACTTTCTCAATCATAAATGATGAGAATTTAAAAAATAATAATTCTGAGAAACGAAAACACTTTTGCTAGATTTTTAGAGTTAAAATTTTAATATAGGTAGTTCTCATATATACCGAAAAAATTCGGCTATTTGTACCGAAAGTTTTGTGCAAATAGTACTTTTCCAGGTCTCGTTATTCGTACCTAAACTCGGCTATTTGTACCAAAATTAACTCAAAAATATGAATTTTCGACAAAAAAGTTAGTTTTCTATAAAATAGTTTAATTTTAAACTAAAAACGATCAGTTTTCAATCAAAAATGGAATGGTTAACTTTGCAATTCCAAAAAAATTAATATAATACCTAAACATTGAAATTATACAGTTGAATAATGCTAATTTTACATTATTGAAAATCGTTTGCACGTACTTCCAATTCTGATGTGAATGCCCAAAAATAGAATGACATCCAAATTTTATATTGATTGGTTAATATTTACCTATCACTCGAGGCACTTTAAGCTTACCTTAAGATCAACATGGGCGGATATTATGCTTTCGAAACTTTTTCAGTTGTTATTCAAATCAATCGTTCACATACGATGAAAATTTCTGTGTAATTTTTAAAATATCCTAAGTTTGAAAAATTAAAAAATTTCGGAAATCAGACCCAAACAATAGTATCGAAAATTGCATTTGGCATAGTAATCAACTTATAATGTTCAAGCACGATAAGACATTGAATAAATTATTACAAACGGCGAAACGTAACCAAGTGAAGAAAGCTACTAAGAACCTGTATCTGGAATAATCACGTATTTTTTACCTTTTGTGGATTGCCGGCGTAATTCTCAACTGATTACAATTAAACTAGCAGCTGACTGACCAACCGTTAAAAAACATGCTTAGGCGTCATTTTGTTATTTTCTTAGAAACAGTGATATTAAAAATTGGAATATTTAATTGATTGTCGTCTAGAATTTTTTTGCAAATTTTTCATTTCCCTTACCTGTTGGGTAATGATGTTATCTTCTGTTTGTATATCGTATGAAATTATTTTATGACTTTAAACATTAAAAACCGGGACAAAGTTAATAAAATTGTATTCGTGTTAATAATTTATTGTTCTTAATGTTTGAAGAAACACCTGGAGATATTTTAGCATGCAATCTGCTAATGTGCTTGAAATTGTTTTCAGACTGATAGTTTTATTTATAATAATTGTACAACTTTTTTTAACAATCAATTGTTATAAAAATAATTTGGTTTGCCTAATTAAAAAATCTGGAGATATTGCTGAGAAGAATCCGGTGATACCCTTCGTTTTTTTATAGGACTATTTTTCTATTTTAAATAAATTAAACAATGTTAAAATATATTGATATGTACGGGAAACATGGTTGTTTTAGATTCAAGAACTGTCTATGAATCTTGGATATAGAGTTTTATGTGACAATTCTTGAAAAATTCCAGTACTATATTTATATTTAATGAAACTCACTGCAAATTTATAAGAATGTGTTTTAAATTGTATAAGACTAGTTACAAAACATTGTGTTCAACATTCATACAGACTCTTAAATTCCAATCAACTCTCTTTCCGTGTAGATCGATTCGGGGTCGTGCTAATTAAACCAGGAAACTTGTATAATATTATTTAACTAGTTGATTTGTTTACTTCAGCCACTTTGTTTCGGCCTACCCTGTATTGATTAATCACCCTATATAATGACTTATGTAATTTGTATTTTGGCATGTAATGGTGCCATGTTTTGACACGTATTATATGAATTTACAATTAGTATGGAGTCTCTGGAGTAATTAGAAAATTTTGAACAACGTCTCGGAAACTAACGGGTTAGATACACTTGTATCCTCATTACGGGTCGTACAGCGACCTCATTAAACTTCCTGGTTTCCGTTCCTCTTGGTTCGCGTACCATCTATCTGGTTTACCGTAATTGTTTACCCATCGTACCTTATTATTAGCATAGTGGTTATACGAGGCCCAATAATGCGATGCAGTCGATCAGAGCTCGTTCAGTTACTCTCTAGTTGCGGGGGAATAGATAGCATCGGCATGACTTCGCGCAAGCTCTCTAATTGGGTCGTCCGATGCCAAATCGATCAGTCATTCCGGTCAATTCGAGGGATTTCTACCAAATTATTTACAGTCCATCTCTTGCAGATCACAGATTGAAAAGAATCTCTTTAAATTGTCCGTGCAGAAACGACTACGAAAGAAAAAATAAATAAATGCCCAAAGAGCACTTTAACGGGTAATAACTATAGCAGACGTTTCGCAAAATAGGGAGAAATTATTCGTTTTTCAGAGGGTAGTCGACAGGCTTTTATACAGCGAAGGAAAGTTCTTTCTTGTCGATTCAGGATAAGGGTATCTTTAAATCCCCCAAGGTCGATGACGGTGACTTGTAGTTAAGAACTCCTGTGAACTATCGATTAATCTTTCTGGCTGCCAATCGATCGAAAAGAAATCAACGTTTTTCTACGCGGTTGATGTAGACCCCTAATTGAACAAGTCGCTTTTCTTGACTGCACCTAGTTGGAAATCGTGTTTGTATTTTTTGATAGTTTTACCTTATTCCTATCTAAAAATATTCCTTGTAAAAGTTTCTCATTCATTTTACAAACTAGTGTACACTGAACAGTAGGATGGTCCAAAAATGGATTGGAAATTATGTTTTAAATTTTTATAGGTCAATCCCCATGAAATTTAACACGTATTTCCCATACCAAAATGACGTTTTTATCAATCTTTTCCAGAATCCTCAATAATATGTTTATCGAGTTGAAACTTAAAATTTCTCTTCTTAATCAACTACAGAATACAAATAAAACATCGCTTTTCAAATATAAACACCATAAATCTGTTTTATAGAGTCCCAAAAAACCTCTGTAAGTGAAAAAATGGGTTTTGCTAGTATTTGGCGCTAATTATGACTTTTTTGCAGTTTTTTAACTGCAAATTGTTTTTGGCATTAAAAATACCATTTGGTACTGATAATTACATGTTCGCATAATTTTTCTAAACAATTTATTATTGTTTTTAGCAATTTTCTCATAGAATAGAGTTAGAAAGACGCAGTTTTTTCAAAAAATTTCCACTTGTCCAATTTTCAATTAGAGGAATGTGATAGTTCATGAATGTTGACAAGAGTGATTGTTTGAACAATTTATTATATTCTCTTAGAAAAATGCTTCAAAATTTCAGTTAAAAAAATCACTCGTACTCAAATTTCCAATTCAGATAAGTTAAATAATTGATTAGAGTCAAGAAAATTAATTGTTCAAACAATTCATTATTATTATTATTATATTTGCATAATGCAAGAAAGATGCCGTTTTTCCTGAAATTTCTGGCTTTTTGTGCAATTTTTAATGGGAGCGAGGTAATAATGAATTCAAGTTAAAAAAATAATTAATTAAACCATTTTAGTCATTGTTAATAATATTTTCTTTGCTTAATTGGTAGAATGTTGCGGTTTTTTCTGAAATTTTCAACTGTTTGTTTATTTTCCATTAGGCGTGACTTAATAATTTGTTATGTTGACCAGATCGTTGTATTCTTCAGATACCAGAAAAGTGTCTCGTAAATAGTTCTGTTTAACCTTACCGAAGGTTCTGGTTACATTTACTCGAATTTCTGGTAACATTAACCAAAAAATTATCAACCAGAAACTTCTGATACTTTCAACTAGAATTTAGAGTAAGAGCATATTTAACACTCTGTTTTAGTTGAATTAACCAGAATTCTGGTTGCTTCAAACAGAATTTTGTTTGAGTGCGCTTTAATTGAAAATTGGATTAAAAGCCACAAATTAAAAAAAACCGCATCTATCTAGCACTATTTAAATATAATATTAATAATAATAATAAATTGTTTAAACAAATTAATTTTCTTGACTCGAATTAATAACAAAACTTATCTTAATTGAAACTTTAACTAAAAGTGAATTTTATTTTAAACAGTAATTTTGTAGCATTTGTCTAAGACGATATTATTAACAAGAATAATACATTGTTTAAACAATCACGACTGTTAAAATTAAAGAACTATCACTTCCTTCTAATTGAAAACTGGACAACAAGTGGAACATTTTTGAAAAAAACCGCGTTTTTCTAAATCCATTCTATGGGAAAATGGCCAAAAACAATAATAAATTATTTGACAATTTGTATGTGAACATCTAATTATCAACATAAAATGGTCTTTTATATGCCAGAATTAATTTTCATTTCAAAAACCGCAAAAAAGTCATAATTAGCGCCAAAAACTCGCAAAACCCATCTTTTCACTTACGGGGCTTTTTCGGACCCTATAAAACATACTTATGGTGTTATTAGTTTAAAAGTGATATTTTATTCGTATTCTATGGCTCATTGTGAAGATAAATGTTGAATTTCAACTGGATTGAAATAATATTGAGGATTCTGAATAAGATTGACAAAAGCGTCTTTTCTCTTATGAGAAATACGTGTTAAACTTCATGGGGCCTGCGGCACCTCTAGATATAATTTTTTTCTAGACGAAAAATGCATTTATTTTGTGTGTATTCGAACAAAGTTCTAGGGCGTCCCCATAAAGATATGAAAAAAAAATTTTCCGTAAAACAAATTATACAAGGATATACTTTGGTATAGTACTAATATATCTATAGGAGATAAGGATCAACTTTTACAAGAATACTATAAACTACATTTAACCGAGTCATTACAATAAACCTGAAGATATCAATTTGATCTGCAACATAATGATCGAAGAATGGAAGTTCCTTCATATTGATACAGATTTTTGTATCAATTATATACTATTGCCAATGTTATTTGGAATTTAGAAATTTAAACATTAAGTATCACTCAAAATTTTATTTGTCCGAATATGTGACGATCCTTGAACATACCAAACTGATTTTTTTCTCTGTAAATGAACAAACCAACCTTCATGATAAAATCATAAAGCAATTAGTCACTCACGAAATTGAAGTTTAAACGTTTAGAGAAAGGCAAGTTTCAGTATGTATAGTCGAATTTAGAACAGAATTTAAACTCAACTTATAACTCTGTATATGTTGACACAGGCTAATGGAAATGCTCCTACAAACTTCACTCGGCAGAAGTTACTTCCTTTGTCTTTCACAATAAATAGATCGTATCTCCAAATATGTGCATCGTAATATTTACACTTGAAAATGCAATCTTCTTAACTTAAATTGGGTTTTGATGATAGACATATTGTTATTATCTATCTGAACAAAAAGGTATTTTGTTTTTTTCTTTAAAAAATCTCTGTAATTTCTTATTTCAGATGTTCGCAGCAGGGGAAGGTAAACTTCCGGGAGAAGGAGAAGCAAGTGTTGGACAACATCTTGGGACCGGGAAGATACGACGCTCGTATCCGTCCGAGCGGCATAAATGGAACAGGTAAATAAAAGATGGATTTTTGACGAGGTGCATAGAGCTTTTTATCATTACAATAAATACCAAGCATTATGTCAGAAACGATAAACAATTCATTCCCTCGAGTTTCTGATCATGCTAGAAGAGTTTATTGACAATATTGTTTTCAGATTTTGCTGCACTTCTAAAGTCCTTTTAATATAGAAAAAAACGTAATATAATTTATAATAAAATAATTTAAAAACGTTGGTAATTTATTTTTAGGTTTCACACACCTCTTTTATGAATACGGTTTTCAAAGTTATTGCTGTGGTGGATGAAATACATATTACTCTAAATTAAAGAGCTAAAAAAACTGCGTGACCGAGCGAGTTAAAAAATACTGGCAATAAGGGATGAGAAAAAACTTTATTTATCACGCATCCTTTGCTCACACCCAGGTTCATTAGTAATCAAACTCGGGAAAAATAGATTGAATATTATAAAATATAGGTACAGTAAAACTGTTGCATTTAATTTATATAAACTGAATTTTCTAGAGAGAAACATGCTATTTCCACTTTAACTATTGAAGCTTTATTTCCTTATTTAGGTTATTATAGAGCTCGAATCAATTTCCTGATTATCTTCGGGTGTTCAAAGTGCCTGAGGGAAAGTGCTGAGTTTCTTTAGATCCGTTAATTATTTCCCGGTCTAGTTCACTTTTTTCTTGCGGAGACCTATTAGGAAATTGAGTATGGATCGACTAGAAGCACGATGGAAACAGTAACCTGACTTTTTAATGCTATTCGTAATAAATGCTCGATTTTGCATAGCACTGTCGAAAATAAATATTCAATACTCTACACTCGATTATTAAATTCCCATATTAACAATAAATTTAAATATTTTGAAAGCAATTGGTGAACAGTTTGAAACAGTGAAAAAAAAATGAAGCAAGGATGATTTATTTACCGCAAAACCTTTGGGACCATTGTTTTCCGATGAACAAGATGATAAATGATGCGGGGAGTGAAAGAGTAATTTTGTTTCCACTGTATCGGGAATGATTTCGCACACGTTTATTAGAGTTCCACCCTGGCTTAATGGAAAAGGAAGGGACGCTATGATTAGAATCGTAATTGACAATTAAGTATACGTATGAATCTTCGCTATTTTGCAAAAGAAACGTATTCAGGGTGGCTGAAACGAAAAACAGTTTTTTTATTTGAGGGGATACAGACCGACACGTTTTTATTTGGTAAGCAAAAAAGGTGCATTTTTTTAATTTGGCGGTTAAAGCCAAGTCCGTCCCGCCGAGGGTTTAACCTTCCTGAATGATAAAAATATAGTAAACATTATTTTTTAACTGAACGCTAGGTTATCACATCGAATTATCACGATCCACACTTTTTTTAAAAACTATCGCATCCTAGATTTTTAACTGCTTTTACGAAACGAAATAAAATACTAAACTATAGACAAAATTGTAAAACCACACAAGAAATAAAAGTAAATCAATGTAAGATAATATGGTCATTTACGACCTGATCACAATTTTAGTACCGATATTTTTTGCATTTCAAGTAGATTATTTAAATTCTTTTTATATATTTTCTCTATTCTAAAAGGGGCGGTTAAAACCTACCCCTTTTCAGGTTGAATTATACATTTTACTATTGATTATTATCAAATTTCAAATAAATTACGTATGGTAATATTGTAGATATTGTAGAATAAGAATTTTTAATTAAAGCTGATACAAATATTTTTTCATTTTTCTTTAAACAATTTTTTAAAGATACTCATTCGTTGTTTTACCAAATTTGCATTAATGATCCGCTCAATTCAAATTTTATAAGAAACTTATAAAAATCAAGATGGTTGATCATTAGGCAGGCGTGTTAAGTTACTATTGACATATTTTCCCAAAGAGCGTCTTTTTACCTGGTGGGTGTGTTGACGCATAGTAAAAATATGCAAAAATTCAAGATGTTTTATATTAGCTTCAAGGTAAATCTTCTAATTTTACGGTCAATGCATACACAAATTAAATTCTTATTATGTCTAATTGCAATAAAATAAAAATCGATATAAAAGAATAATAGTTTTTGAGTAAAACCGGGTAAAATTATATGTATCTCACTTTTTTTGGGGTCAATGTTATAGAAAAGAATAAATTTACTAAAAATTACTTTATTTGAAATGCATGAAATATCTGAACCAAAAAATTTTAACGATTTAAAAATAAATTTTTTTATCTAAAAAGAGGTGTTTGTCGTTTCTAGGGGTCGTTCTCAAATTTCTATAGTTCATCTTTTTATTTAGATTTTTTATGGCAGTTTACGATTACTAGGAAAAAGAATAAAGTTTATTATATCAAATGAGAAAATAAGTTCTTTTTACGATTTCGCTTTCGTTTAACATTCGTTGATATTATTCCAAAAATGAAATAATAAAGACAGTCGTTTCTTCGCCAGATGGAAGGATTTTAGGGTTGTGTACTTGAAAGAAAATGGTATATTATATGCACCAAGAGAAAGAAACGGGACGCAGTCATGATTTATGCTCATATAGAGGAAGTTTCGATACTTATTTTAGAAATTTAGAACATTTGGGCATTTTACGGAATTTGACAAATTTTATAAATTTTGGAAATTTTCGAAAATTTGTGAGAAATTTGAGAACTTTTTTATTTTCACACGAATTCAGAGTAGCTAAAAATTTGAAACATATACGGCAATTTATGGAAAATTATGGTAATTTTTCAGTAATTTATCGTAAATTTTCGCTTTGACTTGGATCAATCTGTGAAGCAATCTGACAACGAGATCAACTGATCGTTTTATCCGCTTCATACGCTTTGAAAATGTCTGAAATCATGCGACTGCTCTGCACTGTTTTGGAAGAACATCGTTAACCCAAACAATCGAAACATGAGTTTTTCATATCAAAAAAATTATGGAAAAAGGATAACCAAATTATGCGAACCAGATATGAAAACTGTTAATACTACGCAAAATAATGATTAGATAATCATTGCAAAACACCGTTAACTTAAATATCGCCGAAATAAAGTAGACCGTTACTTCGCGAATTAGAAAATAGACCACTGAATACGTGAGAGCAAGATTCAGAAGAATACCGTTAACTCCGAGAGAACGACATTCTCTAAATTATTCGATGGCATTTCTGATATGAAATTATTTGGAAAAACACCGTAACGAGCTAATGGTGCTCTTCCGTAATTTTAAGGAGCCAGAAAAACATTTTTTACTTTGAAAAACGCCTTAATCATAATAAAAAATGATAAAGTTTTAAATAATTATTAAAAATGTTTAACTTCTATTTCTTTTGAATGTGTATATTTCTTCTCTTTAACTAAAATAGTTAATAATTATTAACAATAAGCATTCAACACCCTTATCGATTTTGACAGATAATTATATAAGGCCCTTGTGTTTTTTAGCCACAAATCAATCTAATGAAGAAAATATAAATTCCAGAATTTAAGGCAAATAATAATTTAAATAAAAATTCTTCTTGGCTTCAAGTTCAAAACGTTTCCAACATGAATGTCATCAATGCCATTAATCTTGCCTAATATTTAATTAAATTAGTGAATAATTTAGTATTGAATTTTAATATTCATTAATCATAATTTTAGTTTACAAAGTAATAACAACAAATAACATTTAAAATTTTACTTGATATTATTATTGTTTTCCAAATTTTTGAAATATTTAATTATAAATATTATTTCAAAATACATACACATAATTAACACGAATTAACTTAGAAAAATAATAATTAATAAATATTATTTTTAAGTTGACGGTATTCTTCAGAAATGATCGAGACCGCTTCCGAATTATTGCTTCGAAATTAGAACAATAAACTCAATTTGTAACTCACTCACTTTTTCAATTTTTGTTTTTTCTTCGCCAATTTGTTATTTTTGCACGTATATCAGAAATCCTAGTTCAGCCGGTTACTGGAGTCATACTGAATTTAAAACTGTTTATTTTTTTTGTTTCGCACCGCCCATTTTGGAGATTTTTACAATAGTGCGGACCTACCTAGTTTTGCAGGAGTTGACTTTGACTGCCGTTTTTATGTACAACAAGTGCATAAAATAAATAAAATTTGAAAAAAATGTACTTCAAGGGATTGTTTATTAAGCATAACAAACCATGCGTCTATATCATTATTAATAATCTTAGGAAAAATGCACAAAAGTAGCTTTCTTTCGGGCGTTTCGAAGTAGAATACTGCCTTAAATTAGAATAATAATAATTAATAAATATTATTTTTGAGTTGACGGTATTCTTCAGAAATGATAGAAACTGCTTCCGAATTCTTGCTTTGAAATTAGTACAATAAACTCAATGTGTGACTACTATTCGAAAGAAGTTTCAAAAAGTGGTCTTCGATTGTCTTGTTTTCACTCGTTTCTGAGTTAAAGGTGTTCTTCAAAAACAGGGCAGTGTTATAAAAGTACCATATTTAGTTTATGAAGTAATTCTAGAATTTATGATAAAAAATGTATCACAGGAAATCATAAATTACAGTAAGTTTTCTAATTGGTGTTGGTGTATTTCTAGAGGCAGTAAATCGACATTCGACGGAAGAGGTTGCTATAATTTACGATTCCGTACTTAGTGATTCGTGAAGTTGAAATTATGCAAGTAACCCTCCGTGTCCTGGAGTCGTGTCGCAGTAGTGTGTTCGCTCATGTAATGCATTTATGCGCATATAATGCTCCTATATACATAGGTACCTCTACTGCTCGATTTGCTACACCCCTTCGCATCACCATCCGAACATCACTACCCACCCTTCCTTCCTTGACGTAGGCCAGCCGTTCATACATACAGAATCGTAGAGCACATTATACTAGCTTGTGCATATTATTGAGGTAACGGGCCAAGCCTGCAAATGAAGGCCTACCATTCTGGCGGAGACAGTCATATCCTCTCTACGGTATCACATATCTTCAGTAGGGTATCCTGAAAAGATCCAAAGTCTTTTTTTAATCACGCACCCTCTAAGCTTGTGCCATTTGGTGAAAAGATGAATGCGTATTTTTGTTTGATCTATCTTTATATTACATCTATCTAGGGGGAACCACCCTTCAGTATAGATAATGATTTACAGTAGATAATCTTGATTACCTGGAAAAAGGCAAAAAATATTAATTTTTATATTAGTATAACATTTGAGCAATAATATTAAATTTATTGACAAAGTTTCACTGAAGTATTATAATTAGTTAATATTTAAGAGCCAAAAATTAATTTTTAACCTGATAAAAATATTTCACCGCTTCATTATTATGCTTTTGACCTGAATGAAACATTTTTATGGCATGTTTATGTATTAGGATCAAAGTTTTGAAGTTTAATGTACAATATTTATTGATACAAATCACTATTTCTTTATTATTTATAAATATTTGAGTACTTTTTATTTGACATTATATTTTCCTGTATAGTAGATAACCAACAGTCACCTTGGATGTTCAAAATTCTTAGAAAATGGTCTGATGAAAACGAATAATACAGATCCATTCTAACAACAAGGTACGAAGTGCAAAGAAAACATTTGCACAAAACTTTCTCTCACAAAGATATATCCAAGTGAGAGTTAATAATCAACTGTTCAAAATCTTACCTAAATCAGTTAGAACCGACAATTTTGCAGATGATGTCACGGTCTATTGCAATGCGAAAGACCTCCAAACCTCTGAAGAATTAATAAAAAATGTCCGAATTCCCTTTAGGATTGGTATGACATTACCGTTTTCAAATCCTCGACTACAAAAATAATGTGGATTCTTTTCTTCCAAAATAAATCTCAGTTCAAAAACCCAGTACTTCACCTCCATAACAATGACTTAATAGTCACTGATAACATCAAAATCCTAGGTCTGATCTTTAATAAGAACCTCAAATAGTAACCCTACATCAACCAACTCAAAAACTACTGTAAACGTAGACTAAACAATTAAACATACTCAAAACTCTAGATAAAAGAAACTGGGGAGCTGAAATGTTCAACGCTCTTGTAAGGTCAAAACAATATTACGGATCTATTATCTACAAATTGGCAAAACCTAATCTTCTAGACAAACTATCACCTATACATGTTGCTGGTCTCTGACTGGTTTCCTTATTTATCATAATTTCTAAACTATTTTTTACACTGGATAACCCTGCCCACAACAGTACCTTTAAAGGAATAAATAAAAATAAATACAACAAACGTGACACATATAAAGAAACATTATAAATTAGAGTTGAACAGGTTCTAAAGGAGGCAAATGTAAAACTACACTGAAAAAAAGGATTAATGGTACCGAGTGAATTTTTCTTGGCTGAAGTGAGTGAAAGTCGTGTTTATTTTCAAAGAAACATTTATTTGAGGCAAAAAAATACGACCCGTTGGTCGGAGCGAAATATTTCTTTGAATCAAAGAAATATTAATTGAAGACAAAAAATATACATTTTACACCAAATGAATGACTCATTGTTCCAAATGATTATGCCATGAATTGGAATAGATATTTGTTTGAGATGGGGAAATATGAATTAAAGGAAAGAAATATATTTTAAAGTCAAGCAAATATTTTATAGGCTCAAAAAACTGTTTGCCCGCGGCAAATTTCTGAATATTTGAAGCAAAAAAATATATCTCTGATTCAAAATAATATTTCTTTGGCCCAAAACATGCGTGAGTGCAATAAAGTAGTTATTACTTTAATTGTAGTACATATTTTCCGAAATAAGCAACTGGATTCTTTTAGCATAAATTATAATTACCATTACTATTGATATACATATTTAATTTAAACAAATCACATAATTTAAAATTTTTATGAACCTGAAACAGACAAATTCGATGAAAAAATCCACCACCAGCAGGAATTGAACTTGGGTCCATGGAGTGTAAAGTAGAGCATTGACCACGACGCTAACGTAACATGGAACTGTTAAGGCGGAAAACCATATTTTAACCTCCAAATAAAAACCACACAAATATTTCTTCAAATCAAAAGCATGGATATTTAATTTAAAAATATATTTCTTTAATCTAAAGAAGTTTTCAATTAAAACAAATTGCGCTAAAGTATTAATTTTTTTATTTAAAAAAAATGATTACATCTTTGGAATAAATGTTTATTTCTTATAAATAATTTAATTCTAGTAATTAAATGAAATATTTTCTTCTACCGAAGAAATAAGAATTTACGTAAACATAACACCTTGTGTATATAAATAAATACTCCATTATTATTTCTCTGATTTAAATAAACCTACATTCTTGATTCAAGTATGGAAAAGTAATTGATTCAAATGTGTCTCGAATCAATTCAAAGAATCGAACTCTTTGAATAAAATATATATTTCTTTGAACCTCTAATCACATTTCTACGAATCTAGACCTTTTGAATTAAGAAAATAATTTTCTTGAATCTTAATGAATATTTTCTTGATGCTAAGAAATATGATTCAAGTAAATAAATTTACTTGGTGCTAAGAATTATTTTTTTCAGTGTACCAACCATCGCACAAAGAAGACACTTATCAGAAACTATCTTGGCACTCTACGAACTACCTAAAAATTAAAACTGTCAGACTCTCTTATCCACTATTTATAGGTGAATTATATTGCTATTTTAAAAGCTCTCAAATTTATAGAAAAATCAAAAGACAAAAATTGTATAATCCTCTTGGACTCTCTCAATGCCATCGTAGCTATAAAGAATTTCACCAAATTTGACTGTTGAATCCAAGCTATCCAAGAATCCTCGGAAAAACTTAGTTTCCTGGAAAAGAATATAGTTCTATTTTTGTGGATTCTTTTGCACATATAAATTAAAGGCATTTATGTTAAGACAACATGGTTTGGAACAACGTTTGTAAATCATTAATAGCCACCAAAATCCATGAAATTAAAAATAATTTCTTCAAAGAAAATAATATTCTCATAGAAAGTCGAAAAGATTCAATACCAAATTGAGAATTGGATAAACCCAACTAACAAATTATAATTTAATTTCAAAACGTGATCCTAAAAAGTGTCATAGGTAGACTTTCAAAATGTTCTAAATCAAAGAAGACTATATCGCCTGCCAGTCAGTCTCAAGATATTGCCTATGGAACCAAAATCAATCCAAAAATTACTAGGTTTCCTTAATGAAATAGGGCTTTTAAAGAAAATATATTTTTGTCTATTCTATGATAAACTACTATAATATTAACCTCATTAATTTGGCTGAACTTTCAATCTATACCGCTATGTAATACTTTTCTGTAATATTGTGATCGCTACCAGTGGGCAAAAAGTTTGGCGATGTCTTTACAACATCGTTACGACAACTTTACGACATCCTTTGCCCATGTTGTTATGCTGTATTTGCGATATCACAAAGACATCGTCAGATCATACGACGTATTTTTTATTACGATGCATTTTTTCCATTTAGTATAAGGTGGTTTCCCCAATCTAATTATTACAAAAGCACATGACGCCATTTATTAAACCCGTATTAATGATTGGATTAAGCTGTTCTTAATAATATATTCAATAGTAGTGATAATCAATGGAACAAAGGTGTCCAACACTACGAAATACAAAGAGGCACTGTGTTCTGTTCAAGAAACATAAAGGCTTATAAACTTGAGACGTTGGATTAGATATGTATGAAGAATATGTATTTTATAGACTCGATTAAAATTAAAAACCACGTAAACAAAATATTTAAATTGAGCTATACATTTTTTACACTGTACAATAATGTTATTTACGCAGTGCACGAAGAATTTTGAATTTTTTTATCATTACAGAACACGTCTGTTGGAAAGTTGGATGAGGGGATTTTACACTTAGGAGTGATTTTTTGGCATTTTGAGAGCTGAACAAGATGACTTTATACATAAAGGGGACTTCTGGGGCTGGGGAGATCTGGACAAGGGATTTTTTATTTTAGGGTGATTTTTGGGACTAAATTGTGTTGGATAGGGATCATTTAAACTTAGGGGTACTTTTTACGACTGGGGAGAGCTGAATAATGGGATTTTGTACGTAGAGGTGTTTCTTGGAGCTGTGAAGATATGTAGAAGAAGATTTTCACCTGGGGGTGGTTTTTGGCCTTTGGAAGAGCTGGACAGGGGGGATTTGACACTTAAAGGTGATATATATTTTTCTAATAATTGAATTAAAGAATCTCAAAATAATAAAAAAAGTTTCTTTTAAATTAAAATGGTTTCTAAGGTATTTTAATATTATAGCTCCTCGAAGATTTAAGTAACTTAAGTTATTTAATCTTATATTTCTGTTCTGAGCAGAAATATATAAAGTTAATATAAGAGGATTCATTATTACTTATGGCAATCATATGTCATAATCTAAATAATATTTCTGAGCGTAATAAATTTGTAAAATTTTATTTATTTTTTTTGTATCTGTAAGGAAATAATATTTCACAAATAAATTCTAGAAACTCAATTCTCCTTTGTTAGAGATCATTCAGCTTCAACGAACACATTCGAACTTTTATATATTATTTTCAACTCTATTATATCAAATGTATATTATATTTATTTCTGTACCTAGGTCTGAGGCTGTTTATTCAGATATTTAAGAATAATGTACAATTATTATTTTTAACGATTACTTTAATATTTATTTCTTATTTTGCATTAAATATTATTCTTAGCCACCCTGAAAAATGAATATCATTTTAATAGATTTATATTATTACCATGCATAATGAGCATTAGTATTGGATCATATGCATTATAAAGACAAAATTAGAATATAAAAATGTATAATTTACGTTTTATTTTAAATCATTTATTGTACGATTTGAAGATTTTTAAAGATGTCAAAAAAGAATCTGGATGATTTTGAGATAATTTTTTTCATTTTTGTAGAATGAACCAAATTTTAGGCAAACTTTGGTTTATTTCAAACAATATTTTAAAGTTTCAGGGGCTTCAAAAAGAATAAAAGATAATTTGAATTTTGAAAGCATTTATACAATATTTTCACAAAATTAAGATTTTGATATATTTTAAAATAAAAATTTGAAGCTTTTTTAAGGTTTTGAAAAATTGATTTAAAAACATCATTTAAACTTTTTTGTAACATTTAAAACGATTTCTTAAAATGTCGGAAAAGAATGTAGAATTTTTTTCAATATTTCAAGGTTGCAATATTTTAGAAAAAAAAGAATAAGTTTAAGAAGTTTAGAAGTTTTGAAAAGATACATATTAATTTTTATCTTAAGAAGAGTTTAACAAATTTAAAAGAAATTGTCGGTTTTTCAAGATTTCCAAATAAAATTGTGGAGTTTTTTGAAAAATGTTGAAAGGTTTCAAGATGATAAAATGATTTTTTTTTCAAAATTCCTGGGTATATTTAAAGTTATTTGTTACTTTTAAATATTAATTTTGAGGTACTATTAAAAAAGGTTTTACAACATTACAGAAGATTTCTAAAATTGCCAAAAAAGAATTTGGGTGATTTTCAGACAATTTTAAGAATATTTCAAGTCAGTTTCAAAGATATTAAGGAATTGGGAAGTTTAAAAGAGATTGAAAATATTAGAATATTTCAAAACTGAAAGATTTCAGAAAATTTATAAAATATTCAAAATCTTTAAAAATGGCTTAAATTTTTCCAAAAATTTAGTTAAATCCTGTAAAATGAAAATAAATTTCTTATCAATTTTGTAGATAGTTTAGATAGTCCTTTCATTTTAGTTTGAAGATTCATCTCTTATGGTAGAAATTTAATCTTTTTTATTGAAATTTCAAGTGTTCGGTTTAAAAATATGTTTTTAGTTGAGGTTTTAACTTTTTTGTTGAAAATTTTTCTTTTTTAATGAATCCACTCATCATTTTAGTTTAAAGCTCATTTCTGGGGTTGAAAATGTAACTATTTTATTGAAAACACGTCTTTTTTTGCTGAAAATTGGAATCGTTTAGAACAAAAATATTACCCCTAAGATCTAGTATTTCAGTTTTATTGGGTTAAGTTTCTTTTTCCTCAACGTCTAGTACCATCAGTTATATTTCCTTTACGGAAATTAACTTTAATGAATATTTTTAATAATCTTGGAGAGGTTCAGGGTTCAGGACCATCATTTAAACCTTTTTTTCAAATTAAACAAAAAACTCCATTTTATCACCAAATGGATCAAGTTTAGGGCGTGCGTGCGCAACAAATTGAGGTTTTTTAGGACACCCTAATCTTTAGATTTAGGCTTGTGGAAGATATTTTTTGCTTTGGGTATTGGATAAGCTACATTTTTTCCTAAACCAGTCCCATAATTTGTCTCGGAGCCAAGCCTTTCTGTTTGTGAAACACAAACACGTATAATGGATAGTCAGTTTACTACTTCTAGTTCAATAGCCGTTCTCGTCACTTTGCTAAGACTTCCACAATACGGAAAAATATTCATTCTATTCCATTTTCACAAAATGTTTCAAAAGCCGCTGAATAATGTAATTTAGGTTTGCGAAATCAAGAAAAAACAGACAAATATTAAGTTTCAAATCATTCTAAAATTTTCTATCACAAACGATTTTTAAATATAGATAGTGCGGCTGGGCTTCCAAGCAGGAGGCTCAGGGTTCGATCCCTGAGTCAGTACCTATGGAAACTTTTGATATATTTCAAACTAGACTTTCGTGGTTTGGAAACTCTCTTAAACGTTATTTCTCCTCATTAAGAAGTGCCCCGTCCCCCTCCCCTACATGTTTAGGGGGTAAACGAGGCTATTTGGAGAGACTTGGAACTTGTAATTTATTTTGTAATTTTTGTGGAAGATTATTAAAATATCATTTATGATACTCACTAGACAGTTCTCAGCTGAAATTTAAATAATTCTTAAAAATAATATGTATTAATTATTGTCAACTATAACGAATATAAGAAAAAAAATGGGCAATTTAGTTATAAAACATATGAGTCTGGAGGGCGATGATGTAAAAGCCTTATTCTAAAATGGTTTTTTTTCAAGGCCTTAAATAAAAAATAATTCAGTTTCAAAACTTCAATTTGAACATATTAGTTCTTATAGGTCTTTTCATTTTTAAATGCTTTATCTAAATCTTTACAAACTAAACATATCTAGTTTTATTGATTTTTCGTGATTTTAAAATTTTAAGGACATTAAATTTGAAATTGTTCAATTTTACAGTTGTCCCATTTTTTAAATCACAAATTTTAAAGAATTTTGATTTGATAATGTAAAATTACTCAATGTACTTGAAGAAAAGTGATTTATTTTTTGGGCTTCGCATTTATAAATTGTTCGGTGTGAAGGCCCGGAAATGAGTTAATTTTACGGACAATGTCGTATCAGTAGAAAGTCCGTACAATTTTGTATTACATTCATCGAAAAATTATGTTGATATTCACCCGGGGCAAAATCCTATTACTCAGCATTCCTCCCTACATGCTCTGTTACGAATAACAGAGTTCTGTGCGAGGTTAGAGAGAGCTTTTCAGTCCTCGTTTTTCCTCGAAAACGCTCGAAAATTGCGAATTCGGAAATAAGTAGGCTTCCGCGAGCATTAAAGAGGCTTTCACGATATCCTAAAACTCCCTGCGTGCACTGTCAAACAGAGTTTGCCCGATGATTTTCGAGTACTGAGCGAGCACGTAGCGAGATTTCAAACAAATATTCAATGTTTCACAAGTAAGTTCTCGCTAAAATGTCTTTAATGCTCGCGGAAGCATGCAGGGACAGAGCATGCAGGGAGGACTTACCGAGTATTAGGATTTTGCCCCGGGAATATTTAGTTTTCAATAATTCAAAGTTAAAATTTTTTAAATTTTAATGTCCAAAAAAATGTTCACGAATAGTGAGACCCAAAACTATATGTTGGCTTACTACTTATTAACATTTTTTTAGAATAGCCCCTGTTTTTCAATTCTTCGCAGAGAAAACATTATTTCTGATATTAAGGCATTTGCATCTAATTTCTTATTTGTAGGGAATTAAAGCTTTGAATAAATAATGCGCATGTTCGACGCAATAATTGTAAAAATTATAGTTGAAGGTTAACAGTAGGAGTTATGATAATGGCAGGATAATATTAATGCATCGTAGTTTCATTCGATGATTGTTGAAAGCCAGATGGCTCTTTCGAGAGCTTATTTAAAAGTTTTCTAAAAAAAAGCACTTTGCTCTCTCAGGGCAGAGAGAGAGAGAGAGAGAGGGAGGGAGAGACGTGGACAAGATAAGAGCTTAGGCGAAAAGAACAGCAAACACTCTTGGAAAATTGCAGGGCTGAAGCTCGAGGGAAGTTGTTCAGGTAAGGCTGGCTTGCCTTATCTGTGTATCAATGCAATCAAGGTACCTACCGCTTGAGACCTTTAGTGCTCGCGATTATAACTTCATCTTCCACCAAGCCTCTCTTCGTCTCGCTCAAACTGATTATAAACAGGTTAATTTCCGTTAATTGTCTGATTTGATGAATCTCGCGGAAATGGAGTGTCTCTCACCGATAAATCTATAAGATCGACATCTTCGAAGATTCGGAATTATCTCCAAGTTTACTCGCTCCTCAACCCTTTGTAATTATCGTTTATAGTAACGCGCATGACAATTTCTAATTAGGAGATAGAAGTTTAATCAAGAAATTATGAACTTGAATCATGAGATAGAGAAATTTATGTTTTTGTAAAAGATGCATGATTTCAGCCCATTTCGATGCCTATAAAACGGGAATAAAGTAGAGCTTTTCAAGTCTGGTGAAGTAAGATGAATAGTTTTTTCCTTTATTATGTGTTTGTTTCTAATGAGGCGAAAAGGAGCCAATTTGGAAATATAATTTTGACTTCTGAATTTTTTTTAATGCTCTGATTTCGTTGCATAACATTATTCATAAGAAAGTAGATTTCAGTTCGATTTTAAATGAAAAAACTTAAAATAGAGAGGATTCCTTCTAATCTGCAACATTTGTTTATCAATATTTTTACAGTTATTTTAATTGAAACCAAGTCATTTTGTTCCTCAATTTCTCTAAAGAAATATTCTTTATTGAAATTTGATAGAAAAGATGTTGTAAATATTACGTATTTTATAAATGTATTATTTTTTTATTGTTTTTTTGCTATTTTAAAATGTAATAATCTGAATAGATTAGTTCAGAATCTACTACAAAAAAAGTTATAGATACACTTTTTAAATATAAAAAATCTTATAAATTTCATAAATTTTAAGTTTTATAACATTTCATGATTGTTCAAAATTTTATAAAATTTAATCAATTCTTCTCAATTTTATACAATTTCATAAACTTTCAAAATTTCATAATTTTTATAATATCATTAATAATAAAAATTCATGAAATTTCAAGATTTAATGAAATTTTCCAAATTTCATGAATCTTTAAAATTTCGCTAGTCTTCAAAGTTTAAACTTTAAAAATTCCATAAATTTTCGAATTTCATCAAATTTCATTTATTTTCAAGATTGTATCAAACATCATAATTTTTCAAAAATTTATAAAATTCTATATATTTTTTAGGTTTTATTAAATTGCTCTATTATTTGAATCATTTTTTTCAAAGTTAATGAAGTTGAGATAAAATTTCTAGCACGTAGACGTGAAAGTGTAATTTATTAAAAGTTGGCTTTGATAGATGCTGCAAAAACGTAATGTAGTGTTTTAACAAACAAAGGAATCTTTGTATAATCTATCAAAGTTTGCGCTCTGCTAACAAATCGATTCTAATTTATTTCGACGCAACTCTTATCCTTCTTTTTCACTTTTTTTCCTTTCTCTAAAGAACATTTTTCTGAGGACAGCATTGTTAATTATTAATGAGGAATTTAGGTTACGTAAAATATTAAAGAAGCTAAATAAATAAATGCGACTTGTTATTTTGTAGATAGGACTTAAATTATACCATACGTCCACAATTTTCTATCAGAAATTTCTACACAAGGAAATTTATATCAATATTTAAATAATATAACAAAAATTGTATACATTTCAAGAAAGAAGCCAGTGACATATAGACAGAAAAAGCTTTTTTCGCAGTTTCCTAGATATTTAGGGTAGAAGTGGCTTTTATGTTGTTTGTTCCATTAGCTATGAAAAAAGGAACAGTTTTTTTGCTACATTTACGATAAAATCATTTATAGCTATTTCATGCTTTTTGTAATAGAATATATAATATATTACAAAATATAATAGCTGTCAAGAATGTTTGATTGTTTAAGTTTGCTTAGTTATTAATGACAATGCAAATAATAAATATGTAGTTTAAATTCGTATTATTTCGAATGAACTACCATCAAGTTAGAAATATTTCTACAAAAATTACATAATGACGCACGCATCACGCATTACAAAGGGGGAAACATGCTTATTATACGAAAAAAAGTATCGAATTTTTATATCCATTATGGAATCGATAATAAAGACACATTTTGAAAAAAATTATCGTTAATTTTGTACACAAATTATCGTCGTCGATTCAAGATAACAGCGATTTATGATTACTCTTTGATGTAATTAATATTTTCAAATATTCATCTAAATCAATATTTATTAAATACTGCATATCCAACTTCCAAAAACATTATTATGAAATATAATAAGTCTTCAAATAATATTATACTATTAACGTTACCTGATTGAAAACTTGACCTCAAAAAGCGCTTCTCAAGCGTCAAATTTCAGGATCAGAAATTACGTTATTTTTTAAATCTCTATAAGACAAAATATATGATTTTTTGTTCAACAAATGAGAATAATATTTTGCTTAAAAATGTTGTGCACTTTCGACCAATTATCTTTTTAAGATTATGACAATAAGAGCAATTGAGTTGATAAGAATGACTTTTTCTTAATTTGTGGTCTTTCAAAAAATTAATAATTATGGGCGAGTATAAGCCGCATTTTTAAAGATAATTAAACTAGGGGCAGAACTCTGAAGACTAATAAATAATTTTTCAATAATTTTTTAATAATTAGTATTTATAAATTTTGTAACAACTTTCTTAGATGTTCGTATTCAAGCTTCAAGTAAATATTGTACAGATGTAACGAAAATATTCACTAGCTAAAGAATTAATAATAAACCACGAATTTAATTATTTCATTGTATTATAACTTCCTTAGCAATCTGCTTTAGATTCATTTTCACTCTTGAAATTTCTGTGACGGGCTTTGATTTTTTTTTAATGCAATAATTATAATAATTGTGTAAAATAATTATGTATGTTTGACCGACTAGTTTGAAAAAATGAATAGTAATTCTATTTAACTCAATCCTGTTTATTATCATATGAGCATCTATCTTCTATCTCGCTTTATACTAAAACCCAAATTTAAAAAATTCGAATATTGAAAAATGTAATTTGATTTTGAAAAATAGTAGTCATTTAAAATAAGGCCAGTGCTGGTTGAACGGCAAGCTCAAAATTTTTGTTTGATTTATTGAGGTAAACCTTTGAATACTGGAAGTTGGAAGATTGGTGCGATTGATTTATATGCAAAATACGAGAGTCATCCCAAAACGGTAAAATACTACACGTAGGAGTATTGATGTCATGTCAAATATCTATCAGTCAAAAATGATGAAAATCATGCATCATCTGCGTTGGACAGTGGTTTGCCTATATTTTCGATTGAATGAGCTCCATAGAAATTGCGATTCGTTAAATTTATACGACTCTTTAACTAATCAAAAGCAGAGTTTTTCATAAATAAATCTAAACAATTAATCTGTTAACAATCATTTTCAAAGTAAATATATTATTATAGGAGGATTGCTGCTAAATACCTATTTCGAAATTCCGCGAATTTTCCCAGTCGAATTTTTCATTTTCCCTGCGAGATTTAAATTTTTCCTTTAGCTATAAAAACAGTATTTTACCTAGGAGATCAATAATATTAATGTCAACCATTTTTGTTTTTAAAATTGTATGCTAAACACTTTTGGTTGATATTTTCATCAAACAATACGAATTTTCTGCAAAACAGTTAAGTTTTCAACCCCGAAAAAATGTATTTTCTACTAAAATAATTGAGTTTTCATATAAAAAAAAAGATTTTTGAACAAAATGACTGAATTTCGAACTAAAAAAGATAAATTGCTGACCGAAATGGAATAGTTAGATTTTCAGTTTGAAAAATTAATTTTCAACAAGAAAACTCAATTTTCAAACCAAAGAAATTAATTTTTGACCAAACAGTTGAAGTTTCATTTAATGAGATTACTTTTCCACCAGAAAAAAAGAATTTTTAGCAAGATACATAAATGTTCGACCGAAAAAGATACTTTCACAGCCAAAAATAGAATAGTTAAACTTTTAGTTAAAAAAATAAAGTTTGAAACAAAAAGTACGAATATTGAACGAACGAAATAATTTTTTACCATAAATAGAAGAGTTCCATTTGCAGTAAAAATTTAATTTTTAACCAAACAAAATACATTTTTAACGAAAAAGTTCAGACTTATACCAAAGAGATGAATTTTTAACCAAGAAGATTGAATTTCTATAAAAAAAAGACCGATTTTACATAAAAATGGAATAGTTAAATTTTCAGTTAAGAAATAAATTTTGGATAAAAATAATGAACCTTCGTACAAAGTAAAATAAATTTTTAACCAGATAGTTGAATTTTCAACACAAAAGATTAATTTTTACCAAAAAGACAAATTTTAAACAAAATACCTAAATATGCAACTAAAAAGATAAATTTACAAACACACATTGAATAATTGAATTATCAATTAGAAAATAAATTTTTAATAAAGAAAAAATAGATTTTTAACAAAATAGTTTAATTTTCAACCAAAGAAATGAATTTTTAACCCAAAAGGTGAAGTAAAAAAATTAATTTTCAACCAAATAAAAGAAATTTGTGAGTATATAGTTAAATTTTCAACCAAGTAGATAAAATGAAAAAAATCAACAATATAGTTAAATTTTGAAAAAAAGTGTTTTCAATTAAAATGAAGAATCATCAACAAGAAAATGAAGTTTTAACAAAGTAGGTCCACTTAGTTGAATTATCAACCAAAAAAGATCAATTCTCAACGCGAAGTGTAATAGTTGATTTGTTAACTAAA
Organism: Belonocnema kinseyi; assembly: GCF_010883055.1. Lineage (NCBI taxonomy): Eukaryota > Metazoa > Arthropoda > Insecta > Hymenoptera > Cynipidae > Belonocnema > Belonocnema kinseyi. The sequence goes on from NC_046665.1 coordinate 74,430,096, forward strand.
AACATTTTAATTTGAAACCAAATACAATTTAATTCGAGCAAAAAAGACAAACCTTCAACAAAATAGTTTAATTTTAAACCAAAAAAATTAATTTTTAAACAAAAAGTTGTGATTATTAACCAAAAAAGATGCAATTTTTACCAAAATGGATTAATTTTCCTTACCTGTATCAACCCTGTTTAAACCATCTTTATTATAGATAAACATTCGTATCATGGCAGATTCTAATGATAGTAATCTGCAATCATTTGGGTGATTGACATTGATTGAAACTGATTGAAATTGACTGAATTTTGAATTGCAATTTTGAGATTCGATATAAAATCACGTGTATAGGTGGAGGATAATTAATTCAATGTGCATAATATTTTAAGCCTGATTGTGATCAGGTTGATTCTAATTGTTTCCACTGATCGATTTAGCGTGCAGTATTCCGACGTGTACGTGTATATGCAGAGTACTGAGTAGTGAATCGTGATCGCGCAGTAGTTACGACTGGCTTTGGTCAGCCATCCAGTTGAAAATGGTGTGTTTGACACGCAGTCAGTGCGACATCGTTTCCAACTAACCGACAGCCAAACAATTTGTACGAACAGGATTGTGTTTTCAATTCTGGGTGCAGGCGCATTTTATTTTATTATTTCCTTCCATTTCAACGCCCTTTTCGAAAAAATTCACTTTCATTCAATACCAACTTTCTTTCCAAACAAAACCATTCCAAAAATAAAAAAGTTTCTTTTACTTACTTTTTCTTTCTACCTAGAGTAGGCATCACGAATGGCAATTAATAATCCAGAATTTACTGCTCATAATCCTCAATATTTCTTGATGAATTTAAATCAATTATTTCGGAAAAACTAAGCATTAAAATTTTAAAAACATGGCTAACTCTGAATTCTCAAATTCTTTCTGTGCGCTATAAAGTATAAAAAAAGTGGAAAAGTAAGAAATTCAAAAATATTATTATTTCCATGGACATAGGAAACACCGGATTAGGCATGCCATTGCGGGATTGATGCAATGAGGGGGGGGGATCTGCCATATTTTGATGTCCCGCGACAATTATGGCAGCGCCCACATGTTCATCTTTTCATGCACAGTTTGTCAACTAAAAATGCTCGTGCGCGTAGACAAGTGGCACATCGTAAGATGGCGGCTCTCCCTACTAATGGAGTTCTCCCCCCTCTCGTAGATTCAACCCCGCTCGCCAAAGTTAGGGTGGCATGCCTAGTTCCGTGTTTCCTATGTCCATGATTATTTCTCTTTTGAAGAATTCCGACATATGTCATTTGTATGATTTATTATAGACGTCAAGTTTCAACATTTTTATGAACAAATGACAAATTGTTGTGCTTTTTTCATAGCTAGGTTGCTTCTTTAGACTAGATTTGAATACAAATTTTTTAAAACCATTTTCTAAAATGAATCACTGTCAGCACTGAATAATTCGTATTGTTAAAAAAATTCTATAAATAAATGTCTCAATCGGCCATCTAGTCGTAGAAAAATAAGTATTTTAAATTATAATATTATAAACCAGCTATGTAAGGTTACCTAAAATTAATATATACAATTGTTACACAACATTTTATAAATGAAAACATGTAACCATACTTTCTGCGTAGAACCTTTTTATCTACACCATTTTGTACGATTTAAATTCATTAATTTTTGATTAAACTATGTTTTTTCAAAAATCAGACATACTTTCCCGCTTTTTTACACTTATTTCAATGAACAAATTAAGATTTAGAAATTTTTTACGATATAATTTAGCATGTAAAATGTATTCGATTTTTTGTAATAACTTGATGGTCATTATATGATATTGACAATTAGTTAATAATTGATGATATTATAATAAATATAAAAAAACGTTTTAGTAAAACTCAAAATGTTCCTTTTTATTTCAAAGAGTTTTTGTTGTTTATCTATTAAATGAAAATATATATTTGAGGTAATTTTATTAATGATTTATGTACTATTGTAATTCATAATACCAGAGAAAGCTAAACGGTGCTAACTTTATTGCGATTTCTATTAGATTATTACATGCACATGTAGCACCATCTATTTTTTCATAAAATGGTTATTAAGCTGATCCATTTACTTTCACACTCAAAAATCACTCAATCAGTTGTAAATTTTCCATCTAAAAACGTCCTCTGTAAAATTAGGTAGCACCGTTTAGCATTGCTCGTTTCAATTAGTGTAATGCCGCAAATAATTAAAGAAAAAATCATTTTTTCCAGAAAAAAAAGCGATTAGGATATTTTTTTACAGACATTTTTATTAAAAATATGAATTATTTATTGAAGACAGTCTTTCAAATTTAAAAATACACTATTTTGCAATCAGTTCTCGTATGTAAGAAGCAATCCCACCATAAAAAAATATATCAATTGATCATTTCTTTATAAACATTATTCATAATAATTAACTCGACTATAAATATATATTCAATATATTTTACAATCTGAAAAATCATATTGTTTAAATTTCTTCTTTTGTCTGATTATTACATCAATTAATTGAAAAATCAATGTTAGCCAAGTTTTATTAAGAATTTAATGCTCAGTGTTTATAAAAAAATATATCAAAATGATTCGACAAATAGTTCATGTATTCTGTAAATAAATAAATTAGTACAAAATTATTACTAAAAATTGATTTAGTCAAATTAGTTAAACTTCCTATCGTTACGGAATTTTTCAAAAGACCTTTTTTAAAGAACCTTTTCCAGCTTGTGCGGAACCAATTTCTACTATAATTGATTTAATTATTATTTAATGACTAAATGAATTAGTAGAGAATTACTATTAATTTCATTAGTAGACTAAATAAATTTTTGTTTGAATCGAACAAATTATTTCTATGATATAGTGTAAAACAAATGTTCGTTTGATTAAAAGAAATTCTTTATTTTTTTCTTATTTATTTCGTTTGAACAAATGCTTGCTTAGATGAAATAAATCTACTATTTAAGTTAAGTAAAGTCTTTGTTTATTTAAAATATTTTTTGTTTTAGGTTAGGTAAAGATTTTTTTAACGTTATATTTATCTTTTGATTTTATAAAAAAATTGAGATCTTTTATATTACCTGAAGGAATTTATATGCAAGAAAATTATATATTTAACGTGAAAAAGCCCTCTCTTCGTTTCTAGCGTTTATCAAAAACATATTCTTCGTTTAATAGCAGATATTTTTCATTTATTAAATTTTGATTATTTCAATTATTTACGATATCAAACCAAAATTTGTTCTTTAATTCAATCAAAAGCTTTACTCAATGTAGAAATCTAATAATTATATTGGTAGAAACGATTATGAATGATAAATTCTGGTTTCTATCAAATATGTAAAAACAGAGCTAGAAAAAGTATGTACACAGAAAAAAATGAGCATTTAATTAAGGAAATAATAGTACGAATATGGACAATACAATATTTTCTTGATCCAAGACAATGTTTCTTCTTTTAAGAAAATGTACTTAGTTGAAGGAAACCACCTCTATTTAGCTACATTTTCTTGAGACAGGGCACATTTTGTTGGGTAAAGAAAATAATCTATCGTCCTTTTCTATCAATATTTTCTTTATTCAATGCTACTCTTTTTCTGTGACTTGAATGTTGAAATTTGATACTTAGTAAAATAGGGCTCTGATGTTTTTGCCCATAGATGGGCCAGCCATTGTGCGGATAAACCTGTTTGTGCGAAGCATAATGACAATTAGTGACAACAAGATGGTAAGTATAATGCCTGTTTTTGTCGACGCGAATCGTGTATCTTTCTCGCGGTTTTTTTATGCTCCCGCAACGTAGGCGCAATAGAATAGGACATAGCGAGTTTTTTTAAGGCTGCTGACAGCAAAAGCTGTCGGTATGTTGAATAGCATCCCTCATTCGAGCATCTTCGCATCTTCGCATCATCCCAGTTTAATTACCCCTGACCTTCTAGCACCTAGTATAGACGCAGGCATGAGGCATACGATTTAGCTTGTTTACTGACAAGGCATTGATGACCACGGAATTTTCGGTAATGCCATCTTCCAAGTAAACAATTATTATCTAGGCGTCAGGTTCCGATAGGGGCGCACTTCAAGCAACTGTGGGATGAAATCAATACACTGACAAATATCCTGCCACCCTTAAATAAGCTGGGATCCATTAGCAAATATACTCATTGAAACCAATTCAGGATATAACAGATTATTTGTTCCAATTATTGCTTTCATTTCACACATGCTCAAAATTCAAGTGTTGTCATTTGACAGAAAAGAAGAATTTATTGGCAAGCATTATTCATTTTATTATTATAAAGAATAATTTATGATTTGCAATCTGTATTTGATTTAAATCTACCTCATAGCGGGAAAAACAAATCCGGTTCAACCTTTTTTTAAATGAAAGATAAAAGAATTTTGAGCACGCTTGTCGTGGACGATTTGGGTAAAGTTCTTTTGGCATTTTTCATTTAACTGAAGAAAATAGAGACAAAATTGATTTTGACTTTTAAAGGATTTGAATTAAATACTTAAACTCACGAAATTCATATTGAATTTATAAAGACTCGTTTGAGATTTTGTCCGTAATTTGTAAACTTTGATGACTTCCGAATTTGTGAGTAAATTGTTTGAAAGCTTTTGGGAAATATTTTTTCTAGTTCAAAAGTAAAATATCATTCGGAGAATACCAAAAAAGTTTCATAATTTCCCCAAAAAACACAACAAAAATAAAAAATGTATAAATCATGTTCCTAACATAATAAAAAAATAGTTATTAAATTTCAAAAATAGAAATTAGTAGTAATTTTTTCAGCTTGAAAAGCAACAGGGTATAAAATAACTTCTTTTTTTCAATTAAAAAAATTGTCTTTAATTTTTTTTTTCAAAACAGAAATTTTCAAGACCAATTAAAAAAAAAGCTCTTGAATTGCCTGTAAAATGTCGAAAATAATTGCAAACGGCATTTCGAGGCTAAATGGAGAAAATCTTTATTAAATCGACAAAAATAGTAATTATTGGGCATCTTTAAAGCTGGGAAAGGGACAGGGTGTAATAAACTTCCGGTTTCCAGCTCAAAAAATGAGCACTCTCAATGAATTTTTATAAGTAATTTATTAATTAAACAAAATTCAATTGACATATTGTAACTGTAATGTTCATTATAGCAATGTGTAAATTTTAACTATTCTAATACTTCAAATTATTCAACGCTTAAATGTTAAAATTAATTAACAACCAGTGAAATTCATTAACAGTCAGTGAAATGGATTAACATAGTTCAAATGTATTAACATTTATAATAATAATAATTCAGTATAATGTGACCGTTAAATATAAGATTCTATCTGGAATTGTTAATGTCATTTGATTTTCGCTTGTTCTTGATGTGGAGGAGTAATAGGAAACAAATGAAAATCAAGAGATTCTAAGATTCAAGAAAGAATCCTATGGTTCTAGGGTCGCACTAATATATTTCTTCTTATATCGTTTCATTCTCAATTATTTTTTTAAAACAAATTAAGAAAAACAATTTTTTTGATTATTTTTGTATTTTTTAGAAAAACACTAATTTTATTGTAAACGATTTTATAAAAGAAAGTACAAAATAATTATAATTGTATGGACAAAACGAAGCGTTGAAAAAAATTGGTTAAAAGTTTTAAATAAAAAGTAAATAAGAGTTTTACCTAAATAAAGTTTTAAATGAAAGTTTGTTGATATTTATAAGTATTTTTTGAAAAAAAAACTGTTTTTTTGTATCCGCTGACTGGTATTTTACTTTTGGACTAGATGGAAGGTTTCGCAAAAGTTTGAAAACTTTATACTCCAAAATTTGGAAACATAAGAAAAGTTTACAAAATATTCCGATTCAAAAAACTCCTACAGAATTGGTAAAACAACTATCGAGATTTTTCCCATTAACAGTCAGAAAGAAGTTTGTAAAAATAAATTATGTAGTGTTGACTATGTTAAAAAATGAATTATATGTATCAATTAATAGCTGAATAGTGTACTTGTTAATTAAGATTGTTTAAAACACTATTATTTCTTATCGGATGACTTCATTGGATAGCAAGGTTTTATTGCTAAGTAGTTAACAATTGACTGAAACAAGACGAGAGTAATTGTTTCACAACTTATTATCAACAATACCAGTTGTTGATTGTTATCCAAATGTCTCTAGAATATTTGAAATTTGTTATTTACACTTCAATATGTTAAAAACAAAGCTTTTATATTAAAACTAGCTACATAGTGAATTTGCCAATTAAGTTTTTTTAAACAATTATAAAATTGTATTGGATGACAAAATATAATGACTAGGTCTCATTACATACTAATTAGTATTTTTTTTATATATCTGTATTTATTCCATCAAGCATAACTGAAGTGGATTATTGATCAATTATTCTAAATGACAAACATATTATTCGTTTACGCCCAATAATATAACTCACAAACTCTTTTTGTCTCAAAATTATTTAGAGCTAGTTAGAATTAAGTAACCCACGACTGCCAATACTCACGAAATTATATTCATTCACTTGTTTGTTTATAACAACAAATTTAAAAATGTGTAAACTTCTACAGTTCTGCTGGAAAAGATATCTGGATAGTTATTTGATGGATTTTTGGCATTTTATGTGTATGAATATTTGATTCAAAATTATACTAGTCAAATCAAATAGGGTTGTTTCCAAAGTCAGATATCATTTTTCCAATAAATGGATCGTATAGTATATAAAATTTTAATTTTGAAAACGCCCATTAAATATTTTTTATATATTGTTTATTATTTTTAATTTATTGTTGAAATATGAATGTTTTATCACGATGACGATTGAAGGACCCCTTTGACGTCAAAGGGGTCGGATTTTCCACCAATCACAGGTCATGTGTCATTGATTCTCAAATATCTTTTTCTGTGCCGATGTTTTGTTTTGGTTACGCGTACATCGAACAAAAAAATGTCAAAAGAGGGGTTCGTAAAAGCCAATATCACAAATCTACCGAAAATAGATATATTAATGGTATGTATAAAGAATTCATTGAAAATTATTTGATCTAAATCGTAAAACAACCCCATTCTTCTTTTCATACTTCAAATTTTTATTAAATTAAAAAATACTCAAAATATTGTTCGAAAATATGTTTTAGCAGATGTGTATCAAATGTTACTATCCTTCATTAAAGATAGAGGGGTTTAAATCATTAATAGGTTTGTTAAAGCTTGAAAGGCAATTTTAGAATTTACTGGGAAATATAGGATGTGGATTTGTGGAATTCTAAAGAAATTCTTTGTGATGCAGTAAAGGAAAAACAGTATTGATATCAATTTACTGAGTCTTTATAAAACAAAGTCGATAAAAAGAGTTTTATTCCTTCGAAGAACGATTCCAGGAATCTAATCAGCCTGAACTCTTTGTTGAACAAGTAAAAGCAAAAAACATTAGGCTTCTTTTGTAAATCTGGCAAGCATGATAAAGCAGTAAAATTTGCTATAGCAAACAAGCTTTATAGATAGGAAATCATAAGCTTTTTGCAAGAAATAGGATCTTTTTATATGGAACAGTTATGAACTGTAAAAATACTTCAAACATTAAACAGACGCAAAAGACAATAAAAGAACATTATTTTGTTATAAAATTATTAATTTTATGATGATAACGTTTATAAAAGGAACTGTTTCATTTGATCACTCCTCTTAATGTAATACTTTAAAAAAGCTTATTGATTGAATGCTATATTATAGAATAAAATGTAGACACATTTTCCTCTTACGGAAAGATATTATTCGCTTTCTGCTTTTCTCTAATAAACTATTTTCTTTATCTTTCTACTTGATTCTATAAGCCGATGGGAGCAGCCTGAGGGAAATATTTTTACTCAAGCATAAAAGCAAGTTTTAAACTTGTACAATATTTCACTTAAATTAATTACTAATAACTCACACATTGAAAAGAAAGCAGTTCCCCGCTTAATTAAAAAAAAACAGGCAAATTTCATTACTGTTCTAACTTTGCTCGGCACTAAAAATTCGGTAATATACTTTCCCTATAGAAAAGTTTGTAATGTCTATAATTCACGATTCGTCCTGATTAGTGCACAGAAATATTCAAGAGAGTATTTTTTATTTCTTTTACGTCATGATGAAAAGACAGCTTCTCATTATTGTTGAGATGTTCATAGACCAATAAAATTTTATCGAGATGGTCGTTGGGTGTAGTTTGAAATAATGCAGCAGAATATAATACTTATGCTGATGCATGCATATAACGACGCTCTGTAAAATAAACTATAATACCTTCTGTGAAATTTATTCTCGGGTGTCACTGTGATGACAATTCGTGATTACTAATATTATTAGGGATAAAATAATTGTGAACTATCATCTCCTAGGACTTATTCAAACTTGTCTTAAAACTTGAAAACCAAACTTTCTGGTCTTTCCAGGAGTAGGTTCTTTAAGATCTGAAGCATTTATGTTTCTAGAATTTTCGAGAAACAGGAATAAGAAAACGGCAGAAAGCTCGTTGGAAATTCAAATACGAAACCTTCCAACAAGTTTATCACGACTCACTCCTTGAATTAGCTCAGGGAATCTATTCTACGGTAAAATTGCACCTCAGGACAAAGACACGCGAACCGTAATCATAAGTCTGGCTACGGAAGCATATTTTGAAATTTATTGCGATTAAGAACAAGAGACTTTTCTAGATGAAAATTCTGAGGGCACAATTTTTTACAGTCAGCTCTTTACGAGCTAATCATTTTCACACGCACATGCCAGTTTTTTTTATATGAGACTCTTCGGCGTGTTTGGGCCTGTCCCTGACCTAGTTTTGAACGTTACCCTAGGAATTGCTGAATATAACACTTTTATCCGACATGCGGTTAACACCGAAGAAGTAGGCCGTGGTTTCTCAGCCATACGAGGCAACGGTCTAGATGGGAGGAAATCGCTGTAAAAGGGACATTATATAATAGAAAAATAAAGGGTAAGAACCGTTTCAGTTGAAAATACTGGGAGTTATCTCGGCATGCAAAAAATGAAGATCGGTAGGGGTAAAATGAAAAATTAGTGATCTTTCATTTTACTATTGCTGATATTCATTTTCTTGCATGTCGAGATTACGCTAGAAATTTTACCTGAATCACTTTTACTCTTTGTTTTTACATTCTCATCATTTATGATTGAGAAAGTATTAGAATTGTTGGAAATTTGACGTCACACTTTTTCAACGGATCTCCACGTTTCGAGACCCCATGAATCCGAAAATCAGGTTTTCACGATGGCGTCTGCCTGTCTGTCCGCCTGTCCGTCCGTCCGTCCGTAAACACGATAACTCTCGAAAAAATAAACGAATTAAATTCATCTTCGGCACACTTTTTTTAGGTCCTAAAAGAAAGGAGGAGTTCGTGAACCAGCCATTTTTGATGAAATTTCATAAAGTGAGCGCATTTTGAAAATTGTTGAGACAACTTTTTTCTGAATTTGAACATTCTATGTACGGATATTTATAATATTAAAAAGAACAAACAATTTATTTCAAAGACTTTTTTCGATAAAAAGAAATTTCTCAGATTTATAGCGTTTTTAAAATTTTTTTAATCAACCAAAAATCAAAATTTGAAGCCGAAAAACGCAGTATGTGCAAAAAAGTTAAAAGAAGAAAAACATTTATTTTTGAAAGCTCTACAAGATTATTATAACCAATTTTGGGATTTTTTTCAAAAATCGAAGATTCAAATTTTGATTGCACAAAAAATAATGGAAAATAAAAAATTTCATTTTGTGGACAAACTATGTAGGATACGAAAAAAGATGAATTAACAAAAATGGCTATCCCAAAAAGATCTACAATTTCGTTAAGAATCACTTCTTGATAGGACGCGTACTTTTTGTTCTATTCGTGAAAAATAACGCATATAAATACTGCCATCTAAAAGAGATCTTTTTGATAAAGTTTTTTTCAAGCATTCCAAATGCAAAGAATAAATATCCGAGCGCGAAGCGCGAGGTGTAATTATGTTCGAGCGCGAAGCGCGAGATTCAACCGTCGTGCGCCCTAGGTGCGCTCAAACTTGCGAGCGTAGCGCGCGATAAGAATGTGCCGGCCAAAGGAGCAGATTTTTTCTGTGTATGCCTGTTGGACATAAGTATTAAAATGCCTGAAAGTCTGGCATACTAACATAAAGCATACAAATTATTTAAAAATACATCGATGCTTTTATACGAGAAATCTTAATATTGAATAATAAATCGTACTGTTTTTTCAAACTTTCTAAATTTATTTTTTACATGAAAAGGTTCTACTTATATATGCATTCGAGTTAATCATAAAAATATTCATATTTACCTATCCGAATTTGTTTAATGTTCTATTCAAATTTCTGTGAAGGGTCAGATAAAATGTACCATTTTTATTTCGTTATAAAAAAAAAACAATAATTTTTGAAGAATTTGCAGAAAAGTGAAAAAACATGAAATAGTCCATTTATGTTGCTCTTATTTTGACAAATCGTATATAAAAGATACCCCAAACGCATTTTTTGACAAAATTGAAATTTTTATTTTCATAAAAACCGTCGTTAAATTTTCCTAATTTTAAAGGTTTTTGGAATTTTCTAGTGAATTATAGCATGGTGATACTGAAATTTCGAGCTCTCGAAATGACACATATCTACATGTACTCGTATTATTAATCCCTTGACTAAATGTACATGTTTGATGCAATTTGAAATAGAAATCCAATAGAAAAGACATCTGACGAGTTAAGATAAAATTTAAATGTCGAACTTTAGTATTCATTTCTCCTACATTTATTATTATCACTAATAAACAAGGACGTGGGATAATGTACCTAATATTTCAATAGCTAAATATTAAAGGAGAGAATCATATCTCATGATTATAATAATAATAAACAGCGGTAAAAGACGCACTCCAAACTAAACCATGCTCGTGATTGTATAACTACAACCTCGTAGCAAGAAATTTCAAACGTATTAAATTAACTTAGAACATTCTCATCTCACCAGTCTTGAATTTGTCCGTGCTTTGATGAAAAACCGAGTTCACCCGAATAAAATTTTGAAAAATAATAATACATTGTACTTAACAAAAGGTTTGTCAAGCGCAAATGTTTAATTATAATTATTATTGCAGCCTGTAAATAAATCCACCGAAAATTATTAAGATCGTATAGAACTTTTTTAAATCCGTATTTTCCAATATCAATAAAAATTAGGTTTTTTAATCTGGTGGCGAGATTCTCATTGTTAAAAAATCAACAAAAGAAATTTAGGTCTAAAATTTAAAAAATGGCGATTCTTTTTCTCAAAAAATTGTAGTATTTCTAAAAATATATCTGCAGTTTTTAAAAATTTTATCAAAATCTCAAAGAAAAAGTTGAATAATCTAAATCATTTGGTAAAATACCGGATTGAGAAAAACAATTTTGCTTCTTCATTTTCATTCTTTATCTTGCATACTTTTTGAAAAAATGTGATGATTTTCAAAAAAACGGTACCAATTTTAGCTATCGTAAATATCTTTTTTCTGTATTTCGAAGCAATGAGAACTCCTATCAAAATAAAAAATCTAATTACACTATGTTTAAAAAAAAACACTTCATATACTTGTCACAAGACATAGTAGACATTTTAGGTAGAAATTATAGGTTTATTGGAACTAAAAAAAGTGTCACAAGCTAAATTTCTTGCACACTTTTAAAAACTGATTTTATGGTAAAAAAACCGAAATTTGGTAGATCGCGTATATAATAATATTTTATGACGCCGTCATTTTGTATTTGACTAAAAACTTATTTGCTTTAAAGTTAAAAAAACACACGTTTTCAACCATGCATTGTCCATTCTACCACAGTGAAAAATTACGACGCTACAACCGGCAATACTTCAAAGTTTCTCATTTTTCCACGATTTTTTCAACTTTAACAACTACTTAATGACCTTTAAATTCAACCATTTTTTGGTTGTAAATATATTGAAATTGGTTAAAATATAAATGTGTTATCAAACACTTTTTGTAGCGTTTTTATACAGTTTCGTAAATTTCACCATTAGAATTGAGCAACATGCTAAAATTTCATTTCAGCTTTCACTGTAAGCGTGAATGTAGATGCTAACTTAGCTAAAAAATCGATAAATCTGTCCAATTTCAGCTAAATATAATAAAAAAGTTCATTAAACGCGAAATTTAATGCGCTTTTATTATATATTAACAGTAAAAAATTATTCAATTCCAGCAAATCTCAATAAATTGTTCTTGATGTCGAAAAAATCGGAAGAAAATGAGAAACTTCCAAATATTTTCGATTTTAGTTTCGTTATTTTTTACCGTGATAAAAGAAACATTCTATGGTTAAAAGGGCGCATTTTTCTAGTTGCAAACAAAAAAAAGTATAAATTGCTTAAAAAATGGCGGAGTTATGAAATAAGCCGTTCGTTCTTTGGAAAAAACAGCTAAGTCGATTTAGGTTTTGATAAGCGTTTTGATAAGCATTTAAAAAACCACAGCATATCCTTTTCGGTTTGTGAAGTGTATTGTAAAAAGGTTTTTTTAGTAATTCGGTACCAAATTCTAACAAGAGTTAGGTGGGTTTTTTAGAGAGCGACTCAATTATGATGTACATTCACCTAACAACAAACGGTTTTTTGACCATGAAAACAAACTTTATGGGTGTGTAAGGAATTTCCCGAAAAGCACAAAAGTTTCCCCGAACATTCCATTGGAATGTTCCAGAAATACTTATAGAAACTTTTGTACAAATTGCTACTATGTTCTCTGAAAAGTAATTTTTAAACCTAACACAGCATTATTTTGTTAATTATTTAATTATTTAAAAAGGCTCTTCCTTCAACAAAAAATTTTAACAAATTTTGGTAACCCATTCGGAAACTTTTTCTAGGTCGAAAATAATATATGCAGAAAATTTCGTCTCTTTATAAAAATAATCGTACAAAATCCTTTGCAACAGTTCGATTTCCCCGAAATGTGATACTTTACAATCGGCCTATGCAGTATAGGAAATGTGTCTTTGGAGCTTCACATATGCATTACACATATATACATCCTATTTCCACAGGATTTTACTTGCCATAAAATTCATGAATAGAATAAGGATGAGATACCTGTTTTGCTGTGCCCGACATTTTATGCTTTTACAGATATGACCTCACTGCAAAAAGATCTTATCAATGCGCTGCAGTATACACGGAGAAAACGATATTGCAAGAATTGCAATAAATACCGTAATTCTTGCACTATATATCGTAATTATTACATTATAAGAGCGTAAAATCGTGATATCGTACATTGCAAGATTTTACATTATATTATTATTATTTTATTATATTATATATACGACGATTGTAGTAGTGGCCAAGCGATGTTAGTGCATTATAATATCCTAGAAAGCTCCGGAACCTGCTCGTACGTTATCATATTGCGCTTTATTTCAATACAAAGATTTTGCGATATCATTGTGCGATATCTTTTTCTCCGTGTAGTATTTGGAAATACAAATATATAAAAGTATATATATAGCGATGACGGAACATTCGCTATAATTTTCTATGCCGGCTTATTTTTAAAAGGGCAAAGTCAATGTCACTTGTAATATATAATGCACCAGTTCATTTCTCTGTTTCATTCAGGCGTTCTGAAATTCTGAAAAACAGAGCCGAAATAAAACTGTGTACCTGGCTGCACTTTTTCTCAATACCACAAAATAATGCGGATTTCTTAACCGTAAATAAATATTGCATGAGTTATAATTTCAGTAAAATGGTTGAAGTAGTCTCTTCAACTTTCTTCTATCCTGAATATCTTTTCTTGCCATAATCAACTTTACCTTTTTCAGGATCTCTCTGAATGAATTCTAATACTTTTTGATAGTTCACATAAACCGTTTCCCCCACAAAAAGTGTGCGTATGCGTGTATGATGTATGTGTGCGCGAACAAAATTCCAACCAAACCACTGTTCCTTATTGGCACACATATCAAAAATGTATTGGAAAACGCAAAATGCTGCCAAGACTGCATAATGAAATAAACATTGTAAGGGTTTTCTGCAATAAAAAGTATAATTTCTAATCGCTTTTTCTTCTTTTTGAAAGCAATTAGGGAAATTAAATATACTTAACGCCATTCGACAGTACGCTGTAGTTATCGTTCTGATTTTTTCAGTTTGCCGACAACTACTTTGCCATTTTTGAATAAAAATTATCTTAAGGCATTATATCTATGCGGTATTTTTTATATAATTGAGCGAAATATTTTTCAGTTAAGAGATGCCGACCTGATTCATGTAAAATCTATTCTAAACTTATAGAAAGAGAAAAAAATTACTCTTTCTTGTTTTCCGATTTGCGACTTTTCAAATTCATTAGGTTTGGATGTATTATGTACAAAAAATGGTAGACTACTGATAAAGTAAATTTTGCGTTTTTATTATTGGCATATGTCTGAAGGAAGCAACGTTAAGTGGTATTTTCAGGAATGGCAGGAAACGAGAAGCGCCAATTTTAAATCACACAAAAACATTGATAATGGTTTTGCGTCTGATTAATTTGTGTATTCTGTTTGCTATATTAGATGGGCCCGCGGTTGTCCGCATCAACATATTTGTTCGAAGTATCTCAAAAATAGATGACGTTACCATGGTAAGTTAAAAAGACATGTCCCGAACCATAGACACACGCACACGCATATGCTGGGTGTTCATAATTTTATTATTATTCATCTGTACCAGTTTTTTATATTACCGTTCATATCTGTTTTAGACCCTATATCACGACGCTATCTTTGTCTTATCGTATACAGACACTACTCTATCACTCTTCTCTCCATTTTCACTTTCTCACTTTTTCTTATGATAATACTAAAAAAATGTTTGAAATTATTCTAAAAGAATAAGAAAGAATTCTTAAAATTGTTTCACTTCAAAATTAGATTCAGTCAAATTTTTTCGGATTTGAGTAAAATTGATCTGATTTCAAGTGTACTTTGGCTAAATTCAAGAGTCAATTTTGAAATTCAGATCCTAAATTTAGATTTTACTCAAATCCAGACAATAGTGAATTTAATCCAACCCAGTTTTAAAGTCTAACAATTGTAAGTATAATTTCTTCACGAAGTAAAAAGTGATACATTTTTACTGTATCTTATCATTCAATTTCTATTATCTTCCATTTCCTACAATTTTCAATCTTACAGATCTCTTATCAACATATCTTCCTTTTGTGGTTTGAAAATTTATTATTCAAACACGTCTTTCTTGGACTGAACGAACATACACGTATACTTTGTCTCTTGCTCAGCATGATACCATTTTTGCAAAATTTTACGGATATATATTTTTAATTACCCGATGATTTAAAAAATTGCAAAATGTGCCTTACAATAAAAGACAGAAAATTGTCATGTTTCGAATGATTTTTAATCACAATGTTTTACGCACTTCTTAATTACAATCTCGATTAAAAGCTTTTCGTACTGCATAAACTTGCTTTAGAATTTCCACATTTTAAAATTATAAAAGATATGGAATGTGAAAACTTTCTTATTTAAGAAATTGAATATTCTGGTCGAAATGTATTTTTATAATAAAAAACAATACACGATAATTGAAGACATGGCAATGACAGTTGGATAAGGACTAATTTTTCGATGTTTTGTTTTCAATTATTTCATGTAATTTAAGACACTATTTTACAATAAATCATAGGAATATGTAAAAAAATGTTAAAATTATGAAAAATGCCAACTGGATAAAGTCCATTTTGTTTTTTCACTTTAAACTTGAGAAAATGTTTTCACCTTCCTGAAAGATTAAAAAAATATGTCACATATTTCTACACTTTTGAGTAAATTGTCTATGTTCTATAATGTAGCACGCAAGTAATTTTAATGTTGCTCCTTATACATTTATAATTCTCTAATTTACAAACATTCCAGTGCGAAATTTTTCCCAAATTTTTGCATATCAAAAATTACATATTGTACATATTTAGCAGGCTGGAAAAACTTCTTACTATATTTTTGTGCTTTTGTAAAAAAAGGCATTTTTAATGTTTTCACATCTACAATGTAGAATTTTTAAAGAGCACATGCTTCTATAATTTCATTAAAATTTTAAATTTCTTGAAAACTTTTCGTAGAAAACTTTTTTTATTAATTCTGTATAATTTCATTTTCGTTGTCGAGGTTTAATTATCATGTCTTCAATTTTTACTATTATTTACACACTTTAACTAAATATTAGGAGTAATTACAAATTTTTAGAAAAAAATGCACATTTTACATTCTTGTACTTTGTTGTCATTTACTGTATTTTATCATGAAAATACATTTCTACTATTTTAAAGAAAACGCATCTTTTTGTTTACATTTAAAATGTTTCTAATCTTTCTTAAGCTGGAGAAATCAAAATTAATCAAACAAGTTTAACACAGCGAAAAAAATTGAAATTATTACACTTTTATTATTACGTAGATAACAGTAGTAAGTCTTAAATGCAGAAAAATTATGCTTAAAGTGATGTTAATTTTACTGGAATTCAGACAAATTTTACTGAATTTAGTATGAACCATTTTCATGTGTTACAATTTTGAGTGTTTTTATGTAAAAAGTTGATCACATTCAAAGAATGGCAAATTTTTTACTCTTTACAAAAAATATTTGAATACATCAAATATTAATATTTACATGGCATATTTCTAACTTCCTTTTCCATCGACTTTTAAATTTTGTGCCTTTCTGTCAACACGAGACCATTTATCAAGCATCTTATAAGTATGGATTTTTCTTGTACTTTCATTATATTTCCTCTTTCATGACAGGAAAAGGAATTCCTGCGATTTTTTAAGGAATGAGCACAACATGGTGTCATGCTGAGCTCGAATTGCTAGATTTATATTACAATAGCATTGCTGATCTTTATTTGTGTGGTAGACATTTCGTTGGAATTTTGCTCAGCGACTCGTGTGTTGATTCCTCGCAGGACGCTTATTAAGCCCTCACGATAAACGAGTAAGCACACAGCCCTACGAATACACACGCGAACAATAAACATGAATATTACTTTGTTCTGTTTTTACAAAACTTCGAACGTGTCTTGTTGTCACATATTGTACATGTTATATTTTACATATATACATAACCCCTATGACACTGGTGCACTAGTTTTTTTTGTCAGAATCGAATTTTACAGTTATTCATGCAGTATTTGAACTGATTGGATTTATAAATGAATCATCTTTGCAAAGAAAACTCAAACAAGATAAAAAAATTTAAATTTAAAAAACGATGATAACACAGGCCGACAAAATTTGACAAAGGTCCGGAACCAGAGACCAGACCTAGTATACCCGAAGGTTTTTGCTGCGCTGAATCCGAATCCGACCTCA
>NC_046665.1:74447637-74469487 GCF_010883055.1 Belonocnema kinseyi
CGAACACATCAAAATAACGGGTTTTTGACCCTTTTAGGTTAGAATATCTCGAAAACTGAGGGTGATGGAATTTTTCTGAGGTCAGATTCGGATTCAACGCAGCAAAAACCTTCGGGTATAGTAGGTCTGGTCTCTGGTTCTGAGAATTGTTGGCCTGTGTAATGTTACTTAACCCTTTAATGAGAATAGCATTATGAAAATGTTTGAAATGTAAATAAAATGATGAATTTAAACATAATTTAACTTTTTGTAGAATAAAATGAAAGTCTTAAATTGACTATCGTGAACTTAGATATATACTCCTTTCTTATTTCCCAGAGCCTTACGTACTGAGATCGAGACTGGTCTTGATCATTTTATTGAACTCTCGTTATATCCTTTACGATCATTGCTTCGAACACTTTCATACAAAAAGAAATTGAAAAGCATTAGTTTTTTTATTGACTTTTGATTGCAAGATTTCTATTTCAGGTGAATCCAACCCGATGCGGAAAATGCTATTACTTAAATTATATATTTCTTTGAAGTTGTTAAAATTTAATCGACTTTGAAATATAAAGATCTGCTTTGTACTTAAGCTGATTAAAAATGCAATTATTAATAATTAAATTAATATTCTACGCAATAAGGATAAGTAATTTTCTTAATCCCAACGGGGCTGCTTATGTAAGCTCTTTTCAGAATGTGAGGAGGGTGGTCTATCATGCTAATGATTACTGGTAAAATTAGAAATTATACAAAGAAATATATGAAAAAATCTAAAAAATAAAAATCGCTTGAAAATTTTCAACTTCTTGAAAGATTTTTGTTTTCCTTATCGGACCATCCGGACTTGAGGCGGGATAGTTTTACATTAGAATTTGGTACTGAGTCTCGAAAAATTTCTAAGCAAAATATTTTTTCTAACTATTTCGTATAGAGACTTTGTCAATCTTGAACGAATCAATTTTCGCAATGAATAAAATAAATTGTTATTATTATGTCATTCATATGTTGTAATATATGTCTAATGATTTACGAAATATTTTCTGTACTAAAAAAGAGCACTTGGTCTTTTATGGCAAATAATGATCAATGCTTAATGATAATATCAAGAGTCTGGTGAATCAAAATAATAAACGGTCTACTGTTATAAGCCAATTTATTATTGTGAACGCTATAGGTCGCACACAGAACCTTCGTTAAGAGCATATACGTGAATCCCTCACGTATATCTTTATCCTCCCTTACCCACACCACGCCAATTACTATGTTCAACATCCTCGTAGGCAGTACAAGTGAAATCAAGAGAAAATGCTCCATTTCGTTTCCCCTTCAAAATAAGAAAATAATCTACTTCGTTATAGCCAATTCATTATGGTTTAATTAAAGGTATAACGTTTATCACTTGGACCCTGATTTTATTATTATTTTTTGTTTTGTTTAAAATATCGATTAACAGATTGCGATACGTGTAGAATTACAATAGTTTTGTGGCTTCTCATAAAGCTCAAACGTATGATTTTATAATTTGTAAATTTATCGTGATTGTGTAATAGTTACCATTGAATTTGGAATATTACGCGAAATTGATACATGTCCTTTCATTATTGAGAGGATTAGCTAAATATTGCCTATATAGGGTGCGCCATCTAGACAGGACCTATTGCAATGTTGAATAAGTCCGCCATTTTTCAGCCGATTTTGGAAAATGAACAAGATTTATTTAAGGTATACAAATGCCATTTATTGATAATTCACTCAGAATACAATATCGATCAAATGACCGCCTCCTTTAGAGACACAAAAAGCGGCCTTTTTTTTTAGCATTTTGCATTGTATTTGACAACATTTGTGGCGCAATAGCAGCAATTTCCGCTGTGATATTAGCTTTTAGTTCTTCAATAGTCTTCGGTTTGCTGGAAAACACCTTACTCTTCTAGTAGCTCTACAGAAAAAAAGTCCGGTGCCGTCAAATCCGGCGAACGAGGAGGCCAGTCCAAATCACAGTTTTCACAATTGAACGATTGTTTTCAATGTACAGCGCTACAATTACAGCCCGTTTTTTGGCGTAAATCGATCCACGTCCAAAATGGCGTAGACTGGCGTTTCAGAATCTGGCTGATTTGTTAAAATCGGCTGAAAAATGGCAGAGTTATTCAACATTGAAATAGGTCCTGTCTAGATGGCGCACCCTGTAGTCCAGTTTAATTTTGCTTATATTTTACTGATACTAAAAGAGCATATGCAATAAAGGCAAAACAACCACAGTTTTAGAATGAATTAAATTATTAAGTGCATCCAAAGCCAAATAGCTTAACCCGTAACATACAGATTCCAATTCATATGGACTCCACTTTTGGTTGTAATACAAATTAAGCAAAAATCGCTCGATATCTATTCCACTCCGTTCAACAACTTCTATTTTTTTTTATCTATGATGAGATTATTTTTTATAAAATAAAATTTGATTTCTGCAGGTCTTATTACGAATTTCACGAACTTTTTCAGAAAGAGCAGCTTATGGGATTTCATTATCAATGACAC
Organism: Belonocnema kinseyi; assembly: GCF_010883055.1. NCBI lineage: Eukaryota > Metazoa > Arthropoda > Insecta > Hymenoptera > Cynipidae > Belonocnema > Belonocnema kinseyi. The sequence goes on from NC_046665.1 coordinate 74,450,164, forward strand.
AATTTCTCCTTTAATGCTGAAACAACAAACTAAGTTTACCTTTCCTTCACAACCATCATGCTGAGAAAAAATTTAATTTCAGCGGATAATCCAATTATTACTAAAATAACTTGCTAAATCTGAATTAGTGAAATTGAACTAATTAGCAGTCAAATTTTAATAATTGTAAAAGCAAGGATTCAGTAACTCATGATTGGTAAAAAATAACTAATTGAATTGGTTACTTTCGTCCAACCAATTCAATTAGTCAAACGCTCGACGTGGCGCGTCACCGGTCGCCATGGCGGACGGTGGCGAAACTTTTAATGCGTTAGTCAAAAATCTGCCAATTGCTTAGTCAAAATTGACTAATTGATTAGTCAAAAAATGAGACGCTTTCGGAGAGACGTGCATGTCCGTAAAGCAAACATTTATTTCTAAGACATTACTTTGAATCGTTTTTTAAATTGCATGATAAAATTTATTTTTAATACGTGGAACTTATTGCAGCGAAGAAAAGAACTATTAAGTAAATAACAAAACTACAAACTAGAGACCCTTTTTTAAAAGTAAAAATCCCTTATTTCACCTAAAATTGAGCTGGTGAACCACTGTAATCCCTGTTCCAATATAAAAAACTGAAGCGAGTTTCTCACATATATTTATTATAAACTCACTATTTTCTGTGTCAACGACTTGACAGTGGTTATGCTGAGAAATTCACTAACGAATTGGTAATTCTCAGAAATGAATAATAAAAATTAGTCATTTTTTTAACTAATTCAATTGACAAGGTACAAACAGTGACCTGTTGACTAATTCATTAGTAAAAACCTTGAAAGTAACTCATTTTTCAGTAAAAATGGAATAAAACTGATTGAATTAGTTGAATTTTAACTAATTCAGATTTAGCGAGAAAATTGTGAGAATTTACAAATCAGAAATAGTTATACGTATTATAAAAAAATAGATGCAGTATATATGACATGATTTGATGATCCACTTCATTCTATCTATTAACCATTGATAAACCCTCGAAAACATTAATTTTCCGTTGCCTTTTAGTATCGTTCTATTAGCGTCACGTGGCCTTTCCCTGATTTCCTTCTTCCATACTCGCCACTGAACCGAAAATAAGGTTAGAAAATGAGGCAATTCCAAAGAAAAAAGTTCGTGACGTCAAGTTATAGAGACCCATTTTCAATACATGCGCACCCAATCATTCATCATCGATCCTGGTCTAGTAGCCCGGAAAGAGAAAAAGAGAAGAAAAAAGAATAAAGAAAAGAGTGCCGAAACTCAAGTCAAATGACACTCCCCACCTAGAACTCTTAATAATTACATTCTTTTATTCTGTTCCGGCGACGTGATTAGATGGCCCAACAAAAGTAGACATCAACATCTTTCTTCGCTCAATCAGCAAAATAGACGATTATAAAATGGTGAGTGCAACAAAAAGAAAATCAGCAAGGCATCCGTGTACCCACACAATGTATATTCCATAACGTCACGTGAATATGGACACTTAAAAATTGCACTTTTTTGTATACTGTACTTGTATACCACATATTGTAACGTAAATGTACGCCGCGCTATTCAAAACTGGATGTGTGCTACATATCGTTGACTTTTCGATGTCAGTATTCTCCTGTGTATCTAACAAGTATAAATACATTGTTTGGTCGATTCTGAGTGATTCACTGATTATTTATTATTTATGATACATGACGTATAGTCTATAATACACGATCTCGCGTATTTTCTATTCAAACTTTCGCCTAAAAAGTCAAAGCAACCTTTGTGCTATAGTCGGCATTATGATTTTTTTTGTATCGGCCCGTTTCTTTTCAATACTCTTTAGAATGGAAATTGAAGATCCTATTTTCCTCTCACTTCACATAAGCCTAATATTTTGAGTCACGATATTTTGACATTTTGCAAAATGGCAAAAATCACAAAACCACTGTTTACTGAACGTTAATTAAAACAGAATTTGTTAACCGTACCATATCTGGGACGACAAAGTTTTAATGGAGATTCTGATAGAATTTCTCGCGAAAGAAACGAATCTGAAATTTCAAATCGATGTGCAAGTTTTCGGAATAATGATTTTTTCATCTTAATTTTATTAATTTTTTCTATATAAAACCAATTTTTAGTGCGAGAGGAACTGTGACAGAATGATAACTAATCCCTGCAGGGTAGCTGGAAAGGAAAGTAGATTTCCCAGCGGAAATATTATATATGAAACTTCACATTATGTATAAACTATATATAATTTTTTCACCTGGGTTAGCACAATTGGGTTTGGGTTACAGTAAAATAGGAAAAGGATGTAAAAAATTATCAACATATCTGGAGAGAGGAAAAAGTTATCACTGATCGCTTCAAGGGGTGGTATTTGGAAAGAAAGAGTCCAAGAGTGGTGTGATAGACGGGAATACGAAATTAAAATTTTTAAATATGATCAAAATATCGATTTTAAAGTTTCATATTCTTTCTTCTCCTCAAAAAAAAATTTTTATCAGAATCCGCACTAAAAATTTGTCATCCCGGATATCGTATTTTCCCCATAAAAGTTAAATAGCTCTAAAATACATCTCTAAATCAGCTGTGTAGGTTCCAAAAAATCTGTAGATATACGTCCATGATTTTTTTTGCACTCACGTTTGAAATTTTACTTATGCTTGTAAAATCTTATATTCATTCTTAAATTATGCACTTTGATTTGTGCAAAAAATAGCTTATATGTAGCAATTTATAGGTTCCCAAATTAACCACCTCTGTGACAAGAAAAGTAAAAAAGTACTTGTAACTTTTGATTTCATTTAGTTTTTGGCACAGATCGGTCTCTTCCTTCGATAATTCGATCATTAAATCACTTTACCTTCCTTTATAAGAAAGACTCGGGTTTTCAATTTTTAAAATCAGAAAATATAAAAAAATTAGGATTGATCATTGTTCCTTCAGTGAGAGCAAACGGTCTAATCTGATAATGAGTAGTTCTCAGTGTTGTAAATGCACGCATAACGATGTTGTGTTCGTCATCGTGAGTTTCAATTTTCTCGTTTAGTTTATTTTTAGAAATATAAAAATTATCGGCGTTATTATTGTAAATCTTTATGTATATGTTTTCTTCAGAATAGAGCAGCAAGTATGAAAACCTGAATATCAAATATGCTCTTATGAGGGCTTTCCATTTTTTATTTTTCTATTAGTAGAAATTTTCGAACTGGGATTTTAGTACAAAGATAAAGGACTGATAGGCTTCTTCCAGACTTATAAATATGAATGCCACTCTGATGATTCTAGTTTTATTTCTTATAAATTGATTAAACTCAACATTTTTCCACCCCAAAGAATATCAAAGTCTCGCCAACTCTCTCGCACGCTGACTTGCTTCGTGATTTGCGACTTTTTCTTTTCATTCTCTCACACATTCTCTTTACCTCTCTCGCACAAATTCATCATTTTATTCAATTCATTCAACGTCACCTCTAATTCTCTTAGGCACAGAATCACCACATTGGAATTTATATACACGCCTATTATGTATGCGTACCAAAGCCTCCGGCCTTTCCTTGGTTTCATCAGCCATTCATTCATTACGTTCTTTATCGTATGATGCATATAATTCACGCATTCTTATCAGCTTTATCGTAATATACTGCAATCGCCACTAATTTTGCATTGTGTGAGGGTTCCGAAAATGCGTTAAAATTGTTCATCCAAGGACGCTTTATCAGCCGACCTCCAGGTTCAAGGTGCATTGAACAGACAAGGATTGGGGTAGACAAATACAGTAGAATTGCTTCTGAACAGCAGAAATTGAATAGAAATTTTTAATATTTACGACTAATTTTGTAACTTTAAGAAAGCAGAGTTGAAAAGCATTTCCCAGACAGGAATTGAACTTTTTAAAAGATTCCATCATTTTACGTATTTCGCAGAATGACCAGAAGCGAAAGGGAAGATGATATGGGTTTCGTTATCAGTCTATTTCCTGTCATTCATTCGCGTTTCTATGAGATGGAGAAATGGGAACACGACGAATCGAGTCTGTCAAAAGAGAGTGCGAGAGAGAAGGAAAATGTTGCGATAGAATGAAGACGTTGACACGGGACTCGATGAATGCACGTTGTTGACTGGGTTTGCATACATCGGATATCAACGACAACCCGAGTCGAAATAGAAAAGTAGGTCTTCCGCGACAGGATACTACAGCTAGCGATTTTTAATGTTGATTCAAACTTTATTTTTCATACTTCAAAATAATCAGATATTTTAGCACGCTTTCAAAGTTGGTTCTATTTGTCTACTATCTCACTTAAGACCCTCTATCTGTCCAATTTCCTATTCAGATATAATTCGCCACCCTTTTTATGTAACTCTTTTAAATTTTCCTTGAGAAATGCAATAATATTTAAATTTATTGTTAAAAAACGGTGTACGTCGGATTTGATACTTACTCAGGCCAAGTATTAACTTTTGTGTAAATATAAACAAATAAAAATGCCGTTAATCATTATTGACATTATTTTTTGATATTCAACACCTCTTGCTCTGAAAATAATTAAAATAATTATAAGCATCTGACATACATTCTGAATAATAGCGACAGCCAGACTGAAAAAAGTAATGATTCCATAAATAGAAGCGCTCGATTAAAACCAATATAGAAGCTATACAAGAGTGCCCTAAAACGAATAACACACTAGGATGGTTCAGAAAATCGATTTTGATTTTTTTTTGAGTGCGGCATTTTTTTTGGTCCAAAAAAATTATCCTGAAAATGAGACGTCATGCAGTTGTGGTAATCTAAAATTACTATTCATAATAGGCCATATCATGAATCAAAGAATTGATTCGTGAATTCGAATCGGTCTGAAGACTTAGTGAATCCGCAATCTTAATAAGCCATTTCCAAAAGCGATCGATTCAGGGCTATCTCAAATTTAATGTTTTATTTATTTATTACCGATCGTTTACACGGGCATGCCTTATATTGGTTTAAAATGGAAATACATAACAGAATCTGACCATGTGTTTCTTTTTTCCTGAGCAGTCTATATTTTTTATTATCACAATTAAGTTATTTCAAAAATAATTACACACTACATTTTTTTATTGCAATCAGTTCTTGTTCAAAAAATGAATCTCGTTATGCAAAAACCACAACAATTCAGAACTTATTTATAAAATTATTATGATAATAATAAAAAGCACACAGGGCCAAGGGAGTCATATTTTTCATAAGGAAATGACGCAATTAGGAATTGGTATATAGCTTTTCTTACAATTGTCAATTTGAATTTTTAGCACAATTATCCATGCCATATTGAGTGAAATTAAAATAATTCTAGAAAATATTGCTGAAATGGCCAACTTTGTGCCTTTATTTATATATTATTTTAAAGAGATGGAAAAAACAGTCACTGATGTCTTCATTACTAAATTTGAGAAATAATTTATATTTTACTATCTTTTACAAATATATTTTTTCAGTAAAGTTTTAATAAAAAATTACTTATAATTAGTCGAAATGTTGCAAAAACTTTATTAGTGAAATTCTTATTACTCATGCAGATTTAAAGAGATGGAGAACGATATCATTTTCAGGATATAATTTTTTTCTTTTCAATAAAAAAGGTTTCGTATGCGTTTAAAAAAATCGGAAATTGATTTCTGAATAGGCTTAGCCCACCATATAACACACAAATAAATAAAAATATGATTTACTTTTTCGTATTGCTTTATCTTTTTCCTTTTTCCCACATGTCCATCTGTCTGAAACAAATGCATATCCATACGCCTTCGATGGAATGAGCTCAGAAATATAACCCAATGTATGTGTGTCAAGAATGTGCTGTGTTGTATAATTTGTATATTACATGAAGTGTATAATGTGTATGCGTGTCTGTAACAACTGCATTTTTGGTTTTATTTTTTGCGACTGTTATACATCTATATATGTTAAATCGGGTTTCACTCGGTGTTCAGCTTGCATTCTTTATGTTTATATATTTTGTAAATATATATTCCGAAACTAATGTTCAAATTGAGAATTCCAATGTTTTGGTTGAAATGTAATTTGTAATTTTACAGGTACATTTCCGAAGCATTTATAGATCAAAAAGAAACAGGTTTGATTAAATATGGTTTTTCGAATTTAATATTAATCATATATTACACATGCGTTTTGCCAAATTATAAGGATAAGAAAGAAGGATTCCTTAGGAATTAACGGAAATTAAAAGAATTTCATACGCTAAAGTAATTTACTTCTAAAAGTGTTTTTTTCTAAAAAGCTTTTGAAATTTGAATGCGCTCGGATATGAAAGTATTTTAAGTGTGAAAGGTTTGAAGTATGAACTCTACCCACATTTCCGCATTTGAATCGGAAGAACTTGCAAACATTAAAGAAAAAAGTTTTCAATCCTCAAACCAATTTTGATTTTTTGTTTTGAGATTTATTTTTAAAAAAGCAGTCTTTCCTAAAAAAACTGCAATAAACAGGGAAGAAAATTCGCTTTAGGTTAGCGGCAGAGTAAAATTACTTGAAGTTGAACAGTACGTCATTTTTTTCAACGTGTACAAAGGGTCACGAACTTGAGAAAGAAACTGCGTATCCGAACAGCCAAGTTCATGCTCGCTTCCGACATATGCCAAGTTCCGAACTCTTGTTTCTTTCCCCCAAGCACTACACTTCTTCATCATATAAAATCTGAAACTCTTTTGTTGTTAAAAGAAGGTGGTACATAAATGGTAAAAACTCTGAATTCATTCGTTAATGTATTACATTTAATAGCGCAAATTTTATTGCTCATAAAAAAAATGAAAGAAAAGAGGTTGGGAAGTGATAATTAACGTGGCCGCGGTTACGCTGGTTACATTCCAAGAGAACATTTTTCACGAAGTTAAGACCTTTAGAATGTTCCAGAGGTTAAATTAAGGGCCCTGGTTAAAGAACAGCTTATAACTTTCTGGCGCTCATAGTGGAGAGACCCTTGACCGCTTGAATGTAATCGGTGTTCAGCACCCCCCCCCCCCTTCACCCTCTTGGTGCCAGAAAGTTATAATCGGTTGTTTTACCCGAGCCCTTAATTATTCTAAGTTCACTGGAACCTGGATTGAATTACACTTTCGGGAACTGCTTGCAGTTGCCTTGTTACTATTGCCAAAGCTTCCAAACGTAAACAGGGATGGCCGCATTAACAAATTCTGTTGGATTTAAATGCATAACGCAACCTGATAAAACTAACGGACGTGGAGTGCGGCTATCCTAATGTTTGTCACGCTTGACTGAACACATCCTGCCCTCTCGGCCTCGCGGCTCTCTCATCAGGAATCCTCCGCGGCATCAATCCTCGGAATATAGTAAATCTGAGACAACTAATTCGAGGTTCCAGTTTAAAAGAGAGTGAGCATTCCTTATGATATTAGAAATAAATAATAAAATTTTGAAGAAATTTAAACAAATATTATCTGGAAAGTTCAATATTCTCAAAAATGACAAGTTCTATTGATGAAGAACAATATTCAATCTTTATTATTTATATCGTTTATTGTATTCTGAAATTAGATATTTCAGATTGTGTAATATGTGTGTGTGTGTGTGTGTGTGTGTATTACAGACTCTTGATATACGAGACCAGTCTCTACTTCAGCGGCACAATTCAAAAGGTATCTGCGATTTAAAAAAAAATCTACATTTTTTAAGTCCGACAGTTCCCAAGGGGAACGATTAATTTAAAGAAAGTTCTTTATGAAACATTAGGGAAATTCCACATTCAAGTGGTGATAAGCGACGAACGAATCCAACGGCCCATTCCGACTAATGGAAAGCGAAAACCATTTCAGATAACGTCAGTTTTGAATCATCTATGTCAAATCTCAACACTTACCTTTCGATCAAGCTTTTTTTATAAAATAAAATGGTTTATTTATTAAATAAATAAATTGTTTAAACTGGTGATTTAAAAACAAAAGCTAAAGTATAAAATTAAAAATCAATTATTCAAAAGAGATGACGAGGAGAGAGGTTAACGTCACTCTCCTCATTTTAGATTATAGTTGTGAAAACGACACAAAACCTAAAGTATTAGCCTGATACACTCAAAATATTGAGAATTTTGCACAAATTGTTGCAAAAACATAAAATTTTGTGTTGTTGTTTTGTTTACAAAAGCTGTCTTTTTTAACTAATGGAGATATTCAGAACTTATTTCCCCATTCTTTAAAGAGATTTCATACTACTTAGAAATCGTTAGGTAAATTAGAAACAAAATTTTAAAATTCACAAAATAGCGGCGATTTTTAAAAAAGTAAAAAAATGTCTTTTTCTAAAAAAATTAGTATTATGCAAAAAAAGTTTATGCTGCAAAAGTGTTCCTCTTTAAATGCTCTACAAAAAGTTTATGCACTACTCTGCTTAGTATTTTGTTAAAATGATTTATTATTTGGATATATCATTTTATGCTAAAAATGAAGGAACGTGTATTTTACAGTTTGACAATAACAATATTGTTTTATTTTTTACAATAATTTGTCAATTTTACCTGGGACTTCTAATAAATGGACCGAATTTTTTTAAAACGCAGTTTTTTCCAAAGGAGCGCATGCGTTCGGAATTTAATTTTTTTATCCAAATCTCAAAATCACCACTTTTAAACACTTTCGTTTTTGCCAAGAAATACATGGCAATATTTACAAAATATCTTCTAGGTTTCCTCCTTGGAAAATAACTACTTTAAATGTAATCTTTTGTTTGAAACATCGATTTTTCTCAATTTTTAGGAAAAAACGAAAGTTACCAAAAATATTCAGGAAAAGTGTACACATCTAGAACTGTTCCACAAAAAATACCTCTTGCTCTTTTGTGATAGTTTGCATCTTTTACGAGCAAAAATAAAGAATTATATTTAAAAAGAAAAAAAATGTCAGACCTCAAAATGCTTAAGCCAGAATAAAAGTAATATGGTACATTTTTTATATTAGTGGAGATTATAACAATGCATAAACATTCATCTGGAAACTTTTCTATATATAGTAGTATACATATTAATATCCATTTCTAAAAATAAGGTTTAAAAGCAGGGTTTTTTAGAAATCTAATTTCATGAATTTTTGAAAAACAGCCGCCATTTAAAAGTGCAACTTTTTTGCATTTTTTCGAACGCACTTCAAAGTGCAGGAGTTCCTATGCAGAATGCAAAAGAAAAATCCCAAATGCGTACGCTCATTCGGAAAATACTGCATTTTAAAATATATATCTGTCCATTTTTCAGAATTCGCAGGAATGATTGAAAAAAATTCTTCAAAAATTGTATAGTCAAACTGTGTAATACGTATCCCTTGTTTTTTGCCCCAGAATTTTATATCCAAACAACAAATCGTTCTAGTACCACAACCTATTTTTCCTGATTTAAAATGAAAATTTTATAATTTCAACCTTTTTGCAAATTATTCGGCTAATTTTGTAAGATTGTAAATCTATCTTTAGAATTCAAAAAATAAATATTAAATATTCTAATTAGGTGAAAAAGACAGCTTTAAAGACAAATTCCGTAGTGTTTATGAAAAAATATTGTTAAATATTTTCGCACCCGTTTCAAACAAGTTTATAAATTCCAAAAGGAACCTTCAAATTTCATGCTCTAGTAAATATTTGAGAAATATTCAGGATTACCTTTTGCACTATGTTATATACAACAACAGAAACACTTTCGTACAAGTTGTTCAAAACAGAAAATAAAATTAACGTAGCAGCTTAAGTATACAGGGGAATTAATTTCGAAAATTCGTATTTTTATAAATTACAATTCATAGACAAGTATATGAGATACATGACACTAAGAAATTACAAAATCTTGACCATAAAAGCTTTAATAGCTACTCTTTTTATAAACTGCCAGCGTTATATACATGATATAATTATAGAAATGAACAATTTTCTGCGCTGACGTCGAAGTTTTTTCCGTTTAACGCAAGCGCGTCACACGTAATGCAATATCAATATCGATAGCTCATATTGTATCACGTGCCGCAAATGATCGGGTGGAAATACCTGAGCAAATTGTTGCACAAAAATTCGAAAAATAGTAAAAAAGATATTTTTATTTCTTATCTTTTAATTTTTTAAACTATTTATAGGTATAATCCTAGAATTAAATTAGACTTCTATCCTTCACAGGTTATTGAAAAACAAATATAAAGTTCAAAACTAGGTTTCGTTGAAAATCTAAAAATTATTGAACCCTGTATACGAGCACCAAATTGACACTAGCCTTTCATTTGTTATATAGAATTATATAACCGTTATGTGTCATTTCGTTAATTTTATGAAACTGTACATAATATGGCGAGGATCCGATTATAGTGACAAAAATGCTCAAAAAGCGAGTCCGAGACTTGATAAAACATTAAACAAATAATAGGAAAGAAGATGCAGCCCACCAGAACTCTCAACGAGCTGCGATCGAAACCGTGAGCCAAAATGCATGTTCACCCCGTAAAATGTAGACCTCCCAAGTAATTTTGCCTTTGTTGCTTTTCGTAGCCTTGCCGCTCGGTGTTGCTTTCGCATGGATTTTTCTCGTCAGCTTTCAGCATCAATCCTTTGCCTCGGTAAAGCTTCAGTAGATTCTGTTGAAAAATTGCTCGAAACCACTCCCACTATATTATAAGCCTAAAGTTATACAAAACAATATATTTTATGCTGGAAAGATATTGTACTCATTTGACTCAGTTCATTGTTACTGTAAATTTGATAATATAAACATTAGAAATAATATTTTAACTTTTAAAGAATCAATGTTAATTAGTACAATATTTTGTGAATTATACGATTCTTTATTATACCTTCACAATTTATAGAAATATCAGTGTAAAAATCTTTAAATTTTTTAACTAGCAACTGATAAGAAAGTGTAAAAAGGATAAAGAGTCTTTTAGTGGCATTTTTTAAACTATTAGGAACAATTCGTTTCTTTAGCATGATAGAGCACTAGAAAATAACTAACATTTTCTTGTGATGCACATTTCAGAAAAATTCTTGCCAAAGTCTGCCAAGCAATTTTCAATTTTTCAATTTTTTCACTCATTTTACTTTGAATAGGATTTAAATAATTTGCTTAACTACAATTTTTGAATACTTAACTCTATTATTGAAACAAAAATCTTTAATTCTCATATATCCTAAGGTGCTATTTGCTTGGCAATCTTTTGATTTAAATACTAATGAAAAATTAGTTTAAAGATTTTTACTGAAATGAAGGAAGTTTTCATGATTTTATAATGGCATGTTCAAAAAATAAAATAATAAACATACTTCCAAAAGAAAACACATTTTATTTATTTTCTTCGGCAACAATAGAAGACTCACTGAGAAAGAAAAAATAGTCAATAGCCAAGTAAAATATTATTTTAGGATACCCCAACACCAGTTAATCTTTGTGATATCATTTACTAAACAGTTGTTTTTGCTCGCAGGAATATTCAGTTCAACTTACATTTCGAGAACAGTGGTTAGATGAAAGACTTAAATTCAATGATTTTGGAGGTGAATATCTTTAAAACTATCTACCTGGATCTCGAAAAAATATTTGTAGTTTTACTAAAATAATCTTTTATGAAATCACAGGAAGACTCAAATATCTTACTTTGACGGAAGCAAACAAAATTTGGATGCCTGATCTGTTCTTTTCCAACGAAAAGGAAGGTCATTTGCACAATATCATTATGCCAAACGTATACATAAGAATTTTCCCTGAAGGATCGGTTCTTTACAGTATAAGGTAACTTTTTTATTTCGCAACAAAATCTCAATCTATGACATAACATTTTATTAATACTTTCGTGCTTTCAGAATTTCACTCACATTATCATGTCCAATGAATTTAAAATTGTATCCACTTGATAGGCAAATCTGTTCGCTTCGCATGGCGAGTTGTAAGTTTAATCATTTAATCTAACTTCACAGTTTCTCTAAAGAATTCTCTCTATGCTACACATTTTTTAAATTTATATTATAGATGGATGGACGACTGACGATTTAGTTTTTCTATGGAAAGAAGGTGATCCTGTTCAGGTCGTCAAAAATCTACACCTACCTAGGTTTACTTTGGAAAAATTTCTAACGGATTACTGCAATAGTAAAACAAATACTGGTAAGAATATTTGGACTTCAGTACAATTTGCTTTTAAATTTCAACAATTGAGTTGTTGGATGCAATAACAGCCTACTAGCATTTTCAGAAGCCATTTGTTTTTCATTTGTACTTCATGATGTTAGGTGTGAAATAAGTGAAAAACAAGTGACTTTTAAAAATACAAGTAGACTGATAGGCTGTTATTGCGCCCAAATGCTATACTGTTTTACAATTATAAATACCATGAGATGTGCTTATGTACAATTTGTCTGATCCTGATTTAATAGTATTTCCTAATCAAATGTTCCTCTTTTAGGCGAATACAGTTGTTTAAAAGTTGACTTATACTTTAAACGAGAGTTCAGTTACTATCTTATTCAAATTTATATTCCCTGCTGTATGTTAGTCATCGTCTCCTGGGTGTCGTTTTGGCTCGATCAAAGTGCTGTGCCGGCAAGAGTGTCACTTGGTAAGATAATCAAGCAAGCTTATAAAGACATAAAACACAAAGAAAACTCATAAAAGTGTTTCAGTTGTTATATTTTACACTGCCCAATTCAACAGAATAATATACACATTTTGATTCTTATATTTCCATAATTACTGTACTCAATATAGTTATAAAACATCCGCAGTTTATTCGGGGGTTAATTATCTGGTTCAAAGGTATGTTAAATAAGGATGCATCTACCTTGATAAGTTTTCTGTAGTGTTTTGTATGCTGAAACCTCTTTTATTTTTTTTCATTAGTACACAGCTCAATTTTGAATTTTCTGCCCAGGAGTGACCACTCTGCTGACAATGGCAACACAGACATCTGGAATTAACGCTTCACTCCCACCGGTATCGTACACAAAGGCAATTGACATTTGGACAGGTGTATGTCTAACTTTTGTGTTTGGGGCTCTATTAGAGTTTGCATTAGTCAACTATGCTTCTCGCAGTGATATGCACCGCGAGAATATGAAAAAACAATATAGAGAAATGGAACATTCTGCTTCAGTGGATCCTTCCACTGAACTCCTAGAGGCAGATGGACCTACCAACTTTGCCATGGTCAGCCTTGATCTTGTAAATTTTCTCTGAGTATACCTTATCCATTTTTATCTATAACAAAAAAGCACAGTTGAAACCTCGAATTCCATGAATGAATTAAAAATAACATTTCATTCAACAGATGCACAGAATTTTAAAATAATTAATAAAACTATTATAGAACATGGAACGATTGTAGAACATTTAGTAGAATTTGGATCAGCAAGCGGGGTCTTTCGACTATGTTTTTTAATACTTATTATAATAAAATAGTAGTTATCATTAGCATGATTCTCAAGATGTTTTAGATGAAAATTCATGTAAATCTGTGTTGGGTAGTATTTCCTAGTAAATCTTATGGATTATTGATTAAAGTAAATTCGGAAATCAATAACTTTAGTAAAACCTAATTACTTACATGAAATAGACGTTCATATTAAGCAAACCTAGAAGTACAAAGGGATTCTTTAAATTGATGAGAGTAATCAGAAAAGTAAACTTTGTATCTCCCTAAGATGTAAAAACTTCTTTTTGCACTTAGACCTTTAAAAAAATCTCCCTCGAGATATCTGTGACTACCAGATTTCAAAAATTATACCTTTTGATCCGAAGAAGATTGTAATTTTGTGAAGCAAACACGAACGTTACACATAATTAGACTTTATAAACTGAAAACAAGTAAGATAACAGCAAGGATTTACACTGATTAGCAGTGAAATTTCACTGACGGGAAGTGACATTTCCTCTGAAAGTGAATTTTAAGTTTGACGGATTAAGTTCAGCGGAAAGTTGCCCGCTCGTCAGTGATATATCACTCTATAATAAACCAAAATCCTTACTGATATCATTTGCTGACCCATTTATGTATATGTGAATTTAGTCTTTTTTTAAATCTGCCTGACACTGTTCAAGATGTGAATTATAACAAAGGAAATACTATGATTTAGTAAAATTCTTAATTAACTAACAAATTTGTTAAGTTATATGTAGTCAATAATTGAAACAAAAATTTGGAACGTCCTTTTTTGAATTTTTTAAGATCATCTATCTAAAACATCCTGTATATTTTACTCTCTAATATCTGGATCACTTAAATTTTACTCAGAGTGAAATTGCATTAACTTTCAATAGAATTGATAAGGATGATTATTTCACAATTCACAAAATATTTGTTATTGTAACATTTCTGTTAAATATATTACCTTTTTTATTATTAGTATAAAATTAAAATATGTTACTGGCAAGAAAATCTACGGTACTGTCACTATTCCGTTTTAATTAAATTTTCTAAATTTCTAGAGTTATAAAAAATAATTGCCACATGTTTTCTCATTTTTGTAGCGGTGCAAATTTAATAGTAAAAACTAACTCTCAAGGTTGGAATTCTGATGCGGAATGCTATATTAAATTTTTCATTTTGAGTTTTGTAATTCTGACCTCAGATTTAAACTCAGCGACATCAACACCCCTTTAAAACAATCTTATTTTAAATTAATTTTAATTCAATCTGACATGTGACAATCATCCCTTAATGGCGAGGGTGGGTTTCACGAGGTGTGGAATCAATACAATGGATAAGATTGAATATAATCAATAGTGATTTAAAGGGTAAAATGCTTTCAAGGAGTGTTTGAGGTCACATGATTTAAATCTGAGGTCAGAATTGCAAAATTAAAAATTGCGCATAAGATATAGCGTATTAGCAAAATCAGAATTGTGCCCTTAAAGGGTGTTTTCCACCTTCAAAATTGAGCCATAGCAAAATGTAAATGATTATTTTCCATAGCACTACAAATTTTGCAATGTTTTATTAAAACTGGAGAGTAACAGTTCCGAAGGTTTACTGTAAGTATTAATTCTGATATTTCACAGAAAAGTAATGGAAGTTCACTCTAACTGAAAATTCTTGAAACATTGAAGAGGGAAGGTGAATAATACTGCGTGCGGTCCATTTTTGATAAATGAGATTATTATTAGAAATTCAAGCATATACATCGACAAAATGGCTTCTTTAACATATTGATTCCCATCAATGCCCGATAAAAATTAACCCGTAAATCAGCAGTATATTGTAGGATATCCTATTTACCTGCCAAGATTTTCTAGGAAAATTCTGAAGATATCGGTAGTATATTTGCAGGATATCTCTACAAGAATAAAATGTCATATATTCTTGGAATATACATGAATAATATCTAGGAATATTTCAGGTCGTTTCTAAGATATTCGTATGTTCCACGTGTAATACTTTAATTTTGTAGATATCTTATATGGGGTGGTTGAATATCACAGAAATCTTCTAGAACATCATATGAAAATGTGCAGAATTCCTGAAAATAAAACCAAGAATCCAACGACCAAATGTGGGCAAACACCAATGAAAAAGCAAGAAAATTTTGAACAGGTGCAGACAGTAACGAAACTGCAATGCGCTCTCCTTGAGACCTGAGAATAAAAAAAAATCTAAAAATTCTCAGGTGTCAGGGAGAGAGCACTGTGGTTTCGTTGCTCTTCCTACTTGCTTACGTTTTTCTTGTCTTAATAAGTATAAGCTCCGAAACTTTGGTGATTGTTTCTCACAAATGTTTTTTTACTATCATTTGATAATAGCAGTAATAAAAAATAAGAAAGAAAATAAAAAGAGAAGGAAGGGGATTTGGTTGGCCGCCTTCTTATTTTTATTTCCGCTTTTTAACTTTTGTCTAAAAAAAGAAAGATTTTTGATCTTTTTCAGTAAATTTGTTATATTTTTTCGAATTGCAATAGAATTTGGTCGTCCGATTCTTGGTTTCATTTTCAGGTATTCTGCGCGTTAACTTGATTATTGGACGCTAAATAGGAGTTTAAATTTGATTTTAATCTAATTTACATTTCTTTGATTTTAATCATATGATTATCCCAGGTATATATAAAATTTCCTGCTTTCAAGGGTATCACACAAAATAGCCTGCAAATATATCTCAAATCTTCAATAAATATCTTGCGACATAAATGCGATATCCTGTTGCTATAAAAGCACTTTTTAGGGGGGGAAACCTTATATCGATATTAGATTGCCTGATGAAAGTTAAAAAATTCAAATTAATAATAATAATTATAACAATATATAATTGATATTCACCTACTCTTTTCAATTCATCATCTTCATCACTAAAAATTTAGAGAGTAAAGTTCAGAAAAAATGAATCACGTTGCATTAAGCTACTGCGAACGGATTGGAATCAAAGGGGTGGGTTCCTTTCAGAAGCCTCTCGTTCGGCATCCAGAAGACACGCTCTCCATGGATAAAATGCGGCAATGCGAGATACACATGCAAGAGCCGAAAAAAAACTGCTGCAGGTCGTGGCTGTCCAAGTTCCCGACAAGATCCAAGCGAATCGACGTCATTGCACGAATCCTCTTTCCTCTGGTGTTCGCCTTTTTCAATCTCGCTTACTGGTCAACGTACCTGTTCCGGGAGGAGGAGGAGGGCGATTAAGCCTCGACGAAGAAGCGCTAGGATCAAGGGATGTGGCTCGCGGCCACCTTAATCACTCGCACGCACAGAATCGCTCTAGCCCTCATCAGAAGAACTTCCACCAACACCAACAACGTCCCCAGGAAGACGAGTCGGATCAGCACTATCACTACCACCATCATCACCACCATCACCATCGACATCACCATCATCATCCAAGGCAACACCAATCCCATCAATCGCTCCTTCATTATCGAAGAGATGCAAGATCACATTCGCCTTCATCCCCCTCCGATAGTCTTCGAGGACGTTCCCCAAGGAGAAAAACATCCAGGATTCGTTCCAGCAGTCTGACATCAAAAAGATCAACACCATCACCTACGCCCACTGCCTCACCTGCACAGACGTCTTCACCCTCTCCGCCTACACTTCTCAAAGGAGAGGAACTAAATCGTTTTCAACGTCTACCATCTGAAGAAAAAGAAGATGATCGGTGTTTTTTGAGCTTTTGGCCACGTGGTAAGTTATTCCGTTGCTACGCGGATGGCAGTGCTCGAATCGACGTATGTTCAAGAATCTGCTTCCCCCTGGTGTTCGTGGTTTTCAACATCGGCTACTGGTCTGCCTATCTCTTCCCTCATGACGAGTACTCGGGCATGAATAAACAAGGGTAAGAGCCTAAGGGCAAGAGTGAGAAAATGCGATTCAACGTGTGATAGATGAAGAAAGAATGTGTGTATGATGAATGTAGAAGGTTTGGAAAATTGTGTCTTCGTAACAGGGTACATTGAAAGGTAGATTCCGTCGAAATTTTCTATCTTACTTCGCGAGACTTTTTTAAATTATAGAAGAGAAAGAGCGAGAGTCGCGACATGACTCCGCAGTTCAACGCTCAAGAAAAGTGCAATTCAGAGGCCATTTCGATTTGCTAGATACGTGATAGAAATGCGGAGAATTTGAGGAGAGAGTACGTGCTTGTTGGAAGCAGACCCTAAATTCTAGAAGGACTTCATTCCTTCTGAGAACATCTACATCCATTGTTTCTTCCTCATTTTGTCAAGAATATACGGGTCGTGACAATAAATCATATTTCGTAAACTTTTTAATATTACATCAAAACTTCAAATCGCATCTGATTCAAAGTCTGATCATTTAGAGAATGTCTAAACCTTTCTTCAAAAAGAGCACCAAATTAAGATTAATTTACCTTGATCGATAAATATTTAATCACATTAAAACTGCTCTCGTGCAATCATACTCTCTCTCTCTCCCGCAGATTGTAAAAGTGAGCCAGGGACCTTTTATATGGTGTTTTATACCGCGACAAATGTAGTCTTGATCTCTTGTCGGTACTATGATCCAAGTATTTTTTAATACTCGAGAACGTCTTGGAAAGTCGAGGCAGTGTGGGAGAAATATATAGAAAATATATATGTAACGAAGAAAATATCGACGGTAGGGCGTGAATGTCTATCATTGACCATTAGAAAAATATCTTCATCATTGGGAGACCGCGTGCCACAAGTGAAATTAAATTTTCGGGCCCTGAATAGCCACGGCCTGATCAAAAAAGCGAATAGAATTATAAATAATATATCTACGTATTGTCAAGTAATTCGTTATAATGTTATAAATATGGAAGGCCTCCGGTCCTTCGAACAGTAAGCGAATTAAAATTAAGTATCTTATAAAGGCGTCTTCACTCAGACCAGCGGAAATGCGTCCGAGATCCGATTTTGCTCACGAAGGTTAAAAATTCGAGTCCCTAAGACTTCACCGGGGGATTTTCATTCACGACGTTGACTCATTGTCAAAACATATAAATACAAGAACGCAAATCCCTCGTTGTGGACGATTATCCTCTAGGCACGCGTTTTTATAGCTCAATATCATCAGTAATCTCGTCGGACCGGAGATCTATTGTAGCAGTTTAGTACGAATCGAATTCCAAAACCAAAAATCGAATATCGTATTACAAAGCGAGAAACAAATTAAAAGGTGAAACTAGGGACTCGGCCGATATCTCGCTGAAATCAATAACACAGTATGTAGTTGGAGTGTATATATCATACCTATGTTACGTGTTTCAAAAATCCGTTAACAAATTCTTTTTTCAATTCCTTTTCGAGATACCGTGTTTCTTTATTGCTCTTAATTTTGCGAAAGCCTTCAGTCATCTTTTTATATCCAAATAATCACAATCCTGCACAGTGCACAATACAGACGCAGTGCACAATACGCCCAAAACGTAACAATAGAGATATCGTTTCTTAAAGCTCAACTTTGTATATTTTCCGTTATATAGTTATATAAATAGTTTATATGCTCTGTTATTATATTTAAGTTCGATATACAGTATTATCCGATACTGTAGGTATCCCAACTTCGCAAATTGTTTTACGTACGGCGAAATTAAAAACGTACTGCACATGTACAGAGTTGACAGATAGAAGTTTGAGGATTCGCTTAATTGTTTTTAAGTAAAAAAATAATTCTCGATTGAAAAAGAATCCTAATTGAACTCCTATCTGAGACCATCACTAGATTTTAAATAGTTACAAACACTGTACATAATTCAACACGAATCATTAAGTTTTACGAATAATCGAGAATGTGCGACGTGCAAAGGGGATCAAAAATAAACTTGAGGTTCGAAGGAAGATCAGTTTCTTAAGCAAAATTTTCTGGTTGACTTTCAAGAAAG
>NC_046665.1:74469587-74487751 GCF_010883055.1 Belonocnema kinseyi
TATGTATATATATAATAAAATATATGAGTCATGCACAGTTAGCATGGACACACTAAAATGTGAATTTTTGTACTGTTTGTTGTTTTGTACTGTTTGTTGATTCCCATTTGATTCATGACAAAATTCGAAACAAACGTACTTCGTACATCGACCATGAATGTTTTTCCACCAATAGACTGTTTTCTTTTTCTTAAATGAATTGTTTCTTTTGTGCCAAAAATGAACCAGAGGACTTCCTCAACCCATGGGATATTTGAGAGAATGAAAACACTTTATAAGTCGAATGCATTAGGAAAAACTGTCATTCTTACAAATTGCTTTCTTTGTCTCCAATTAATATATCCAGTTGTTTTTTCTCAATTTGAAACATTGTATTTGATATATTTTCTGAATCTCTTCTCATTGCTAGAGGATGTTCAGAAATATGGTTAATATCGATAACAGTCGTTATATCCTGCTGCTCTGAATGTCAACAAATTAAACCAAATATGTTCCCTTTGTTCAACTCAACATGCTCTGATTTTGCGTACGATTTTCATGCAATCAATAGGTAAACATACGTCATTAATATATACATATATACACCAGTCGTTGAAAACAGACACAAGAAATCGTGCATCGCTCGTGCACACGTATTACTTTAAGGGAAATAAGAAAATAAACGACTTCAAAGAAATGAATTTATCACAGGGTTTAGGTAATTAGACCTTCTCTATTTCGTATTTCGTATGCACACGCAAGCACATTTCAAAATGTTCGCAATTACACGTTTCGATTTCACTCCGAGAATTAATTTCGATTTACATCAGTCCTGCTTTTCCGCCGAATTTATACACCATGAAACATAATTAATCGATCTAAGTCGCTGAGACAATCGCAAACGATTTTCGATTTCTTTTGACTTAATCATACTTCCGAAGAATTCGAGCAAACTATTGCACGATGATAAACTTAATTTGTACAAACAAATAATCAGGAAGCCTGTGTTCAATAACGTGAAAAGTTTTAATGAAATATTTATATATACTGGAGTGAAATCGAAGGTTACTTTACGAAAATTTAAATATTGTCCAAAGAAAGTAAAGTGTAAAAAGTAAAATATTCGTACGACGAAGCGAAGTCCATTTTGTGAAGAAATGACGTCGATCATTTTTTTGAAATAGCGGCACGTATCGCAGAGTAAAATAAAAAGAGTAAAAAAATGCACCTTGCATTATTAGTAACGAGGAAAAAATAAAATGGATTTGACGATAAAAAAATTATTATATAAAATATGTAAGTTTGTGTGTCACCAATTTTTATTTCAAGCCCACCTGAATGAATTTTACCCGCGCACAGAAAGTTATGTCGTAATCACGTATGAATATTGAATGTTGGATATATAATATATTACGTAAGTATAAAGATATGATGTGCAGCGAAAATCAGCTCTATTAGCTAAAATCACGTTTAAAAGGATTAAAGAATCTATAAAGAGAAAATTTGGATTTTGCATAAAGTCGATTTTTGCGGTGACTGCGAATCATAGATCTCTTTAACGCGGGACGTAGAAAGTAAAGAAGGTCGTATATTAAATGTCACGATAAATGACTCGACAAAGAATTAAACTTTGAATACAAAATGTACTGGTTTCTTTATTTTTAACTCCATAAGAACATTTTTCAGCAAAACCTTTTACAGAAAACTTTTCAACAGCGAGAGTGATACAAGGTTGTAGTTAATCATTCTCATTTATAACCGTAGGCATTTATTTTACTGAACCTCTATATTATGAAAAAATCTGATTACCTATTAAATACTTATAAAATGTTACTGGTTTTAAATGCATTAAACGTCACGTAAACTCTTTTATAAATATTTAAAACTCAAGTAAATGAATAAAGTACTTTTTAAAATTGTCCTGTAAAAAGATTAATAAATCATTCTTACCAAAGTGCGATGTATTGTTTAATATTCATTTTTTATTTATATTTTCAAAAAATTACATAATTGGACCGGAAATTATTATTATTCTTCATGAAGAAAGCTTTTTAATGATAATGATAATTTGGAAACATTTTTCATTCTCTTAAATAAACATTGCAATAACATAAAATAATTGCAGATTAATTGATAAAATTTAGAGTACTTATATTCCCCACTGACATAACTCCAAGTCGATGTAAGAATAGAAAAAATTCCTTCCCGTGTAAAAATATAAATGTGGGCCTGATAAGGCACTGACCAGTTTTCCCTAGTTTTGGCATGGTCCTGGCCCGATCAAATGACAAGGCTATAAATGGCGTGTTACGCTTCTGCAGATTTTTTCTATACTTAGGGCAAACTTGTCAGGGCCTGTCCAGTTTTTCTGAGCTATGCCCTACTTTTCCAAATTATAATATTTAAAAAAATCTAGTTTTAGAAAACAAAATATATTCAAATTAATATAATGCTACTTGATAACTTTACTAAACTTTTAAATTTATTGCAAAATGAAAATTCGCTTTTTATCAAATTCAACCTGTATCAAGAATTATTCATAATTTTTAAATTGACATGTATGGTATTCACTTAGAAATAAATTTTTAATAATTGAATATGGAATTGACTATTAGGCCTTCAAAAACACTTTATGATTTAATTTTGGTACATTTGACATTACATCTTGAGTCAAGACCACCTCCTTCTGCCTATATTTATTTTCAATGTATTTCGCCTTCCCATAATAGGTGTATACTCGGAATCTTCCGTATAAAGGCAACTTTGTCGACGACTTTTTAAATTCAACAATCGTATTTTTTGTTCAGCGTCTTGAATAGTTTCGACAAAAAATGTTGGATAAGTACGGTTTATGTTTAGGTTAATGTTCTGAAATCTAAAAAATTCACTGAATACATCTTTTTTGCAACTTATTTTAATGTAAGTTTCCAAATTTTTAAAAACTTGAGCAATAAAAGAAAAATTGCACAATTCATACGTCTAGTAAATATTGTAGAATTACTAATAGTATATTTCAAATTCTTCTTGCTCGGGTACAATTCTTTTAAACATAAATAAAAAAAAATTTATTTTTATTAACACAATGAAAAGCAATTAAGTTCTTGTCTTGCACGATGTTTCTTAACACGTTTTCGACCTAGGCCTAAAGTGCTTTTTCTTTTCATATTAATTATGTTTCAACCGTCAGGCTAATAAATATTTATAAAAAACTATTTACAGAAAATAATACTTTTATCATCGATATATAATAACGAAGTTATATTATAACTTCACCAAACATTCAAACTAGGTTAGGTTGACCAAACGTCCCTTGACAAGCGCGTGTCAGAGTATCTCTCGTGAATACCCGACTTGGGACAAGCCTCCACAAAACTCTACAATATTTTTTTTTATGTATTATTGATATAAGGAGTCATTTTATTATTTTTAATTCGGAACAGCAAGAGTCGATTTTTACTTAATAACAAATATTTATGTTTTAATTCCCCATTTGTACCCCATAATAATTTAATTATTTTTATTGAAAATAGAAAAATTGGTTTGGGCCTTGGTAGCGTACAGCGTATAATTTGAGCATCGACATTTTTGAAAAATTTGTTTCGTTATCTTGAATAGTTTTTAAAATTTTAATGAAATGTTAATGAAATAATAATTCAATTTTAATTAAGTTCACAAATTATATAAATCTTTATTTTATCTCTGAATTATCGTTTTTTTTTGCACTAAATACATAAAATCTTATTCAAGACATGAAAAATTCTTGCAAGAATTGTCAATCATTGAAACGATTTTCATATACAAATTTAAATTTCGATTATTTTTAATGAAAAGGCTCAATTTTGTTACGGAATCAACTAAAAATGCCTTGCGATTACATTTTGCTATGTATCTTTTCAAATCGACACCAACTATTAATTAGTTTAACAATATTCATAAACAAATAAAGAGTTTGGCTATTTTTCAACGAATACGCTGAATTTTTGTTTACGGAATCGACTAATAATGTATTTCCGGTTCCTTTTTCGCTATAATAGTCTGCTTTTTTATAAAAATTGATTCAATAATTAATAACTGTGGTCCATTTGGGAAGTATAACCAAGCCAAGTACTGTCAGAATACTTCAAGTTGCGACGACAACTGGCAAGATGTCTGCATGCCGAGGGCCAAGCAATGAATTACAATTACTTGGGAAAATTTGATTGTTTTAATGACTTGGATACAAAAATTTCACTATAAACTTTTTTAGTTTAAAAACTTTCATTGTAGGCTCTGTAACTTTTTGAAATGTAAGAAAAAGTTTACTGTATCGAACTTAGATTTTTTTCTTGGCTCGCTGAGCAGCGCCAGGCCTGGACCAGACCAGACTGTCAAGATGATAAAAAAGAAAGTCATGTTTTCATAGTTTGAATTTCTTATTTTCCATTATTTTAGACACCCTATAACTTTTACAAAATACATTCAAAAAAAATTAAGTGATGGAACTTCAGATTTTTTTCTTGGCTCGCTGATCAACGCCAGGCCTGGGCCAGACCGGACTCTCAAGATTATAAGAAAGAAAGTCGTGTTTTCATATTTTGAATTTCTTATTTTCCATCATTTTAGACATCCTGTAATGTTTTCAATGTATGTCAAAAAAAATTTGGTGATGAAACTTAAGATTTTTTTTCTTGGCTCGTTGATCAGCGCCAGACCTGGACCAGGCCAGACTATCAAGGTGATAGAAAAAAATTCGTGTTTTCATAGTTTGAATTTCTTATTTTTCATCATTTTAGAAACCCTGTGATGTTGGTGAAGTATGTGAAAAAAATTTTCTGATGGAAATTATGATTTTTTCGTTCTTGGCTAGCTGACTAGTGCCAAATCTGGACCAGAACAGACCTTCCAGACTAGATGGTCCAGATAAAGTCAAACCTTAGCCAGACTGGCGTCAGACCTGAGCCAGATCAGTTCTTCAGGACTAGACAGTCAAGATAAATCCAGACCTGGGCCAGACCTGTAACCAGACTGCCCGGACATTTTTCCACACGGGTAGCGAAACTGTGAATTGGTTTATAAAAATTTGATTAAATGATTTCCAAATAGCATATATTTTCATTTAAGCGTATGAAATATTCATTTTTCTCACATTTCATACAAAAATATAAATATAAGTCATTCTTAACTGATTGTTTGACTAATTAAATAGAAATTTTTTTATCATTTCACTAATGAAACAGCATAAAAATGACAAGTTTATTTTACTAAATTAAATTAGTGAAAATATTGATTTGTTTTTTAGTGACTTCGATTACCAATATCCAAAATTCTGACGAATTTTCTGGAGTGACAAATTCGTTCCCAAAAATAGGATGCTCAATTTAGGAAAAAAATAAAAATGTACTTTCGCAAGACATTTTTTTCGCTAGGAGCATATGTTTTTGCAGATGTAGATGGTAACTAAATATCCAATTTTTAATTTTAAAATAAGAAATTTTATTTCCAGATGTTGACTTTTTAATTTACGTATTATAAGTTTTATTGTAAAATCTAAATAATTTTATTGAAAATAAAGGATTTTTATTATTATACCATTAAGGCACCCTTTCAGGATGAAACCCCTTTTGGGCACTAGGAAAAAATTGTACAAAGTTCTAAAAAGTTACAAAAACTTACCAAATTTTGTTCCACAATCGAACTAGTTAATATTTTGACCAACAGGAAATTTAATGTAGGAATCATTTTATATTGATAAATAAACATACAAATAAAAAAATGAATAATTAAACTTAGAGTAGAGAAGGCTGATTTTATTTACGTCAACATGATCACAGATAATATATTAAATTTTGTGATCGATAATGAATATGGACATGGACATATGACATGATGCTCTATACATAATGATTATAAATAGGATATTAGTTAGCAGACTAGTTAAGCAAATACTTGATGATCAGTAAAAAACACATATGAATAATCAATAATTCTTTATCCATCATCCATCGGATGCAAATAATTACGATTCTCTTATACTAAACCTACCTAGCCCTACATTTAGTTTAGTCAAATAAAATGCAAGAAGGTGCATCCTATTTATTTTCTTTCAACTTTAGTCCATTTAAATAAAATTCTTTTCATTATTGAATTACATTGAACGAAAAACATTGTGCAGGATATCGTCTTATACAGCAACATTATCAAACACTATATTTTAAAATGTAAAAGTGTTAACGAATTTAAACTATATTAGTAACAAAATATCACAAAAACTTACAAATGCTTTTGTATTTCTCAATATCAAAGTTAATAAAACAAAGAGGTTTGCAAAAACTTATCAAATTAACATTGAAGTGGCTTATTATATTACTACTTTCAGAAAGTCTCATTTGTTTTTTTTAAAATAATATTAATTACATTGAAACTCTTCTATAGTGCCGATTTTAGGGCTGACGGTGGGCGGGAACTAAATCATTATAGCCCTCTCCGGTTTTGTTTGTTCACGCCTGACTGCTCGCCTGAGTGACAACCGCAGATTTCGCGCACCCAGCGCAGTTCCTGTTACACCTACCTGCCGCACGGCATCAATTCTTAACAGGGCTACAGAATGATGGGCTATTGAAGAGTTTTACTGTATTTTAAAAGTGACTAGATGTAAAGCCAAACAAAAGAAATAATAAAATAAAATATTAGAGCAAATTAAAAAAGTTCTTAGTTAATTAACCATCGCAGTTCTATATCTTATACAACAATATATCAATTTACAAAGGAGATATTTTTTAAATAACTGCGCATAAAGATACTCAACTTCTTAAGCGACATTTAATACGAAGATTTAATCTCGAATATAAAGTCGCGTTCTATTTAACTACAATTTTTTGAAATTTTTAAAAATTCCAAAATTTATTATAAAAAAAAAGATATCTCATTCCCGGTAATAATAATCAACATGAAAATCTCTAATTTAAATGGTAGGAATGTATGCTGAAGTTGTTAAACCATTCCTTAATAGAGTGTCGGACGTATGTTGATTTCCGGAATTTTTACGGTGAGTGCCATACTTATGAGGCTGAAGATTGAGGGGTGGTAAATTTGGATGCTCAATTCTGGTGGGAGAACTGACTCGTGGACGAAGGGTTCCTCTTTGCATGGCATAGAATTCTGTAATTATAAAGTATAAGCTTATAATTTTTATTGTGATAACCTTCATAGCCTTAAACTAAATCATTTTCATGTCAACTTTTTACAAAATCATTTGGGCAACAAAAACCTTACCAGACTCATTTGGTTCTAAAACATCGTCTAACTGATAATATTCGCTTTTAACAGAAAGAGGTTCTTCGTAATCCACAAAAGCCGTATTATCAAAAGCCTTGTCATCTTTTGGCCTGTGGTGCATTGGCGAAGGGACTGGAGGTTCGGCATACGTCTAAAATACCATTTGTTATTCAAACTAAGCTTATTATTTTATTTAAAGTTTTTTGAGTTAAGATTAATTATCCATGCATTTTTAATCCGCACCCCGAAAAAATTTATTTGAATTAATTAGGCCTATCAGTGAACTCCTTAGAAATCGAAAATTTCACATCAGGACCCAAAGTTTTCAATTTTTGAGGATGAATAAAAGAAGTTGAAAAAATTATAAATCCCGCTTTGAAACTTTTAGTGGATCTGGAACTTGTTTAAAAAATAAAAAGCATTATAGTTATTGAAAGTAGTGTTACAAAAACATAATTGTAATGTTTTCGAGCCATTTTGCATAATTTATTACATTTGAAACCATTTTAGATGTCCGGAACTTAAAACTTTTTAAATAATAATGTTTTCATGAATAGCTTAAAGTTAAAAACAACCCAAGTGCTGCAAATTTGAAGAGCTGTGCAAATTGGCGACATTTTTAGTCACACTGAAAACACATTTGTCTATATTAATTGCTTGAAAAATTGCATGTTGAGTATATATCTATCACAAAAATGGCAAAAGTTTTAAAATTTAGTGAAATTTTTTTCAATCAGTTCATGAATCCCATACTAACTTTGAAACCCCCGTTGATAATACAAAACTTTTTAAAATTCACAATAACTCATGCGTCATTTTTTATACATAAAAAATGGAAATTTTTTTTAAAACTACGCAGACCACTTGGAAAAGTGTTTCCTATCTAACTATATAAATATAAATCCTCACACAGAATATGGAGCTTTATAAAATTACAAATAATAACTTAAATGTAAAAAAAGTTTATGAATTATTAAAGCATTAAGATATTGCTTAGTTGCAATTTCAAAATACTCAGTGAACTGTGCTGTGCAATAAGAAGTTAAAAATAATCTTTATCTTTTCTGTAATCAATAAAAAGCGTATTGCACTATTTTCAATTGTAGATTGGCTACCATTCATTGGAGTCAATACATTTTATTTCAACTTAGTTGACTCATTTTATATGATACTAGGATACTCAGGTCCACTTGAGATAAATATTTGAGTTGAAATTTTTCTAAATATTCTGCTCGATATCTCATTTCCTGTAGATTTAAGTTATTACAACAAATTTTAGTTAAGTATTAGTAAAAAATTTTTAATCAAACTACTTCGGCGTCAATTCAGCAACACATTATTTTTCTTTTCATTGTAATTTCAATGTTACCAAATGTTTTTTGCTCTCCTGTAAAATTACGTTTTGGTTGTTGATCCCCATATGAACCACCACTTTTGAGTACTAGTTGCATCCGTCGAAAATGATATTAAATATCGAAATTACAAAGTTTTCGTCAAACAAAATAAATTTATCCTTTTTAAAAAAAATGCTTCAAATGGTTTGTCCTCGGACTTGTCCAATTATAAAAGCTTTACAATTTTTTATATATATAAACTTTTCTCAATTATTGTTCTTTTCACAATATTCTGTATTATATATGGAATTTCAAAGTTAGTATGAGATGCAGGAAATTATTTCGAAAGATTTGCAAACAAGTTTTAAAACTTCTATTTTTTTACTAGATATATATTCAATACACTCGGACCCCGAGTTAAGTAACCCCGCTATATGTTTTCCGACAATTGAAGCCACGCCGCGGTTTAGGATGAGTAGAGTCGCGGGGTCGCCGAAGGAGGAGGATATGCCTTTAGTAGCGTAGCGATAACTGCGTTACATTGCGGAAGTTCACTGTTAGTGTTCAGATAGCCCTGTCTGTTTATAGCCAGAAACTCCGCTATAAGTCCAAGGTCAGGGCCAAAACAGTACTTAACTCAGGGTCCGACTGTATAAACTTTTTCGGGATATTCATATAAAAAACAGTATTTTTCCTTGCTATTACTGCAAAGGTTACAAATTTACACAGCTCTTTGACCCTCTTTGAAATCACCTGCGTGTTTGCAGTACTTTTTCCATTTTTTCCTTGGGTCTATTTATGAAAACACTAATTATTTAAAAATTGTTAAGTTCCATACATCTGAAATGGTTGAAAATCTATTAAATTATAGAAATAGCATAAAAATGTCACGGCTAGTTAGTAACAGCTTTGAATTTTTGTTTTGAATAGTTTCGTAAAATAATAGAATTTTACGTTTTGTATTATACTCGTAATATGATTGTAAAATGGGATTTGCTGTTTGGAACCTATTTTATCAGTCCTCAAAATTAACAGAAAAGGACTAAATGTTAATTAATTTTTTACTGACTAGTCTATGCGTGGTTCAAATAAATATTCTTCGAATAAAAAAATCCGATTCTGCAATCAGTTTGTTGAGAGGAAAGAAAATTTCAAACTGTAAATAGGGTTGGTGCGAATCAGTGTCTTATCTATACGGGTGATCCTCGTCTCGTCCTCACATCTCTTTCTGGGCGAGATCGTACGCACAGTCTAATCACCACCCCCGATGGTGACAGCGCGCAGCCCACCACTTATCGGCGGACTGTTACCCATCTGGTCTTCTCCTTAGTCTGGAAAACCAGCATTCACTTTTTCCATTTCGTCAATCCAGTATCAATTAATTACACTGAAAAGTGGATTTCAGTAAACTAAGAGGGTAGACTCTGCTCATTCAAGCGCGGCAAACAATATGAGGGCCCTACTAGGCGCTTCAGTTGCATCAGGTTGCGTCATACTTCCAAATCCAAGGTCAAAAGGTCAGAACCGTAACCGTGCACAAATCCAGTTTCCAGTGAACTTCATAGATATAGGTTTTCGCGAGTAAGAAAAAAACTAAAAAAGTAACAGTGCGCTGGTGGTGAGGGCTGCCTTTCGTTAGCACGGAGGGTCCACAAGGGTCAGGCCATGCGTAAATTTTTGTCATGAAGGGGGTGTGCGGACGAGTCGTGAACAGCCGCTCATGCACGCTCACCTAAAACCCGGTAAAAATTTGAATATAAGTCTCGATTTGAAAGAAATATCTTTGCTGGGATTAAGGATACACTACTGATCAAATATTTCTCATTAAATTGCCTTGAGTTTTACATGTTCAATTGGAGTTGTGGTATAGGTACGCTTATGGAATGGTGCATTGCCAATCGTCTCATAAGTATGCTCCTCCAAATAGTGTCGAGTAGTGCCCCTTGGAGTGAGTGTCGCCCACATGACACGACTGTCTTGCAATGCCTCAGTAGCACAAGGATATAAAACAGCTTCATTTTGAAGTCTTCCTGCTTTTGACTGCATTCCAGATGTTGAGCTTGGCACTGATATCCCTCCACTTTTACCAGTAGCAGTACTAAAACAATTTCAGAGATATAATAATTTTTTTAAAACTATTGTCTACACTGAAAAAACTACCATTGACACAGACAATTCTCCAATGTATAAAACATTCCTCTGTTTTATGTTTTGTAATTACAAAACATTTTTTGTGGAATGACACATTTTATTAATAAGATGTGTCATTCCAAAAAAAGGTACCACTTTGTCGATCGTCGTTTGAGAGAGGTTTGTGTTTGATCAAAAAACTTAATTTTCAATATTGCCTGATTTTTTCCTGGCCAGTTTTTCACTTAAACTGACTATTAATAATCCAACATTACTATTTAAAAATTGTAATATTTTTAACATCAAATCTCTTATAAACCCTAATTTCAAGGTTTCTCCTGAATTTTTATGTTTCAAAGAAAAATTTAACACATCCTCTTAATGCAAACGGCAACTTCAGATGATTTTTTTCTCGAAAAGCGGATTTTTGACATTCCAACATCAAAAGCGCCCCGGAAACTCATTTTTTAACCTATAAGGGTCATTCTAAGTTTAAAATTTCGAGAATTAATACGACTATATGCGCCTCTGCTCAACTTCATACCGAAAAAGTGGTACCTTTTTTTGTCGACGTTTCATGAATATTGCAGTTCACTTCTTCGGGGCTGACCTGAAACTGAGGTATCAGGTTATGTTGTTCTTATGTATACTCTTTACGATGCCTGTGATTGGCCATAGCGCTCCGCCGCGAGTACTGGTCGAATCTGATTGGCCAATCAAGTCTTTTTTCTTAATCCAGGAGAACGGAAAGCTAACTCGGATTGGTATTGTATCCATTGTCCCTATTGATGTTATTAGGGTGTTTTAAGATTTCAATTTCAATTGCCTTTATGTCTTTGGGGTTATTTAGTAGTTGTCCTATTTTTGCAGGTGGTTTAAATATGGTTTAGATGTTGTGCTCGATGAGAATTCTTCCTAATTGTTTTGTGAAACCTTCGATGTAGGGTAAGGTGGTGGTCGTTTTTTTCTCTCTTTCTTTCGTAGGTTGTATTAACTTGTTTCTTGAGTCTATTTTCTTATTGTTTTATCAATTTAAATTGATAAAGCAATGAGAAAAGCAATTATTTGTTTGTGTAATCGTCCTGTATTACGATTTCTTTAAAGTTTTCCATTCCTTTTGTAAGTTATCTTTATTTGTTATGGAGGCAGTTCTGTATACAAGGGAGTTGTTGACCGATTGTTTTTGAAATTTGTGGTGGTGGGAGGAGGCATGTAGCTATCTGTTTGTATGGGTGGGTTTTCTGTAAACTTCATGTCCTAATGAGTTATCAGATCTTTTGTAAAATAATATGTCCAAGAAAGGCAATTTTCCGTTTTGTTCAATTTCCATGGTGAACTGGATATTGGGATGTAATCGCTTGATGAAATCGAAAAACTTATTTAGTTCCTCTCGTCCATGACGCCAGATGACGAAAGTGTCATCAACGTAACGGAACCAAAATTCCGGTTTAAGCTTGGCTTGGTTAAAGATTTTAGTTTCTAGATGTTCCATAAAGATATTAGCTATTACAGGTGAGATTGGGAATCCCATTGCTGCTCCTGAAGTTCGTACGTAGAATTAGTTATTGAAAGAGAAGTAAGTATTACTGAAGCAACGTTCTATCAAAGGTATGAGCTCGGAAGGGAAGTTTGTATAAGATTTATTCATATTAATTGTATGAGGGATTGGTACTTTTGTAAAGAGAGATACTATTTCGAAAATCACTATGTCTTGCCCTTGCGGACCGGAGGAACCGAATGGAGCAATTACAAAGTACCCGTAAAGACCCCATTGGGTCCCCGTTCGGTTCCTTTTTAAAAAACTCGAAAAAACAGCAAAATCAACTTTTAAATTGTAGAAATTCGGATTCTGCGTTAAAATTCCCTATAGAAGATCACGGAATAATCGCAATCTTTTTTTTGCAACGGTAAAAATTAAAAAACAATTAAAGACGTATAACGCCTATTGATTGCTACTTACAGACGATGCGTTTGAAGTGTAGTAGTCAACAGGCGTCTCATATTTCTTTTAACTTTTTGCCGTTGCAAAAAAAACTATTGCGATCATTCCGTGACCTTCCATAAGGAATTTTAACGTAGAAGCCGAATTTCAGCAATTTAAAACTTTGTTTTGCTGTTTTTTCGAGTTTTTTAAAAAGGAATTGAATGGGGACCCAATGGGGTCTTTACGGGTACTTTATAGAGGCTCCATTCGGTTCCTCCGGTCCGCCAGGGTGGGGTTAAATTTCAACCTGTTGTATTTTTTTGATAAAGTAAAATCAGTTTTGGACATGAGTGATAGATTTTCCTGTAAAAGGTTTTAGTGTTTTTATTCCGAATGAGTTATTTAATTGCGTTTTTTCTCGTTTCGTTAGTTTTGAGGAGGGAACTTAAGCTTGGCGTAAAATGATGGCAGTCCTACATCGTACGTCATTCGCTCTTTTTTTGAGACGAAGGGTATATATTGTGAATTCTAAATTGCTGATTATTTCTTCTTTCGTGATTTTAGAAGGAACTACTGCAAAATCATGTCCTTTAGATAAGGCTGCAATCATTTCATTGTTGAGGGGATGATCATAGATGTTTTTTTTACTGTATCCGTTATTCGTGTTTTCTTTACTGGAAGTAATTTGTCAAATTCTATTTTTTGTTTCTGAGTGACAAGCTCTTTAATCCGTTGGGATTGGTTGAAAGATATGCGGTCTAATGTAGACCAAATGTGAAACCTGAGGGTGTTTGATAGGAATAGGTTAAGTTTTATTCGTTTTTTTTTGGAGGTAGTGTCCAAGAGAAATTTGATATGTTGTATTCTTTTTTTCGGGAGGAGCAAACTTGTATTATGCAGAATTGATTTGGATTTAGATGTTCCCAAATTATTTTTCAGTTGCAAGAATTTTGGGACGATTTTGCCGTGCCTTCACTGTTTCGAAAAAGCTAAGGATGTCAGTAGCTTACCTTGAGAAGTCCTAAGCGTTCTGGCCAATCACAGACACCGTAGAAAGTATACATCAGAACTACATAACCATTTTTGCTGGGGAAACGTCGGCAAAAATCGTACTTCTTTGCACGATTCAAACCAGAAATATCTCTTTTTATCGATTTCTATTTTTATTTACATGACCACGTGACCACACTAGTCCCTGGTTATGAACATATTTTTGTCCCTACAACGTCCACACGGATTGAGATATCGTTTTCAGGATTTAGGAAGTTATACCGAAAGGACTAAGGAACGTTTGTATATATCAAAATGTTTATAATTACGAAGAAAGTTTTCTAGTGAAATACTATAGGAATAGGGAAAAAACATGGACATAAGAAACAAGGGACCAGGCATGCCATTGTGGGGGTGCTGCAATGAGGGGGAAGGTCCGCCACATTTTGATGTCCCGCGACAAACATGGTAGCGCCCACATGTTTATATTTTCATGCACAGTTTGTCGGCAAAAATGCTCGTGCGCATAATCAAATGACACATCGTAAGATGGCGGCTCTCCCCACTCATGGAGTTCTCCCCCCTCCTGTGGATTCAACCACACTCGCCCAAGTTAGGATGGCATGCCTAGTCCCGTGTTTCCTATGTCTAATGGTTATATATTCTTTGGATTTTTTGTGCAGATGTAAAACATTTCTAAGTTAATAACAAAACCAATAAAAATAAAATTTCGCCCGGGGGCGAAAGACAGGGCAAGTCCGACGTTTGGTCCCGCCGTTTGGTTCACTGTCAACAATAGTTACACCGAAAAAATATGTAATTACATTAGTTCAATAATACCTTGAACCATGGACCTAGGAAACACGGGACTAGGCATGCCATCCTAACCTTGGCGAGCGGGGTTGAATCCACGGGAGGGGGGAGAATTCCATTAGTAGGGAGAGCCGCCATCTTACGATGTGCCATTTGATTATGCGCACGAGCATTTTTGCGGACAAGCTGTGCATGAAAATATAAACATGTGGGCGCTGTCATGTTTGTCGCGGGACATCGAAAGGTGGCGGACCTCCCCCCTCATTGCATCACCCCCGAAATGTCATGCCTAGTCCCTTGCTTCCTATGCCCATGCCTTGAACTAATACGCTTCGCATAAATTAGAACTCAGTAGGTAAAAAAGTCGAACTGGATCTCTCCATTTGATTTGTAATTTGTCCGGCGCCTTAACTCAGCGCAATGCTCATGCGAAGCTCCTAAGTTACAGCAAAGATAGTTACAGATTCGTTGGATCCTTGCTGTTCGTCGTCATTTGAACCAGGAGAGTGGAACGGAGCAAAGCATAGCGAGTGTATCTATATCGACGCACTGTGATTCAAATTTCGTTACGTAACCGATACAAAAATGGATGCAACTTATGAACGTTGCGAGTTCAACATGAAGAACTGCTCTATTTCAATGCTTACTTAATCGATGTAATTCGGTATTACTATAGCGACGGTTCTATACTCAAACCGATAAAATTACAAATTAAATGAAGAGATCCAGTTCGACTTTTTTACCTACTGAGTTCTAATTTATGCGAATCGTATTAGTTCAAGGTATTATTGAACTAATATAGTTACATATTTTTTTCGTTATCAGCTGATCGGTTCAACGTCAAAAATTAGACGTCAAGAATTATGGAAAATATATGAAAAATCATTTTTCAGAAAAATTTTATGAACGAACTTAGTCACTTGATCCCGACTTTATCCACGTTCAGAGTTTTTTTTTCTCCGCTCGAAATAGCTAAAAGTGCCCAAAAAAATAATAGGTTATGTGTATGCAGATACTTATTTGTTGCTTTGCAACGAATGTGCAAATTTTATTGCTTATATTAATTTTTTTCAAGGTTTAGACGATTTAGTATAAAATTGGTGTCAGTGTTCAATATGAGCGAATCAAAAAATCTAAAATGAATCAAACTAAAAATAATTTGTAAAATGCTATAGCATAACTCGAATGGTAATATCCTATTCCATCAATTTATAAATAAACTTTTTTTAAAATTACCAATATATATTGATGTATACAACCCAAGTACGAATTGCCGAAGCTGAATATACGGCCCAGTGTTGGTCCAATTTCGGCAGCCAAAGGTCGGCTAAAGTTATTGGGCCAATGTCGGCATTTTAATCGGCCCAGTGTGGAGCCAGTGCTGGCAGCCTATATTGGCTATTTATATTTGCCGGTCCTCCACCGATACTTGAACCAGTATCGGCACTTTATTGCGCCAAGTCTCACTTTTAGTACGGGGAACCATGTTTCACGAGGATCAGCCAAAGTCTGGCCCAGTGACGGTACATTACTGGGCCAAGTGTCACTTTTACTACGGCAAACCAAGTTTTATTTAAACCGGCCCAATGTTGAGCCAGTGCTGGCAGCCTATATTGGCTATTCATATTTGCCGATCCTCCACCGATGCTTGGCCCAGAATCGGCACTTTATTTTGCCAAGTCTCACTTTCAGCACTTAATAAACAAATCTTACACGAAACATAAAAAAATGTTATTGAAAAATTGTCAAAGTTCAAGATGAAATTTGTTAAGTTCTGTCATTAAAAATTTTAAATGTTTATGAAAAATTACATTTCTCTTCATTGCAAAAAGAAAAATTGTAATCGATTTAAATTAATTCTTTAAAAATTATTGTATTGCTATTCCATTTAACAGTTTGTGTTTTTTACATTTACACTACGTCGCATAATAATAAATAATTAGAAAGAGAGCTTAAAATTCGATTCTTTAACTTTTCTGAACTGCAACTTATGAGGGTGGCTTTTTCACAGAGTTTAAACTTGTCGATTTAGCGCAGTGATTAGCACTCCCGACTGCTAGGTCATAGATTTAGGTATATAGATGTAGGTTCGATACCCCGTAGCGTTTGCAATTTTATTTGTAATATAATGTTCAAAATGTGATATATGTATTCAATCTAAACAAGGCCATTAATATTTATATTCAAAGTACTTGCAATCAATTATTATTTATTTTTTAAATACCTTTTTTTTCATATCCTTAGACCTTAGACTATAGCAGTATTGATACCCAATGTTGGGCCGATAATGGCAGCCAAGCCTTGGCTGCCAAGTCCAGGCCATAGTTATCAATCCGGCAATGGCGCGACGATGGCAGCCGAGCTTCGGCAATATTTTTGCCGACTATGGGCCAAGGTTGGGCCGTATGTGACTTCGCACTTGGGAAACGTTCTAACTCTCGGTCGAGCTCTTCCCCCACCATGACCGCTGCGACTCGGCATCCGAGAATTGTTCCGCTCGCTATTTACGTTGCCGTCAATGGTTTAGGTCTTTCAAGGCAATTATACAGTGCAAAAAGTCATTATATGCTTTGTTAATGAGGCTTATAAAAGAATTTCGAAATCAAAACATATATGTCTTATGATAATTTTCCTTGTCACACGAGATAACCTTAAGTATGGTCAATTTAATCGAAGGTTTATCAATAATTCGTAAATGCTAACCAATTTTTCCGTTTATTCCGCGAGAGAACGATGTGATCACAATCATTTAGAACCAAATGTGAGATAATTACTTCCACAATATGTATTCTGAAAATCGAACTTTCACTGTTTGTAAACACTGATCTGCGCGCGGCAACGTACGTAGCGAGCGAAACAATTCGTATCAAGCACAACGCATCAAGATTAGACTCGAGAGTGGGGGGACATTGTTTCCATGAAAATTATTCCCCTACGGTCCCATCCGCGGCAAGGTGAATAGCGTCGACTGTATCTCAATCCGTGGGGACACAGTGAACACAAAAAAAGATTGTTCATAACCGGGGACTAGTGTGGTCACGTGGTCACCGAAGAGCATGTCCTTAAATTAAATGAACTAAATTTCTAACTTACGGGCATATGATACTTAGAAAATTGTCGATTTTACCAGTTTTAGGTTCCCCCGGCTTTTTTCCTAAGATAAGAAATATTTTGCCTTCAAAATCTGGGAAATGATATAGAACATGTTAACGGACGTCCCCACATACTTTTTTTTATGTTTTTTTATCAAAATTTTTTTGATATTGCTAACAACGTGCGTGTATATTTCGAGGTTATGTGTGTTACAATTCACCCGAGCGTTACTTCCAAACTACACAATATTTTTGGCCGAAAACTTTAGACTTACAAATAAACATAGTAACTAATCTCCCGGAACTAACCTTGTTTGCAGGCAATCAAAAAAGTTTATTTCATAAATAATTTCCAGATTATCGGAAAGGCAGATATGAAAAACGACGTAACCTCAAAATAATGCATATGCATAAAATTTTTATTTAGCACAATAATTTTTTATTATTATCCCTCAAAAAAGAGTCCGGGGACGTCCGATATGATATTTTATAGCATCTCCGAATTCAGTTTTTAAAAATTTTCATTTTTGTGGAAAAACCCCGGGAAAACTGTAAGTACGAGGGTAGTTCAATAAGTCCTTAGAATGACCAACAGATGGCGCGCGAATCGCTCCAAATCATCTGTTTTCAGTCAGCACCACTCCCGAC
>NC_046665.1:74487851-74489809 GCF_010883055.1 Belonocnema kinseyi
GATTGACCAAGTGTATAGAGCTCCAAGGAGATTATGTTGAAAAATAAAAAAAAATTTACCAAAAAAAAATTGTTTTTATACTTCATTCTAAGGACTTATTGAGCTACCCTCGTATCACATGCCCTTAAGGCCAATTTATACTTACCCGATTTCTACCTTACCGATATTTTTTAAAATAATAATTCACGTCCACACAAAAGGAGATATGGAGTTAAAATTTCGGGACATTAAATAGAAGGCAATAAGGAATGTTTGTAAGGTACTAGATTTATATAAATACAAAAAAATAATTATACCTTTTTGGCGATTATACAAATTTAGAAACATAAGAAGAATCCTTAGTTCATTTTATCAAAGATAAGGTTTTTATACGACTTTGCAAATTTTCAAAATGTTATCTTATTTCGTGTAGACGTGAGTTGTTATTAAATAAAATGTCTTTTAGGTAGTATTTGGTTAAATACAAATTCGTACTTTTAAAATTTTCAATGCTGTTGCTCAATACATAATCTATGAGAAAAATGTTTATTTTGCTCAGAAAAATAAAAAATGTAACAAATCTATTTTTTATCAAACATTACATTTTTATTTTTGTTTGTTTTTACTTTTGATTAAAGATTCACCACGTGGAGAGGAGTGACCGTAGATAAGTAAAGCAGATAATGTTTATAAATATCGCTCATCCCGAATTTTTCTGTTTTCACAGAAAAATACATTTTTCTCGAAAACGGACAATCATAACGCAAAATTATACAGAATATTATAGGTTTTTAATACACAGTTCAATTGTTTTTAGATTTTAAACCCCAATACATTTAAACATGCAAAATCATTATTTTCAAAACAAATAATTGAAATGTACATTAAAAACCTAAAGTAAGTGAAATAGAAGGATAAACGCTTCTTTACCACAATTTTCTTGACATAAAAACATATGATAAAAAATATTCCATTTAATTTATTTAAAATGAAATTTAATACAGGTGCATATAATTATGCGTCTCGATTTGCCCTTTTCGAGAAAAATGTATTTTTCTATAAAAACAGATATTCACGATTATCGGCATTTAAATATTAGCCGATTTATTTTTCCTTCCAGAAATTTTATTTTTTATCAAAAAGAGAAAACAATTACAAAATTCAAGTTGAGATTCAGACATCCTTTTTTAACTTTCACAATAAGGTCCTATTTTCTTTTTATAAGAAATTTTAAAACTTCACCACCCTAGATAGACATTAAAATTAGTCGCCTAGATTTATCTATTATGTAAGGATTTAGGGTAACTGATATTGAAAACGTTTAGCATATTTTATATGTATTACGTAATAGCTCTAATATTTTAAAGTGATAAAATATATTACATTTGAAAATGACTTCTAATGAAAAATGATCAAAAAGTCTTAAATTTTAATTAATATCTATTTGGAAGACCTGCCTTTTTAAAACAAATTTGTAGAAGTAGAAACTTATCATTTTGCGACGCGAATATATTTATCAGTTCGGAAATATTTATAAATAATAAATAGGCCAAACGCTTTCAAATATTTTATGAGATTTAAAAATATTTTTCAATTTAAAAAAATAGATCATTGAATTTTAATCCTGAATATGGATTTGTAAAACGAATTATTTACTCCAGTCAAATATATTTTTTATTTTCTAAATATGAATTACTAGAAAAATTCCAGTAAAAATCATGTGAAGTCGTTTACTAATTGCTTTAGAAAAGATTTCTAATATTAATGATTAGTAGCTTTTTTTACTAATTTATAGTCAAATTCAACCAAATAATTAGCAGTATTTCAACTTTTTTTAATTTAGTTGTTAACCAAATGGCAATTAAATTAATTAGTAGAAATTAAAATACTGTCGATATTAAACTTGAACTTTTTTTAAACTCACAATTTGCATTTTAGCAGCAATGTCGCCAATATTATCCCAATAAAAATTACACCCG
>NC_046665.1:74489909-74517018 GCF_010883055.1 Belonocnema kinseyi
ATATAATGGTCAATTATTAATAATAATAAAATAAGTAATAAATGAGCATACAAATATTATATTACCTTGCTGGGGCATTTCAACGTATTGAACACCTTCCGAACGCCAATTGCAGAAATGTTTGCACGGACTGTCATTGTGATGCGGTCGGAATATGATTGCTTCCGAATCCGTCAGAAATTCAGACCCTTGTTGCAAAAAACTGGGAATCGGTGGCGGCGGAAGTCGAAGGATCATATCCGGCGGTGGACCCAAAGTGCATGAAGCACAATTTGAATTATTAATTAATGCTGTCATATCCATTCCCGACATCTATAAAATGAAAATATTTATAGTTTACTCATTTTTATAAACATGCATGAAAAATAATTACAAAAATAATTAAGAAGAGAAAACGAACGATTTTTTATGATAAAATAAAAATCTTTACTGTAAATAATAAATTATGAGCAATTAAAACAATGACTGATTGTAAAAAGAATTAATGGTAAATTATTGTATTTTATTTTATCAGCAAAAATCAATCTAACAAGAACATTTACACCGTTTCAGACGGACGGTCACTGATCTTTCAGAGAATATTTTTTATGAATTTTTGTGAGAAGGTGTCTGAACTGTATTAACACTTTTTCACCAATTCACTCAAAAATATTAATTTTTAGGCACTGAATGAAACCAGAATAAATATTTATAACAACAGCAAGAAGGTTTATTTTTACAAATTTTTCACCATTAATAGAGTTCCTTGTCCGAAGTTACCATTGAATTTCCACAATTTGCCATTGAAGAAAAGCGCACGCGTCGCAATATTGAACGAATATGATGATGCGTGCTCTTCCGCCTTCGTAAGGGTGCGCATGCCAAATTTATTAGTCATCCACTAGTCATACAAACTTTTGAATTTTTTGTAATTTGTGCAGATATTTTTTCATCAACTAGTAGCATTTTGAGTAAGAAAGACAACATTTTTTCTAAAAGACACAAATTTTCTACAATATAGTTTAGTTTTTTGACAAAACGGGAAATTTTAAATCAAATAGTTGAATTTTCAACCAAATAAATGAATTTTCTATTGAAAAAAGACGAACTTTAAACGACCCAAAACCAAAAAACATAAATTCTCAAAGAAAAACGTAATATTCCATGTTTCAACTAAAAAATATTTCAATTTTAAGTCAAAATAAGTTAAATTCAGAAAAAAAGATTTTTAAACAAAATAGTTCAATTTTAACCGAATTGTTGAATTGTCAAAGAATAAAATCATTTTTATCAAATAAATGAGTTCTCAATCAAGCAGATGAAATTCCGACGGAGAATGTTAATTTTGTATACAAAATGTAAGTTTTTAACTAAATATATGAAATTTTAAATAAGAAAAATCCATTTTTATCAAGAACTGGAAGAGTTAAATTTTTAGTTTAAAAAATTAATTTTAAAACGAAAAAAAAAACGAATTTTCAACCAAAAAATGACTATACCCATAGAAAAAATTTGCAAACATCTTTTAAACTGCAATTCGAATTATTCCTAATAAATTCTACAATCTTTCAAAATAAAAAATTAAATTAAAATCTTTTTGTTTTTTTTCTCCATATTTTTAGAAATCTGTTGAAATTTTTTGAAGTTTTCTTTAAAAATGTATGCTTCGAAGTAGAAAATCCTTCATAATTTGTATAAGAATTCTAAGAAAATTTGTTATTCTCTGGAAAACTTTCAACATTCTGGAAAATCTTAATGTTTTTGTTTCAAACTTTTTGAAATATTTTCAAATTTTTAATCATTCATATAAATTTCTAAACCATCTAAATATCATTCAAAATGATGGTCTTTATCCAAAAATTATACAAATCTGCATAATTAGAAAAATTGCCTTAAAATTTTCCGGATTCTTTTTAAAATTTTTAGAAATTATCAGAATTATTTTAAAATTATATTAATTATTCAAAAATAGAAAATCCTAAAAAAATTTCCCAGAGATCTTATGAGAATTATTCTATTTATTTCTTAATTTCAATCCCACTTAAATCTTGATTATAGTAAA
This sequence comes from Belonocnema kinseyi, assembly GCF_010883055.1. Classification (NCBI taxonomy): domain Eukaryota; kingdom Metazoa; phylum Arthropoda; class Insecta; order Hymenoptera; family Cynipidae; genus Belonocnema; species Belonocnema kinseyi. The sequence goes on from NC_046665.1 coordinate 74,491,951, forward strand.
AAATTATTTAAATCAAAAAATATTTCGGGTATGATCGCTTTTTATTTGAAATTGTACACTTGTGCAGTTTTGAACTCAGCATCTCTTTTTTGATTTTTTACCTATTTCGCGCCTGGATGAATGCAACCGTAGATACCGTATTGTAATTTATATTATTTAATAAATATACCAAATGTCTTATTTATTAAAATTTAAGAATGTCTAAAATACTAAAAATACAGAACAGAATTATATATCTTCCTAATAATTTAACGACACTTTTATCTCTGCTTTTATTTCGCACGGACTTAGAGTGTCTGGATCAGAGGAGACTACGCTGTCCACCAATGAGAAACCGGAATCATATCCACTCTCCATTCCAGCGACTCTAGGCAGGCCTGTCCTGTTTGCATATTTTTTTCGTCTGTCAGTTACCACACACATACCTGTCAAAAAATGTACATTCACAGAAAAGCATTAAACAATTTTTAATTTACAAATAAAAGGCGGAAAAACTGTGCTGCATTTTTCCAAGTGACCTTGGACCCAAATCGAGTTTGAAGGTGAAGCAATACCGTCTTTTATGCGGTCTCTTCCTTTCCGAGACATAACCTTGAATTTAATGAATTCTCGATTTCGTGGTATTTTACTCAGCATCCCAGTTTTCAACTTTGAAACAAGTTGTCCTTTATTTTCTAGTTTATAGTCTGTAAAATTTTATACGAAACTTGTGCAGTGCTCTATAATCAAGTGAAAAGTGTCTCGTTTTGAACAGGTTAAATGAAGCTTTGACTTATATATATTATATATGAAATTTCTTTTCTGGAATCGCTTAGATGGCTGTGTCGATAAACGAAATCTGTGAAAACACAAAGTTGGCGAGAGAAATGGCTTTAACGGGGAATTACGATACGTCTGGAGTTTATTATCAAGGAGTAGTTCAACAAATACATAGGTTATTAGCCAGCATTGTGGATGTAACTCGAAAAGCAAAGTGGCAACAAGTGCAGCACCAAATTGTGCAGGAATTCGAAAAGGTCAAAGCCACTTCGAATACTTTGCAACTTTTTAAAGTGGATTCCCATACAGAGCGATTGCTAGGTAAATAGGGTCCTAAGTTCTTACATTTTCTTTTGAATTTCGAACTGAGTACCGTTTTTGAATTCCTGGCGGCACCAAGCAACTTTTTTGTCCCACGAACAATTTTTCCAGTTATGGGCCATCCGTAAACTGCGTTACAAATTTTGGGGTTTCTCTACCTCCCCCCTTCTCGGAAATGAACGTAGCCGTTATCTAAAGACGGATTTTACGTTGATAGGTTCTTGTGAATAAAATTAAGATTGGTAACTTTCTGAATTTAATACGAAACACTCTAAATTCATAAGATTTCAAGTCGAAATATATTGCATTTTTAACAAAATAGTGACATTTTTGACCAAAAGAGATTTTCTCCCCAATGAGGTAAATTACCAACATATAAAGACAAATTAAAAAAAAAAAAACAATGATTTTTAACCAAAAGGTTGCATTGACAATCAAATAGATGAAGTTCCCATTAAAAGAAACGAGTTTTCCAAAAAATGTTTAAAGATTAACCAAATAGTAATTTTTTTAAGCCAAAAAGACGAATTTTTTCGAATACAGTTTAACTTTTAATAATAAAAGTTTTTTTTTCAACAAAGGGCAACGCCTTTTCTACCATGAAAGAAAGAATTTTTAATTCAGAAGGTTCAATTTTTGATACCATAGTTGAATTTTCGACCCATATGATGACTGACAAAACAGTCAAGTTTTCCAATAATAATTCGATTTTTAATGAAATAGTTGAATTTTCAGCATACAAAGATGCATTTTCAAGCAAATGGTCGAATTTTCGAACAAATATGATTAAAATTCAATCAAATATTTGAATTTTCAAAGCAGAAAGTAAGATCTTTTAGTAGATAGTTAAATTTCCATAAAAAAGTTCATATTTAACCAAGAAAGATCACTTTACTAACATGAAGTATGCATGTTTAACACTTTAGTTTTGAGGCTAAAGAGTCGAATGTTTTAGAAAGCAGTGGACTTTTCTACCAAATAGTTAATATTTTAACTTATGCATGTACAGGATAAACTGCTAAACAAAAATGGAATAGTTAAATTTTCATATAGCAACTCTATCAAAAAAGTAACTTTGAAAAAAAAACAAAGAACTTTGAAGAAAATTATTAAATTTTCTACGAAAGAGATGTTTTTGACCAAGAAGATTAAAATTCCAAAGTAAATAATTTAAATTAATTCTCTATTAAAATTGTATAAAAAAGACGATTTTTCAAATAATAACAAAAAAATTAATTTTCAACAATTTTGATAAATTTTCAAACAAAAAGATGAATTTCCGAACAAGAAGATTTAAATTCTAAAGTAAATAATTTAAATTAATTCTCTATTAAAGTTCTATAAAAAATGTGTTTTTTCATCTTATCCAATATACAGGATAAAGTTTTAACCAAATATGGAATAGTTATATTTTCAGATAACAAAAAAATAATTCGTAACGAAAAAAAAAAATTTCAACAATTTTAATAAATTTCCAAAGAAAAAGATGAATTTTCGAATAATAATAAAAAATTTTTACTAATAAATACGCATATACAATAGACAACATAAAGTTTCAACCAAAAATGGAATAGTTAATTTTTAGATAACAACTCTGATACAAAAAAATAACTTTGAACAACAACAAAAACAATACAGAAAAAGATAAATTTTAGACCAAGAAGCTTGAAAGTCTAAAGTAAATAATTTAGATTAATTCTCTTTTAAAGTTCTGCAAAAAAATACGATTTTCCGACTCATCCAATACACAGGATATAGTTTTAACCAAATATAGAATATTTAAATTTTCAGATGACAAAAAAATTAATTTTCAACAATTTCGATAAATTTTCAAACAAAAAGATGAATTTCCGAAGAGTATTATATTTTTACTATAAAATACGAATATACAATACAGAATATAAAGTTTCAACCAAAAATGGAATAGTTACATTTTTAGATAACAACTTTGATAAAAACATAACTTTGAACAACAGCAGAAAGCAATACAGAAAAAGATGAATTTTAGACCAAGAAGCTTAAAATTCTAAAGTAAATAATTTAAATTAATTCTCTATTAAAGTTCTATAAAAAAGATGTTTTTTTCATTTTATCCAATATACAGGATAAAGTTTACCAAATATGGAGTAGTTATATTTTCAGATATCAAAAAAATAATTTGTAACGAAAAAAAATGAATTTTTAACAATGTTGTTAAATTATCAAACCAAAAGATGAATTTTCGAACAAGAAGATTAATTCTAAAGCCAAAAAGACGAATTATCTACAAAAAAGTCGAATTGTTAACTAATAAATATGATTTTTCAATCAAAAAGTTTAGTCTTCAGCCAATGAAGATAAATCTCAAAGAAGCATGTAACAGTTGATATTTCAACCAAACAATTACAGTTTTAACAAAAAAAGGTCTATTTGCAACTACGAACATTAAATTTCGACCTAAAAAGATCAATTTTCAACAAAATGTATGAGTTTTCATTCCAAAAAGTTGTACTTTCATCTGCAAAAGATAAATTTTTAACCAAAAATTGAATATTTTAGTGGTCAGTTAAAAAGTTTATTTCCAAGCAAACATAAAGCTGTTAAAAATGCATTTTTAATAAAGTAGTTGCATTTTAGATGAAAGAATGACGTTTTGGCAATATAGTTGCATTTTCAACCACAAAAAATAAAATTTTAACCAAACGAGATTAATTTCGAAACAAAAATATAATAGTAGTCTCTTCAATATAAAAAATGAACTTTCAGCAAAATATATAGTTCGTTTTTCTTATAGGGTTCAAGTTTAAAACGTTATCTCAGTTCTTAACGTTATTTCAACTTATAACCCCCCCCCCCTTTCCAACTGGTAACGTAGTTTGTGGAAAGTACCGAATGATTTTACTGCTACACCGATTATTTCGAATGATTACCATAATCTTATTTAAATTGCAGGCACATCTTGTTTATCGTATGAGGAACCAACTCGTGACCCTGCACTGTGGTCTTGTGGAACTTCCAGTGCGTGGGGTCAACCTGCACCTCCTCGGGATCCTGACGTTTGGCCACCATTAACACCTTCAGAACAGAAGTAATATTCTCTCAATTTTTTTGCCTACCCCGCCCCCCTTAAATTTGAAAAATCACCTATAATTAATACTTTTCACCCAATTCCCCCCTTTTTTACCAGGTTCCGATTTATTTTTTAAGAATCGCAAAAGAAATTCAAGACATTAGAAACCTTTGAAAGGAATTCGTTTCTTTTAATGATACTTATTTAAATATTTTCTAAATGATTTATTTGCTAATTTTGATGATTTGAACGACATTTTCGGAATCGAAGAAATCGCTAACAATTCAATCGGGAAAACAAATCCAAACAATAAATCAATTCTGTAGTTGCAAATAAAAAAAAACATGTTTATAGAGATAAAATGAAAAAATTTTCTAAAAATGGGGGAAATAATTGAATTTTTCACGAAAATGGAAACAAAATGATGAAAATCCAAAATAATATGCAAAAAAGTATATATTAGGACCTTTTAATAAAATATATTTCTTTTAGAGCTTATTGTTATACGGCTTGCTTTTACTTGTTAGCAAACTGCATATTTAAAGAAATTGTTATTTGTATTATTTTTGTGAATAATTTTTTTTAGCTGACATTAAATGTTTTTTTTTTTAATCTGAGAGCTTTCAAAGGATAAAAATACATTAGAAACAAATTTAATCGACAAAGCAAACCGAAAACGTAGGGTTTTCAAATAGCCATTTTTTCAAATTATTTATCTATAGCTTACTTAGAAAAATACTTTAAACGCATTTCAATCTTTGATATTTTTGCATTTCTTTTCTGATGTATTTTATCACTAGAAAGTGCAAATATTTTTAGAACATTCTTTAAAGCGACCATAAAGAAATTTTTAAACACAAAAATGACTAAAAAAACTTTCTAAAGAAAAGGCGCAACTGTTAGAGGTCACTTTTGTTCAATATTCGTGAGATACCCCTATGATAAATAGTTTTTAATAATAAATGAAATCCCCTTTTACTTCCATTTTTGCAGTAAAAACCCCTATTTTTTAACTAAAATTAAAGTACTGAATCGCTATGATCTTTGATAGAGAGATTAGTTTTTTAATTTAAAATTCTTTTGAAACTTCAGAAACCCAAGGCCTCAGAGAATTCAGCAAAAGATGCAGCAAAATCGTACAGGTCTTCGGAAACCGACCGGTCCTCCTGGCAAAAAGTCAGATACTAAAAGTGCTGGTAAAAAAGATGATAAAAAAACAAACAAAAAAGACGACACAAACAAGGTGGGCCTTTATTCAAAAAAACGTGTGGAAGCAAGTGAATTATAATTTCATAACATTAACAGAGATCTTTTTATTTCAATTCGAAGCTTAGATTACACGTTTACCTTTTTTTTCCAGGACAAATCAGAGTCAGAGAAAACAGATGTAGAAGTTGAGGACCGAAAGTTCGAGCCAGCTGGAAATGATAAGGATCTTGTGGATGTACTTGGTAAATTTGCTTACTTTATATCATCGTTTACAAATGTATATATGTCCTGGGTAATTAGGAAAATTTTGGCTTTGGTTAAAAGCCTACAGAATTAGCTACTCCTGTGTTACCTTTTCTCTAAATTCCTCGATTATTTAGGAATTCTTTTGAAATATTTCTGGGCATTTCTGAAGATTCCGATTCATTTTTAATAGATTTCAATAATTTGGATGAATTTTTAAGATTTTAGGGTATTTTTAAAACCTCTCAGGCATTTTCAGGAGCTTTTAATTTGAAATGTTTAGGGGATTTTAAACGATTTTAAGGAATATTTTATTAATTTAATTAATTTGAAAGCATTTTAAGGCGTTTGAAATATTTTAGGATAAATACTTTTTTTGAAGATGTCAATGATTTTAAGGGATTTAAAAACTATCGATCTATTTTAATGCATTTTTCAGGATTCTAGGAAGTATCATGGAATCTCACGGGAGTTTGTAATGTTTTAGTGTTTTTCTAAGAATTTATTCGCGAGAAGTGGGTATTTTATAGATTTTCAAAGGATTTTAAATATTTTAAGGAATCTTAAAAGATTCCTAGAAATTTTTAATTAATTTCAATCATTTGAACGGGTTTTAAAGCGGTTAAAATATTTTAGAATAAAGAATTTTTTTAAATTTCGAAAGATATCGAACGATTTTACAGAAACTGTAATGTTTCATGATATTTCCATAGATTTCACGGGATGTTATACAATTTCCAAGGATTTCAATTATTGTAATGGTGTTTTAGAGCTCTCAGGATATTTTAATAAATTTTCCAGGATTTCAGGAAATATTGCCAGATTTCATAGTATTTCACAAGAATTTAATAATATTTTAATGGATTATAAGAATTTATTCAAGATAAGTGAGGAATTTTATATGGTTACAATGATTTTAAGAGTTTTTAAATTAGCTTTGGGAATTCACCCTGAATTCTTATTAATTTATTCTGAATTCTGATCAATTTTTTCTGAATTTTTTAATTCACTTTAATTCTTATAAACTTACTTAATTCAATGGATTTTTTTAAGCTTTAAAAGTTTTTATTTGACATATGCAGAGAATTAGTTGATAAACTTATCAAAGGATGCAAAATATTTTAAGATATAAAATTTTTAATTTGTTCAAATTTTCATGAGCTTCAAAAAATGTCATGGGATTTTAAAATTATTAAAAAGTTTCTAGATGTTTTTGGCTATTTAAAAAAATTACAACAAACATTTTAATTGATTTAAGTAATTTAATGGGATTTCAAAGGATTTTAAATATTTAAGAGTATCGTAAAATAATCCCAGACGGTTTAAAAAATTTCTCAAAAAAACATCAATTGATTTTTTAAATTGTAGGAAAATCTAAAGGATTTCCAGTAATGTTTTATTTGTTTGAATAGTTTTGAGAGATTTTAAAGTTGGAAATATTTTAGAATATTTTAAAATATTCCAAGGCATTTGCAAGTGATTTAAATAATTTCAAGGGATTTACAAGGGTTTTAATAATTTTAAGAAATTACAAAAAATTTGCATGCGTTTTTGAAAAATGTCCTAGAATTTCGGAAGATATGGGATGATTTTGCAAGATTTTAGAGCTTTGGAGATATCTTAACAGATTCCAAGTCTTTTTATAAAATTACCGTGAATTTTAATTATTTTAACGGATTGTAAAAGCAATCGAGGTACATTTTCCAGGCTATAAAAAATATCATCAGAGTTCATGTAATTTCACAGGATTTTATAAAATTTTATGGATTTCGAAGAATTTATTCGCAAGAAGTTCGTCCTCAATTCTTCTCAATTCTTTTGCATTTTTCTAAATTCATGTAATTTTAAACATACATAATTTGACGAATTTTTCATATTTTCGAATTGTTTTGAATTCACTTGATTGTTTTTAAAATTTTAAATTTTTTTAAAGAATTGCATTAGATTCGTCTAGTCCACCAGAAATTCATCTGAATACACTCAAATTCTACTGAAATAAATGTATTTTATTTCATTTACAAAAAATGTTTCCAATTCTTTTAAATTGGTTTGTAGTAATTTGTTAGTTTTTTGTCAGAAATTATTAGGGTTTCAAAGATTTTAAGAGATTTGAATTTTTTTGGAATTCACCCAGAATTCTTATTAATTTACCTTGAATTCTTTGATACTCTTTGGAAATCTCTGGAGTTTTTTTTAATAAATTAAAATTCATCTAAATTTACTGAATTCTACTTAATTCAGTGGATTTTTTCGAATTTTTAAATTTTGTTATGTAATTGATTGTGAGGTCTTGACCTCACCTTGAATGCTTAGGCATTTTATAAAATTCATTTGAATTCTATTGCACTTTTCTAAACTCATTTCAAAGTTACTGAATTCAGAGAAGTTTTTTTTCTTCATATTTTTAAATTGTTCTCCATTTATTAAAATTTTTTTTCATTCACCTTGAATTTCAATTAATTATATCGAATTCTTCTCGTTCATCTTAAATTTTTCTAAATTCATTCCAATTTTAGGGAAATAAATGCAATTTTGTATTTAAAAAATGTTTTCCAATCCATTTGAATTCTTTTGGACTTAACTTGAATCGCTTTGAAGCATTAACAATTTATCCTGAGTTTGATACCTCTTGAGCGCGAAAAACGCACCGTTTAGTCCCTATATTTTATCCCATAGGAACTGTGAGGCCTGAATGTAGCATGCTTTCAGATTTAAAAAATTTTTTGTTTGTTTTATATTACGTTGATTGTTTAAAATTAATAGTTTATTATATTATATATTAATAGTATAATTTAAAATAGTTTTCACGTAGTCGTTTGCAATCGTTAGAGAATGGATAAAATTGGTTGAATAAACAATTTTTATTAAATATTTTAATTAATTTTATCAGCAACCATCTTGTCTTCTTCAAATTATACTTAGCCTTCAAAATGTTTCCTGTCGCAATAAATAAGTCATATCTTTAATTAACAAAAAACTTCAGGTTCAATAAAAATGGTTAAAATTGTATTCACAAGTAAATAAAAGTTGTGTAGTTTTTAATGGATCAAAGTTGTGACAACTAATATGCAATTAATTTTAATGAATATTAATTTAAAACTCTAAATGAATTCGACTTCAAGCAAGAATTCCAATGTCATATTTAACATTGCTTGTAAAAAAGGGACTTATCAATTTAAAATGTAGTTCCAGTCCAGAGACAGAAGGACAGGTCATGGAACAAAGTATACTTTCAAGATGAAAAGATTCTTGCTTATAAAATAATTTTAAAAATATGATCAAAATTATATATTCAACAAATTTGATTGCTTGTCTAACAATTGCAAATCGCTTCGTAAGAAAGCTTTCAAATTATACTAGTTTAATTTATTTTAATTTCAAACTTGAAATGAATTATAAAATAACGTAAAACTCATTCTATGTCCTAATTTAAAGTTTTTCTAAATATCTAAATCGATCCAAGAATTTAAAGAAGTTACAGGGTGGCCGCTGGACCGGGAATTTTATGAGACAAGAAAAAACTGTGAAATGACCGTGAATTTTTTTTTGAGCGGGAAATTTACAAATTTTTAGAACAAAAAATCCTTCCAACTTTGATTTTAACCGTTTTTTAAATAATTAGTTTAATTTTGATCTTTTTCAATTATGATATCATTCAGTTTAGAATGCATAATTCGAAAACCTTTCACTTAGAAAATTTTCCATTTGAGATTTTTAATTTTTAAGCATACATTTCAATATGAGAATTTTAAAATGCAGCTTTAGACTTCAACAATTAATAGAGGCGTTTGAAATCGAAGATTTTTGGCAATAAAAGCAGTTTTAGTTGATCAACTGTGAATATAAATCAATGAATGATTTTTTTAAAATTTGAATTACGCTTGAAGATTTAGAAAGTAAATAATAATTGATTGTAGAAGATGATTCGGAATCAGATTACAAACTTAGAATGTCAAGATTTTCACTTGAAAAATTAAATCGTTTCAAATGGAAAGTTTTATCAGTTAAAAAAATGTGAACGCCCTACTGAAACTTTATAAACTATTTTTAATTTTGAATTAACTTCAAAGTAATATATTTATGATTAAAGGCTTTTATTAAATTTCAAATATTATTTTAGTCTAAAATATAACATTTTTAAACCATGCATTTTAAAATTTTTCGATTAAAAAAAAAATTAATATTCAGAAATATCTGACTTAACTTAAAGTCAGTAATTATAAATTAAGTATTCAAAACTAAACTTTGAACCTTACAATTTTAATTGTCCTATTTAACCAAATTTAATGTTTTGTTAATTTATTGGAAATGGGAATTTTCAAATTTAAATAAATTCCGAGCTGGAACAGGGATTTTTTAAAAAGAATTCATTCTAATTCGAAGCTGAAACGGAATATTTTCGAAGAAAAAATTAAAATTATGAATTGAAACGGGGAATTTTACAGAAAAATTCTAATTCTTAGTTGAAACGGAAATTTTTCTAAAAGTATTAGGATTCCGGGCTTGAACAAGGAATTTTCAGTTTTGATCAATTTTTAGTTAAAGTGGAATTTATATAAGAGAATAACAATCACAATAGATACATGATTTTTTTAAACAAAATTATAATTCTGGGTTGAAAAAAGGTCTTTTCGAACAAACGTTAAATTATGAATTGAAACAGGGAATTTTCAATTTTTAACCAATTCTGATCTGGAATTAGAATTTAAAATTATGTGGAATGATATCATTTTTTCTAATTAATTGATTGATTCTTCAATTTAGCGCATTAAAAATAATAACTTAGATTTCTATTTTTAGAATTAATTCTGAATCTTTGAATTCATTCATTCTTAAAAGTAAAAATTTCTAAATTATGAAGTTCTTTTGCATTTAATTTAAAATTGTTCAGTTAAATAGTATTAGTAGCTTCGATATCTTACGTTTAAATTATTAATCATTTGAATACAAAGTTGTTGAATGAAACAACTTTTAAACTTCAATTTTCAAAGTTTAAAATTCAAGAGCATTACTTTGAGTGCTTTATTTTGAAGTTCATTTCTTATTACTTCGAATAGAACAATTTTTAGATTTATTTTTCGATTTTTTAAATATCATTGACCGGGAAATGACCGGGAATTTTTTTCTTTAAATAAAATGGCCATCCTGAATTACTCGTGTTTTAACTTCCTGAATAAACCAGGGATTTATTAGGGAAGATGTAATACTCGATTGTAAGATTTTTCTTAACTCCCGTTTTATCTAATTCCTTCGTTTTTTTTTGCCAAAGCCTTAATTTGCCCAATTACCTACGACATATAAATATTAGGAAGGAAGTGAAGCATGTAATGCTTTCATTGCATTCTAGAGAGAGATATTGTACAAAAAAATCCAAATATTCGCTGGGATGATATTGCTGATCTCCATGAAGCCAAGAGACTACTCGAAGAAGCTGTTGTCCTCCCAATGTGGATGCCGGAATTTTTCAAGGCATGTCAATTTTATAAAAAGAATTTAATATTTTTTACCGTCCCTTTTTGCGAACAGTTGACCACTCGGCATTCAAGTTTACGTCAGATTTCAATATTTCAAAAAATGTTAAACAATGATTTCAAAAGTATTTGAAGAATTCTGAACTATTTCAAAGATTTCACGAAGGACTGTACACTAGATTTCAAGAGTAATTTGGACGTTGGAAAAAAGTTTGTTTTTCAATTTTTACTTCAAATATAAAAATAGATAACCATGCTTTTAATATTTAAAATATTTACTAAAAAAACAAACACATGCGGGCAATTTTGTTCTCTCGCAATTTAAAAATGGAAATAAAAAATTAATATTAATACATCATTTTGGCATTTTATAGCGTCTATTATCTAAACTAATAGAAAAAAAGCAAGGGCAATATTTTTGATAATTTTTTGCAAAGAAAATCTAGTCCTTTCAAGTCCTTCAAAATTATAAGCTTAATTTTTGCAATTAAATTATTCTTCCTTAAAATAACCGATTTTCGGTGAAAAACTCTAACATACCATATTCTTGTTAAAATATTATTAATATTAACAATTGTAGTTATATACTAAAAATACTAAAATAACAGCACTAAAAATTATTTAAGATTTTAAATCTTTTAAAAAACGCGAGCATAATCAAAAGTTATTTTTAAAAAATTGATCTTTGAAATTAAAGGATTTTTTTATAAAAGGTACCGATCAGCAACTCGACAGCTAAATCGAAATTTAATGAGTGAATGATAATCTCGAAAATGTTGCAATTTTTTAAATTGAAAATACAAATTTTCGACGATATTTTCGACGATATCGATATTTCTCGTAAAATTTTTATAAGATTATAATTCTAGTTCAAAATGTAATGATTTTTTGTTTTAAAATACTCATTTTCGATGTAAAGCAAAAAAAAACTGTTAAAAAATTTTGCATCTTTAAAATCTAATGATTTTTTAACACAAATTTAGATTTCCGACACAAAACAATAACACAGTCGGAAATTTTTTCAAATTTGTAAATTTTATTATGGTAAACAAAAATCATTGGATGTAATTCTAATAATTGTGGGTTAAAAATATTAAATACAAACATAAACTAAAGTGGTAGAAAATGGCGAATAGTCTTTGCAATATTTTTTAAATAGAAATACATATAGTTACACCACTTTTGTTTAGACAGGATTACTAATTTTTTGTTTAATTTTCTCCGAAATAAAGTATTCAACCCACATTTTTGTAACATGTAGCTAAATTACAATTCAGTAAAATAATAACAAGTTCCTCCCTTCCAACTCAATAAAAATGTATATAAAAAAAGGAAATGACCACATTAAATTCAGAAAAAAATTGAAAATAAAAATTCGTCCCTTAAACAGAATAAAATTGTTAATTTAGATTATTCTTCTGTCTTTTCTCAGGGAATAAGAAGGCCCTGGAAAGGTGTTTTAATGGTTGGACCACCTGGTACTGGAAAAACAATGCTTGCAAAAGCCGTAGCAACCGAGTGCGGAACCACTTTCTTTAACGTTTCGTCTTCTACTTTAACTTCTAAATATAGGGGCGAGTCTGAAAAGCTAGTGCGACTTCTGTTTGAGATGGCTAGATTTTATGCACCCAGTACAATTTTCATTGATGAAATCGACTCGCTGTGTTCTAGAAGAGGTTCTGAATCCGAACACGAGGCTTCAAGGAGAGTCAAATCCGAACTTCTCGTGCAAATGGACGGAATAAGTTCGAATAGGTACAGAAAGTGCTTTTGAAATCATTTTAAAATGCGCCAGGCGAAGATAATTCCTAACAAAAATGTTTTATTTTCAGTGACGATCCGAGTAAAGTAGTTATGGTTCTTGCTGCGACGAATTTTCCTTGGGATATAGATGAGGCACTCAGGAGGCGATTAGAAAAAAGAATATACATTCCATTACCTAATGGTAAGTAATTTAAGCGTTTTTAGCTAAAGGAACATCCATTAATTACCTTACGATAATTTTCGAAATTTTACCCCTCCCCCATCCTCTTCTTACGTTAGATTTTATAACTTTTGCTCAATGTATGAATAAAATATCGATTATTTTCATGGTAAACGATATTTCAAAAGACTTGAAATATTTCCAGTGATATGGAAATATTTTAACCGATTTTTTACAGTAAATTAATTTCCAAAGCTTCTTAGTAATTTGATGAAATCTCAAGAAATTTCAAAAGATTTGAAGAGTTTGAAAAATTAACTAGTATAGTTTTAGAGCAACGGAACACTAGGGAGTTTAATTAGATTTCCAAAAATGTTTGTATTTTACTGAATTTTAAAAGATTGCAAGAGATGTCAAATGGTGTCGACGAATTTCTAGAGATTTTAAGAAATTTAATATGACTTAAAAAAATTTCAGAGAATTTGAAAGCATGTGCAATTATTTAAAAGGATTATTAGAGATTTAATAAGGTTTCGATGCTTTCACAGGATTTCAAAGAATTTTAAGAGATTTCCAAAGATTCCAAAGTATGTCCATTGTGCATGAATTTTAGAGGATTTCGTAAGATAACAAAAGATTTAACAGAATTTTAAAGGGTTTCCGAATAATATTATAAAAGATTGGAAGAGATTTCGCGAAATTTCAATGTCTTTTTAAGTATTTTAATATATTATGAGGGACTTTTGTAGATTGAGAAATGCTTTAACTGGTTTTAAATATTTCGATGTATTTTAAAGGGTTTTCAAAGACTACAAAGGATCTCATAAGGTTTCGAAATATCTCACGTAATTTAAAAAATTTTAACCGAATTTCAGAAGTTCTAAGGGAATTTTAATGTATCATCAAAATGTTTAATGAATTTTAATGTAATGTTTGTGATATCAAGAGATTCGGAAAGATTCTCACGGCTTTTAAAAATTCTAATCAATTTTAAAGGCATTTTCAAGGGATCTCGTAAGATTTCAAAATATTTCACGGAATTTGATGTATTTTAACCGATTCCAAGGATTGTCTTAGTTTTTATAGAGGTTTAAAAAGTAAGTTACGGGATTTCAAATAATTTGAAAGAATTTTATTTTAAGGATTCAAGGGAATTTAGAAAGATTTACGAAGGTTGAAAAGGATTTTAACGGATTATAAGAGATATAAAGGATTTTTAGTGATGTAAAAAGATTTAACGGAATTTCAAAAGACTTGATGTATTTTTGGTATAATCTGAGGGATTTCAAGAGAGGGCCAGAGAGATTCCCACGTATTTTAAAGACTCAAATAAATTTTAAAGGCATTTCAAAGGATCTCATATGATTTCAAAATATATTAAGAATTTTAGCCGATTTTTAGAGATTTCAAACTGATTTTAAAGGTTTATAATGGATTTTCATGGGATTTTAAAGGTTTTAAGAGATATAAAAGGGTTTTGATGATTTAACAAGATTTCAGAAGATTTGGCGGAATTTAAGAGGATTCTATGATATTTCGAAAAACTTGAATGGCCTACAAAAAAATTTATTGGATTTTAGTTTATTCTCAGGAATGCCAAGAGATTCGGAAAGATTCCCAAGTATTTTAAAGAGTTAAATGAATTTGAAAGGGATCTATTTCGATTTCGAAATATTTTACTTATTTTAACAGATTTTTAGAGATTTTAAGAGATTTGCACGGATTTTAAAGGATCTTAAGGGATCTTAAAGATTTTACACATTTTTCAAATTGTTTTAAGAGCTTTTAAGGTAAGTCACGGGATTTCAAACGATTTTTTATATTTTAAAGGATTTTAAAGGATATCAGGGTGGCCACTTTTTTTATAAATTTTGGTCTGGACGGAATGTGGATAAGCATCAGCAAACCTTTTTGCAAGAAATCTATTGACTTTGAATCATATAATAAGTAGGATAAGAAAATTATTGTTTAATTTTAGTTAAATTAAAAAAAAATTGAAACAATAATCTATATTTTCGAATTGAAAGCATCTGAAATTAAACCAAGAATTTTTGAACAATTTAATTAGAACAAGGCGTTGAATTGTGTAATTTTTAACTTGAAGCGCTAAAAATTAAACCATTTTTTTATTTGAATAATCATGAAATTGAATAATTTTAGATTAAAATTTCGAAAATAGAACAATTTAAAAACGTTAAAAGTTGAATATTTTCAGATTGGAATTTTAGAAATTGGATCATTTAAAGTTCACAGGAATTGAAATTGTGTTATTTATCATTAAAATGAATAAATAATAAATAATACAATTCAAAGCGATTAAAATTTGACGATTTTAAATTGAAAACCTAATTGAATCTTTCAAAGTCAAAGCTTCTGAAATTCTAGAATTTTAAATTTTTGTTACATAACAAAATTATAATTTAACATAAAGGCTGATAAGGCAATATGTCTCAAGTGAAAAAATGAATTAAATCATTCTACATTTTTTTTAAACAAATAGTAATTTTGAATGGGAAACATAAAACATTTTAAACATTTATATTTCAGAACGTTGAAACATAAACGAATGGGAATTTATTTTAAGAGTGAAAAAATGTAGTCTCCAAAAATCGTAATATTGGAACTTTTTTTATACTCAAACCCTTAAAAATTGTAAATATTTAAAGTAAATGTAAATCGCTCACAAATAATTATTTTTAAATTACTAATTATACACAACAAAATTCAACCAATTTAATATTTATTGTAACACTATAACCTATGAAAAGGGAAAACTAAAAATTTGTTTAAATCTTCAACTAAAAATCGGACAAATATAAGATATTACATTGAATATTAAAAAAAAAAAAAATATTTAAAAACAAAATTGCTGTAATATGATTCAAAATTTTGAAATTGTACAATTTTAAGTTTTTCAATTCAAGATCGCTTTGTGTTTACTTCTAAAATTATTAAATTCAAAACTGACTATTCAGGCTTTTAATAAAAAATTTTGAAATATCTACTATCGGAATTGTGCTAGCATTTGAAATATTTGAATTTGAAACTACAAGATTGTGAAATTAAAAATTCGAAACCTTTAAAAATTAATTCAAGAAAAATCTTTAGTTTCATGACCTCAAAGATTAATCTGTTTTAAAATTGCAAATTCAAAAATATAATTTGAATTCATATTATAGAAATTTTGATTTCTTTACTAAAAAATGTGATTCGTGTAAAAAGTCATTGTCGTTTTCACCGTTTAAAATTGCAGAATTTTAAATATTGAAAGAAATGTTGTGAATCTTTAATCTTTCATTATTGTAATATTTCTCTTTCGGTTTCATAGCGGTTTTCTCCCTGTGGAATTTTTGTCTGGCTTTCTTCAGGGTGAGAGGCCACCTTGAAAAGTAAAGGGTTTTTATGAGATTTTTAAGATTTAAGCGATTTCAAGGGTTTTAACTAATTTCGAAGGGAGTTTATATTTATTGGACTATGTAGTATGAAACATTGCATAATAAAAGTTAATACAATAAATAAGGATATATTGTTTATAATAATATAGAAGTTATTTTGAACAGTAAAACATATGTCAATTAGTATATTTAAAAAATATAATTAGAAAGATGAAATTTACGTCATAAAGGCTTGGGACCCCCCCTCCCATAGGGTTTTTCAGCCCCCCCCCCCCAAACTTACGTAATTAATTGATACTCCATAAACAAGAATCAGGAACTTGAGATTTTGAAATCGGTTTCTCTTATCTAGATGAAGGAAGAGAAGCTCTACTGAAAATAAATCTTCGAGAAGTAAAAGTTGATGATTCAGTGAATTTGAAACAAATTGCGAGTAAACTTGCTGGTTATTCAGGGGCTGATATTACAAATGTTTGCAGGTTTGTGTATCTCTTTAATGTTTTTATAGTTGTAGAGAATTCCTGTTGAAATTACTTTTAGTTTTAAATTTAATATTCAAATTTCATTGGTTATCAGAGATGCCTCTATGATGGTGATGCGGAAAAAAATTGCGGGTTTGAAACCCGACCAGATAAGACAGTTACCAAAAGAGGAACTGGATTTGCCAGTTTCTGCAGAGGATTTCGACGAAGCGGTGGAGCGGTGCAATAAAAGCGTTTCACAAGAAGATTTGGAAAAATATGAAAAGTGGATGGGCGAATTCGGATCGTCTTGATACTGTCGCTTCCACATTGAAGGAATATATCAATGCATTTTCCTAATGGCCTTAAAGAGAGAATGTGTTACATTTATGCATGGAATGTTAGAAGAAAATTCAAATTGAGAGTAATATTTTAGAATGTAGGGTGAAACTTAACGTGTTCGGGCTATATTTATTTTTTATTATAAATATATTAATATACTGATAATTTTACACTTTATCTCATACAAAGTCCTTTTCCTCTTTTTGTATATCCTTTAGGTCATAACTTGTTTCAAGCTTAAGAAGAGATATTTTGTATTTAAAACTTGAAAACATCAGATAAGCAAGTAGAAAATCTTGCAAGAAAATCTTTTTGATTCATAGTGAGTCTAATATACTGTCATCAATTAAAATAATAAAAACCCACAAGTCTGAAAAATCGCATTTGTATTAATTTGTAAATTAATATCAGTTTTATTCCAATTTTTAAGACACTTAAAAAATATCGGGTAATTAAATATTGAGAATCTAATTGCAAAATTAATGCAAAGGTGTAAGAATACACGTCGTGGTGATGAACTAACTTTAATTCAAAGGCCGTTCGATATGGGATTTACGAACATTTTGTGGTAATCTATAATATCACGAATATTTTAAGATAAAAAAAATCCATTTATGTTTAATAGGATGTCTACTCGTCGTGAATTGTCAGAGAATTATTATATACCTGGAAAATCCTGAAAATGCCAGGACATTTTTTCGAGAGTGTGCTTAAATTTAAAAAGAAATGATATAAAATGAAATAACAGTGTTTTTTATTCCTTAAAGTAGCTTTGTATTACTGGATTTAACTATCCAGTTGAAAATTTGTTTTCGCATGGATATTATTATTTTTTTCATGAAAAATTTAACTATTCTCTTTATGGTTGAAAATTTATCCTTTTTAGTTGAAGATTCAACACTTTGGTTAAAAATTATTTTCTCTCTGAACCAAAAATTCGTTTTTTTCTGTTTTTTTTAGGGGTTGAATATAAATGTTTTTTAATTAAAATTAACATTATGTTTGTTTGAAATATCATCTATTATATTTTTCATTGAGTATTCATCTTTTTATGTTAAAAATGCGACTACTTGATTCAAAGTTAAACTCTTGTTAAAATTAATTTGATGTTGAAGATTTATAATTTTAATTGAAAACTCATTTTCTTGGTCAAAAATTAAACCTATTATGTCGAAAATTCGTTCTTTTTTGTTTATAATTGATTTTATAACTGCAAATTTAATCATTTTAGTTTAAAATTGAACTGTTTTGTCGCAAAATTGTTTTCGTTTTGGTCACAAACTTATGTCTTTATTTAAAAATTCAAATATTGTGGCAGTAAATTCGTTTTTTCGATCCAAAATGCAACTGTTTGTTTTAAAATTAATCAACCTTGGTTGATTTTTTTATCTAAATTTAAATCTTGTATGGTTCAAATACTTTTGAACTATTAAATTTGTCATTGAGAATTCAGCTGTTTTTAATTTGAAATATACATTTTTTGTGCTTGAAATGTCAATTATTGAATTTGTTGTTGAGGATTAATCTCTTTGATTTAAGATTCATACTTGGTTAAACAAAAGAGCTCCTCTGTAAAAATGTACTTCTTTTTTTAATGTTCATAATTTTAGTTCAAAATTCTTTTGTTTAAATTAAAAACTTTAATATTGTAGAGTACATTTTTTGTGGTTGAAATATCAATTATTGCATTTGTTGTTGAGAATTAATTTCTTTGATTTAAAATTCATATTTCGTTGAAAAATGAGCTCCTCTGTGAAAATTCACTTATTTTTTTCCATAATATTAGTTAAAAGTCATTTTGGTTAAAAATATAACTATATGATTGAAAATTTGTTTTAATCTACTTTGGATTTGAATTTTTTTCAAGTGAAAATTCAACTATTTGATTAAAAATTCATATATCTTGTTAAAAATGAAAATCTCCTTATTTCCCTGGTTTTAAAGGGTTTCAAATATAAATTATACATTTGAGAACTCAATAAATTTGATGCAATGTGTTAAAT
The DNA here is from genome assembly GCF_010883055.1 of Belonocnema kinseyi. NCBI lineage: Eukaryota > Metazoa > Arthropoda > Insecta > Hymenoptera > Cynipidae > Belonocnema > Belonocnema kinseyi. The sequence continues at coordinate 74,511,128 of NC_046665.1, forward strand.
TGAATAAATTATTTTTTAGATGGAATTTGCATTTATCTAAAATATCAATTTACGATATTATTGATGAAGATTTCAAATTCAATAATAAACGATTTAAATTCAATCAAAAAATATTATTTTATACAACAAATTTTTAATTAAATTATGTATATCAGCTGCATTTTTCGTCTATTCTTCTCACTTTAAATGTAATTCTTTTACTGTAATTAAAATAAAAATGCAGCAAATTACGATTAAAATCGTAGTAAATTGTGCTTATAATGTTCAAATGCAAGACGAAGTGTACAGAGAAATTCTCGATTAGTATACGAATTTGGCCTTATGTGAACTGAATTAATAAAACCCAATAAGGAACTTCAACTATTTTTGTTTGAAAGTAAATTTTCTTAGTCGTAAAGTCGATTATCATATTTATTTCGTAAACATTTAGTTATTTTGTTAAAATTGCAACTATTTTGTAATAAATTATGTTGTGTTAAAAATTAATTTTTTTATCTGAAAAAATAACTATTGTATTTGTAGTAAAAAATGTATCCTTCATACGTTTCAAATTCAACTATTTGATAGCATTTTTTGGTGTTGAACATTAATCTTTTTGGTTAAAAAAAACATCTTTTTGATTCTACGATTCTACTTACGGTTGAAAACATATCTTTTTTATGGAAAGAACTTTGGGATGTAAATATTCTTAATTTAACGTATGTGAAACAACAAATTAGAATTTGTCAGGATAATCGTATTTTATCGACTGATTTCGAAACGCCATTCTTTGTACAATGCTGAATAAATATATTTTTTAGTTGAAAATTCAACTCTTTCCTTAAAAAATCGTATTTTTGGGTGGAAAATTAATCTTCTTTATGGACAACTTATCTATATGTATTTGGTAGAGGATATTTGGTGAAATATTGGTTTTTTGCAATTTAAAGGTAATTTTTCAACGAAAAACTAACTAAAAAATATGTTGTTGAAAGTTTAATTATTTTGTTAAGTCCTTTTTATTGAAAATTCATTTTTTTGTTGTAAGAAGGGCCATCTTCCTTGCTCGGAAATTTATCTTGCTTGGTTAAAAACTAACCTTATGTTAAAAATTCAACTCTAGAACGAAGAAATTCGCCTTTTTGGACTGAAAATTTCATTATTTGGTTAAAAGTTTAACAATTGTGTTAACAATTTGTCTCTTTTGCTTGAAAGTTCAAATTTGCCGATTAATGCAACTGTTTAATTGAAAATAAACTCTTTCTAAAATTCATTTTTGCATATAGAAAAGCCAACGATTTTGCTGTAAATTCGTTGTTTGTTTTTGGTTAGAAATTAAGTTTTTTATCTGAAAATTTAACTATTCCATTTTTGGTTCACAAGTAATCCTTTATTAGACGAATATTAAAATATTTGATAGAAAAATTGTTGTTTTTTTTTGGGTAGAAAATTAATCCTGTTTTTTTGAAAATTCATATTTTTTGTTCAGGATTCAAGTATTTTATTAAGAAAATGCAACTTTTTTGGTGGATTTATATTATTTTTGGTTTGAAAATTCAACGATTTGATCGAAAATTCATATTTTGTGGCAGAAAAGTCTTTAAAATTTAATAATTTTGTTAAAAGTTTAACTATTTAATTTAATATTCATTTATTTTGCTTGAAATATTAACTGTTTGGTTGTTAATACAATTGTGAATTTTATTCTTAAATCTTAGGAATTTAAAGCGTTGCATAATGAATTTAATATGGTATAAAATGGTACACAATAGTCCAAAATTACTAACCAAGTTTATGGACGGCTCTATACCCATATAGTATATTTTGTGAAGAACTGCTCCATGATATTTAAATTAGCAGTTTAAAAATTCCCGCCTTCTGGGTTCAGAGCGTTCGGAGTAATGCGCCAAATTTCGTGAATTTCCGGAAACGCCATTATCTCCAATTATCTCGTCGGACGCTGTACGCATCACAGAGAAAATCCCCAATAAATGATTGAAAATGTTTCTAGAATCACTTTTTCAGGCTTATTTACTCAAATCGCGTTAATATTTACATTTTTATGGGTCGAAATATTTGAAAAATTAATCTATCGTTGCAATGAAAGTGCACCTCACGGTTTCGCATTGAAAACTAGCCTTGTTGCAGTTTATGATTAGGGCATTTGACGTTAGTTCGATATGGCGGTGTTTTTTTAGTGGATGCGTGTGAAAAGTTTTCGCGTTTATAAATTTTTCTATCGATAGTGACCGTGTTTTTGACAATATATAATGGAAGCAGGTGCGAGTACCGGTACTCGCACGACGCGATTTATGATGGAAGGTGTCGGCGCTCGAGTGATTCGTGGACCAGAATGGAAATGGGGAAAACAGGTTAGGATTTAGGTTAACTATTTAAACACTTGACGTTTAATAGTATTTTCTTGTCTAATCGTTTCTTATTTTTCAATGACAGTCATTTAAGTGATTATTAACTTTACCTGCGTAATTTTGTCAACGTTTTTCTCTGACAGTTCTCTCTTGGCTAAATATGATAGACAAAAATAAAGGAAAAAATTCAATTGATAATTTACACTTCTCGATTTGTCTCTCTTGTCTGAACAACGCATCTTTCCACCCTTTGCCCGGAATATAAGAATTATCTCAATTTCGAAGTGAAATATCTTTGTTTTGAAATATTTATTTTTCATGTTTTGCAATTTGAATGCATCAGAATAGAACATCTTGATATGAATTAAATATTGTTTACATGCGGTTTTCTGGATATAATCGTGCTATTTGTCAGAAAGAGTTAAAATTATGTAAACGTATCTCTTATATTAATGTTTTTTTTTAAGTCTTCAAATATTACGTGAGTCGATTTTACAAAATTTTCAGAAAATATACGGTTTTTCTTGAAATATTCACTCCAGTAAATGATGGAGACACATAATCCAGATCTCTGTTTCTATTTGCTTTAGTGTTTTGGAGCAAAATGCATTTTTGGAAAATAAGTATTGATAATTCATAAATTGAGAAGGTTATTTTTGTAAACCAACCTCTGATTGTAATTTATTTTATCAGGACGGAGGAGAAGGCCATGTGGGGACAGTAAGAAATTTCGAGTCTCCTGAAGAAGTCGTCGTAGTTTGGGATAACGGAACAGCAGCTAATTATCGTTGTTCAGGAGCCTTTGATTTGCGGATTTTAGATTCTGCTCCAACAGGTGTTAAGCATGACGGGACGATGTGTGATACTTGTCGTCAGCAACCCATTTTTGGGATTCGTTGGAAGTGCGCTGAATGCGGGAATTATGATCTCTGCTCCATATGCTATCATGGAGACAAACATCACTTAAGACATCGATTTTATCGAATCGCAACTCCTGGGAGTGAAAGAGTGCTTCTGGAGCCTCGAAGAAAAAGCAAAAAGGTAAGATAACCTTTGGACTTTAGAATTATTATCACCATGCTATCCAGTGATGTAGTCCTAAAAAAAATTGGCCTGGCGGTACTTTCATAAGCTTGAGACTTGCTCTTAAACTTAGAAATTGAATTCTTGCAAATTCCCTGAAAATTAGCAAAAATATTTTGAAAAATTATTGAAAATTTTTGTGAAGGTGGCAGAGAAAATTATGAAAATGATTTCAATGTTCTTGGAAATTCATGGAAATTATTCTGAATTTATTAATATTCAAATGAAGTAGTAAATATTGATCAAGTTTGGAGTAAATACTGAACCTTCTCAGCAGGTGCTTTTGTTCATAAAAAGGCAAAAATTACAAAATTAAAAAAGAGTTTTATTTTATAATCTACAAGTTTTGACAATTTCACGTATATGCAATTTGTCTGGAAAATGAAATTTTACAGAAAACATATTTTAATCCTCCGCTTATATCTCATCATCTCTTCTGAAAGGAGGGAAAAAATTATCTTGATACGATTGTCATTCTCAATTATATCAAAGTATATTTTTTAATGTTTTAAATTGATCAGGGTGGTCGCTAGAGGGGATTTTTTTGAGACCCGAAATTTATTTTTTGACTGAGTTTTACCAATTTTAGAAGAAAAATCTGTCCAAGTTCGATTTTAACAATTTAAAAAATTTTAAGTATCACAAACTGAACAATAATTGATTTGTAAAGACGATTCTAAATCCTTTCAAAATTAAAGATTTTCCAGAGTTGAAAGTTAAAAATTAAACTGGTTCAGTTCAAAAGCCTTAAAAAATTAAAGGTGGTTTTAAATGTTAAGATTTTAATTGTTCAATTAAAAAAAAAGATTAATTTGTGGTTGAAATTGTTTAATTTTTATGTATAAATAACAATTAAACATTTATTATTTATTAATATTTCAAATAACTTAAACGAAGTGTGTATTCCGACAAAATATGGCTATTCGTACCGAAATCCTGGTGCTAATACCTATGGCTTAATTTAATATATAGAATTTCTGAAAATAGAACCTATTTAAGACGAAATGTAAATTTGTGCAGATTCTTAATAAAAAATGTATAAGTTTTTTAAGAATTTTGAAAGGCTTCAAAAGAATAAAAATATTTTCGTAAGATTGCTCGGAAATATGAAAATCATTTTTTATTTCGAAAAATTCTTTGAAATTCGAATCATTTTAAAAGATATTCAGAAGTTTTAAAAGACCCCTAATAATGATTTTAAATTTGAAAAAATTTGAAACAACATGTAGATTTTTTAAGACTTCGAAATAAAATGTCGAAGCTTTTTAAGGATATCTAAATTATTTAAATTTAAAATCATTCACCTTCTAATGTAAAAATTTTTAAGTTTAAAAAAACTTAATCGTTCAAGTTTTAATTTTGTTAGCTTAAAATTGGTTAAAATAATATGATTTAAAAAATTTAATTTATTAATTGATTTTTCGATTTAGAACATTAAAAATGTTGACATGGTTTGATATTTTTGGAACTGAATCTTTAAATTCTGTAATTTATAAAAGTAAAAAATTCTAAATTTTTCAGTTACAATGCATTTAGTTAAAAGTTGTTCAATTGAAAAGTTTTAGTACTTTCCATTTTATAGATGTAAATTATTGAGGTCCCGGAACCTAGAATTACAACATTGTCATATTGATGTGGGCACTATGCCATAATTTAGTGCTTATTTAGTGGTAATTTATGCTGTGGAAAAAAAATGTTGTGCCCGGTACCTTTGGCCAAAAACATATAGTAATGCTAGCTTCAGCTGAAGCCACTACTCCGGTATGCGAAACTCGGAAACTATTAGTGGTATCAAATTCTCTTTTGCACAGGAATTTAGTGCTAATTAAGTGCTCTGGATTTATGCCTTGCAAAAAATCCGAGCACTTTTTTTTACCAAAAACGTGTAGTAATGCTGGCTTCAGGTGACTCTGGTATGCGAAACTCGGAAACTATTAGTGGTATCAAGATCTGCTTTGCGCAGGAATTTAGTGCTAATTAAGTGCTAATATATTCTGCAAAAACTAAATTTTGTGCCCGGTAATTTTGATTAAAAACATGTAGTAATGCTAGCTTCAGGTGACTCTGGTATACGAAACTCGGAAACTATTAGTGGTATCAAGATCAGCTTTCGGCAGGAATTTAGTGCTAATTAAGTGCTCTGGATTTATGCCTTGCAAAAAATCCGGGCACTTTTTTTTACCAAAAACGGGTAGTAGTGCTGGCTTCAGGTGTCTCTGCTATGCGAAACTCGGAAAATATTAGTGATATCAAATGCTCCTTTGTGCAGGAATTTAGTGCTAATTAAGTGCTATGGATTTATGCCTTGCAAAAAATCCGGGCACTTTCTTTTTACCAAAAACGTGTAGTAGTGCTGGTTTCAGGTAACTCTGGTATGCGAAACTCGGAAACTATTAGTGGTATCAAATTCTCCTGTGCGCAGGAATTTAGTGCTAAGTAAGTGCTCTGGATTTGTGCTGT
>NC_046665.1:74517118-74535268 GCF_010883055.1 Belonocnema kinseyi
GCAGGGTTACCTGAAGCCAGCATTACTACATGTTTTTTCTCAAAATTACCGGGCACAAAATTTAGTTTTTGCAGAATATATTAGCACTTAATTAGCACTAAAGTCCTGCGAAAAGCTGATCTTGATACCACTAATAGTTTCCGAGTTTCGCATACCAAAGTCACCTGAAGCCAGCATTACCACACGTTTTTGGTAAAAAAAAGTGCCCGGATTTTTTGCAAGGCATAAATCCAGAACACTTAATTAGCACTAAATTCCCGCGCAAATGAGAATTTGTTACCACTAATAGTTTCCGAGTTTCGCATACCAGTCACCTGAAGCCAGCATCACTACACGTTTTTGGTAAAAAAAAAGTGCCCGGAGTTTTTTCAAGGCATGTATCCAGGGCACTTAATTAGCACTAAATTCCTGCGCAAAGGAGATTTAATACCACTAATGGTTTCCAAGTTTCGCATACCAGAGACACCTGAAGCCAGCACTACTACACGTTTTTGGTAAAAAAAAAAGTGCCCGGATTTTTTTCAAGGCATAAATCCAGAGCACTTAATTAACACTAAATTCCTGCGCAAAGCAGATCTTGATATTACTAATAGTTTTCGAGTTTCGCATACCGGAGTTGTGCCTTCAGCTGAAGCTAGCATTACTACATGTTTTTGGCCAAAATTACTGGGCACACAATTTTTTTTGCAGCATAAATTAGCACTAAATAAGCACTAAATTATGGGATAGTGCCCACATCAATATGACAATGTTGTAATTCTAGGTTCCGGGACCTAAATTATTGAGCATTTGAATACAACATTTTTGAATTTAAAAACTTTTAAAGTTCAATTTAAATAGGTAAAATTTAAGAATTTTATCTTGAGTGCTTCAATTTGCAGTTCATTTTTCATCAATTAAACTGGAAAAATGGTTGGCCTTAGAGTTCGAATTTTTTAATTTAATAGACCGTGCAAATTTTTTTTCGAATCTGGAAATGGCCGGGAATTTTCCTTCGATTAAAACGGCCGCGATGAAAAAATTATATTTTATTATAATGAAACTCACGGAACAGATAATATCAATTTATTCATCCTCAGTACCACTAAGTAAGAGGTTGGAAAAACAAAATGGGCTTTCCACAATTTTCATACACCAAAATGGAAATTTTTTCTTTACTTATTTCTAACATTTATCGATGGGCCTTAATATAAAATACTTTAAACTGTAAAAAACGAGTTTTCATAAAAGTGGACTTTACCTAGTTATATGATATAAATTAAACACATGTTTTTAATATATTATAAACTGAACAGAATCGATTTACAGCTTGATTTTTTTGTAGTCAGGAAATTTCACATCATAATATAAATACATGATGCGTTACCATAAATATATTTTCATAACGTATTGTTGCCATAAAGTGGAAAAAAATGGAATTCAAAAAGAGAACTAACTGAAAAAGTAGCGTATTAAAACCCTAAAAAGTATAATTCATTAGCATTCGATCGATAAGCACCTTGGTTTTGTGCCTTAACAAAATATGTTTGAATAAATTCGTAATTTTTATATTTTCGTGAATATCAATTTTTTTGCATTTCTTGAGGCTGGAGGATCTTTTATAGAGTTTTATTTGTGGACCAAACTGAGATTGTTAATGTTTAGTGGACCCATATTTTCAAAAAATAATTTTAAAACTTACAGAAATATGGAGAGAATTTATTCGGATATGTAGAATGTTTCTACTTGTAAAAATACGCTGGAAAAAAATTTCATTTTTCTAGGAAATCATTAGTATAAGTATAGTGAGTTAAAAAACTGAGTTTCTGTAATTATTCTTTTTCAACTGAATCTAAACATTATTTTTAACATTTGAGGGTGTTTTAGTGATATAAGTACTCTAGAAAAAAATGATAAACTCATCGAATTAAAAACAAAGAGGCAGCATATTTTCCAATATGTCATTGTCGTGTTTCTTTTTTAATTATCACTTATGATTGCCAAGATTAATCATATTTTTAAAAGTAGAAACTTTGTAGATAACTGAAAAAAATCTTTTTAAATTTATGTAGGTTTTAAGATTATTTTTTGAAAACAGGGGTCTACTAAACCTTAATAATCTCTGATAGAACTGCAAGTAAAAATTTGTAAAAATGCTGGGAGTCATTTAAGGATTCCAGAATTTCAAAAAATTGACATCCACAAAAATATAAAAATTGTGAAAATAAGAATTTTTTCAAACATATTTTGATAACGCGCAAAACTAAAGGATTTATCGATCGAATCCAAGTTAACTATAGTTTTTCACTGTCCTAATACTCTATTTTTCTATTCATTTAATAAAATAAAATTACATTGATTTCATAACAACAAATTGTAGATTGCTATTCGAGGAATATTTCCTGGTGCTCGGGTAGTGAGAGGTGTTGACTGGCAATGGGAGGACCAGGACGGTGGAAATGGCCGTCGTGGTAAAGTAAATGAAGTTCAAGATTGGTCTGCTGCAAGCCCTCGTTCGGCAGCTTATGTGATTTGGGACAATGGTGCAAAAAATTTATACCGTGTTGGTTTTGAAGGAATGGTACGTGATACATGTTAAAACGCTAGAATACTTAAAATCTGTGGTTGATTCCAAGAACTCTTACTAATTTTCTTATATTCTTTCATGATTAAAAAGGCGGATTTAAAAGTCGTGAACGATGCGAAAGGACAAACTGTGTATAGAGATCATTTGCCATTACTGGGAGAACAAGGTCCGGGAAGGACTGGTCCTCATGGTTTGCAGATTGGTGATCAGGTATGTGCTCTGCAATTATAATTAATTTTAAACAGGACAATGGGGTCCTGGTATGAGTTTTGGATAATATAATTTTTTAATACGACATGCAATTCTAAATATCTTAGTATATATAAAAAAATGTTTGAATACTTTTATTCTAAGAACAAAATAAAAGAAAGTATTTAAAATCCTATTCAAACAACTCTCGGACTTTAAAACGTCACATCCGCATATAGTTCTGAGCCGGTTATATTAGTTTGGGAACGGCAACGAGAATGAGAATAATTACCGAGAATATGAACGAAAAATAAATTCTCTGAGAATTTAAGAATTTATTTTAATTAATAGAAAATTGCATTTTTTCGTTAAATTTTCGGTTGAAAATTCAACTCTTTTTTTGAAAGTTTGTCTTTTTTATTTTAAAGTTCACCTGCTTTAGCAAAAATTGAATCTTTTTTCTTTTATAAAAATGCAACTGTTTGGTTAGAAATTGAGCTATTGTACTATTTTCTTGAAAACTTAACTATTTCGTAGAAAATTTACTTTTTGTTTAAAATTTATATTTTGGTGTTGAAAAATTAACTGAAATATTTTCTGGATGAAAGTTCCACTTATAAAAAAATTGGTTTTTTATTTCAAATTCATCTGTTTTAGTACAAAATTGATCTTTTTTGGATAAAAATGAAACTTATTGGCAGAGAATTAAACTATTTTCTTCAAAATTCATCCTTTTGGTTGAAAAAGTTCGTCTTTTTGGATTGAGAGTTCAATTTTTTTCGTAGAAACTTATGTTTTTGTTACAAAAATTCAATTTTTGATGTTACTGAGTTAAGTGGAATCTTTTTTAGATGAAAACTCAACTTTTTTTGTAATAAAAAATTCTTCTGCTTTAAGATAAATCTCATATTTTTTTATTAAAATTGAGTCTTTCAACTTTTTGGTTAAAAATCGTTCTTCTTTGCTTGATAATTCAACTAATTTGTTTAAAACATTTGTTTGAATCGCTTTGTTAAGAAATTACTTTTTTTGTTAAAGATTTATATTTTAAGTTGAAAAGTTATCTCGTTGGTTAAAAGTTTAATTATCTTGTTATAAATTAATCTTTCTTAATTGAAAATTCAACTACTTGCGTCAAAGTTTCAACTACATTGCGAAATTTTTTTGATTGATGGCTTATGTCTGTTTGAAAATGTAACTGTTTAGTGGAAAATACTTATTTTTTTGCTTGTTTAGAATTAATTTTTTAACAGAAAATGGAACTTCGATTTTTTTAAGATTAATATTTTTTAGTTACAAATTCGTGTTTTTTTTTTGTAAAAAAATTATTTTTTATTTTGAAATTTCCTTTTTTGCGTAAAAATGCATCAGTTTCGTGGAAAATTAATTTTTTGTTGAACAGTTATATTTTTTCTTTGGAAATTGCATTTTTGTAAAGAAAATTTGTCTTCTGGTTTGAAGGTCCAATAAATTAGATAAAGTTTTATTTATTTCTTGAGTGAAAAATCTTTATTTGTTTGAAATTCGTCTTTTTGGTTTTAAAATTCTTTTCTTTAATTATATAAATTTAATTCTTTTTTGATTAAAATATAAACTATGACACTTTTTCGTTGGAAATTTGTCTTTTCAGGTTGAATATTCAACCATTATGTTAAAAATTCCAATATTTTCTTAAAGAGTTATCTTTTACAGTAGAAAAAACTTCTTTTTTGTTTGAAATAACTTAATACTTTTGAAAATTTTAAATTTGTATATGAAATACAATTAATGAGCTACTGTTTTGCGCACATTTTAAATTCCAGAATTTGTCTGAGCTAGGAAATGATTCATATTCAACTGTTGATATAACCTGAACACTAAAAATTTTGTTAAAAATCATAAATTATTAAATTCTTTTAAATTCTCCTAAATTCTGCCATATTCTCGGTTATATAACCTGAACTTAAATTCTCGGGAATTTAAGAACTCTACATTCACATGTCGGCTTTTGGCGCAAGGCTGGCACAAGTCTGAATATCTCACCTTCTCACAACAAATTTAAAAAGAATACTTTTTGAACATTAACAAAACAATTTAAAATTTATTTTTAAAAAACTTTCCACAAGTGATTACATTCAATTTTTTAAAAAACACCATAATATTATTTTTTAGATTCCTGTAATTTTAGATTTAAAATATCGAATTGATATTAATACAAACATTTTGTATTTTATAGTATCTGCTTAAAATAACCGATTTCAAATTACTGTTCAAATGTTGCAAATATTTGGCTTAATACGAATTTACGACCGAAAATACTAATCTAACGTTTTCTTAAAGTTGTAAGACTTCTTTGAAACTTTAATACTTGTCTGTTTAAAATCACAGGTTTCACGTAAAAAAATGTTAACATAATCTAAAATTGTTTAAAAATTGTCATCTTCTTTGAAATTGAATGATTTTCTGTAATATCTATCGATTTCCGGTATGAAACTTCAACATAACCTAAAGTTGTGAAACTGTTCCATCTACTCTCTAATCTAATAATTCATTAAAATTAAAAATACAGAAGAGTGCCAAAGTTTTTCAAAAATATTTTATGGTATTTTAAAAGGACTTAAGAAATTTTCAAGAGATTTACAAAATTTAAGGGGATTACAAAAGATTTTAAAGGATTTGAATGATTTTGGGATATTTTAAAAGATTCCAATGAATTTTCTATGGTTTCCAATCCTTTAAAGAAATTAGATAGGATTTAAAAGATTTTAGGATATTTTTAAAAAGATTGCAAGGTATTTTCAAGAGTTCTAAAAAATGCAAAGGGATTCGAAAGGATTGGAAATATTTTATGATATTTTGAAAGTATTTATTAGAATTAAAAAAAAATGGTAAATCTTGTTCAAATTATTCTTAATTTTGTTCAAAAACACTAATTTTCATTGTAAATCAATAATTTATAACCTAAAATTGTTCAGAGTTGTAAATATTTTTTAAAATATTGGGCATGGTGGTGTACCATTTTGCCACCTGGTGACGAAAACTGGAACTAGAAAAAGTAGGTACGATTTTAAAAATGTATTTTCATTTTTGCATAAAAGTGTTTTTACGATTGTTTTTTCTAGATTAAAACAATGATTGAAATACTAAAAACAAATAGTCATAAAAAACAATTCGTTTTAGATAGAATGTCTACCTTATACTGTGAAAAAACACATTTTTGTCAAAAAGGTTTTTAAACAAAAAAAGCTTGAATAAGCTTTAAGTAATGTATTTAGCGACAAATTTTATCCAGATTATGCAAAGAATACGAATAATAGACGATTGGAATTGAAATACGAATTCTAACCTAACTTAGATCAGATTTTTATATAGTAAATCTTTTATATATAAATTAATAAAAATTTATTTTGAATTCATTTTTGCTTCAAAATAAGTCCAGTTAAGTGTATAGATTTTTGTGTGGTGTGTCGCAGTTTAACCATTCAAAAAAGTGATTTTTTAAAATACAAATTCCAATTTCGTTTGAAAAACAATTTCGCAGTTATTCAACATTGTTAATTTTATTATTTTAAACAAAAATAGTCGATTTAATAAATCTCATGATTTTTGTTTCCAAATGTCAATTTTTTGTGAAATACGCGAACATGAAATAAAGTTGTTGAAAAATCTGAAATATTATTTTAAATCTAATAATTTTTTACCAAAAATATCTATTTTCGATGAAATTTGGGGTTTTAATTCAGTATTTAAGAAATTGTAAGTATTAGTAAATATTAGCAGAATATGCCAATTTTCGGTAAGAAATAATAAAATAAATGAAAAACGAAAGTTGTTTAAAGATTTTGTGTCTTTGAAATCTAATAATTTTCTAATAAAAATTCCAATTACGGTGAAAAAGGCAGATAATGATTTTTAAGTGAACAAAATTCTGTTTATTAAATACTAATTTTTAGCGAAAAACTGTAAAATATCAAATTTATAATGTTTTCAATAATTTATTGGATAATTAAAAAATTTTTTTGACCGCGCAAGAGTATTATAAAGCACAAATGTTTCTCAATTCACATAAAGTTTTCTGTGATTTTTGCTGATTAAAAGGGGTTATTTCCAGTGACAATGATTCCGAGATTTTCGAGATATATCGTTACACCATCTTTTGAGATAGGATTTAACCCTTAGTGACCACGTTTCTGTGGAGTAACGCGCTAACCACACTTGGGTCCCAAGGACCCAGGCGACAAAAATGGCTATAAAAAAAACTTGAATATTTTTACTTAACATTTTTTTTTAGTATTTGAATATACTTTTAAAAATGATTAAGTCCAGGAAGTAGAAAAAATACTATTTTCATAAAAAAATTCATAACTTTTTTAATTGTCGGCATTAAGGGCTAAACATTTATTTACGTTTTCTCTAGATGTACCACTTTAAAAAAAAGTATATTTATTTTGAGGAATGAATGACTACAAAAAGGGAAAAAATAAATCATGCGTTTTTGTCAAAATATTCTATTGTATTACTTGTTATAAAAAAAATAATTTTACAAAATATTGATGAATTCTTGAAATTAAACATAGTAGGCATGAAATTAAGACAAAATAAAGTGATCTTCCTTTCATTGTATGTTAGTGCAAGCATGACACATGGAGACGCTGTGCTCTTGGCAAACAGCACGGCGTGAAACTCTATCTCGTTACTCCATCAAAAATCATCGTTTTAAAACGCTACATGCCTTTTTAAAAAAATTTGACATTGACAAATATACTTTCTATACTTTATTATTTAATCTGAAGTCAATATACGCTAAAATAAAAATTGACTCCAAAAATCACTTTCAAACGCACTGACCACACTTGGGTCCAAAAAACCCAAATCAATTTTCAAAAAGCTGCTAAAAAGAAACTCATAGTTCCAGTGTCATGCTAAAAATCCTAAAGCGTAGTTAAAATCTTCAACTATCAACGATTGTTGCAATAGTTCCTTTGCATTAAGCTGCTTAAATTTCATTACGAAAGACCTCTGGGGCCCGCGGACCCATGTGTGGTCACTAAGGGTGAAATAATACAAATGAGACATTTATTGTTGTAGATTTGCTTCTTGGTTAACTTATCAATATATTTTTATAGGTAAACGTTGATTTGGAGTTAGAAATAGTTCAGTCGCTTCAACATGGTCATGGTGGGTGGACAGACGGAATGTTTGAATGCCTTGGCACCACTGGGACTGTAGTTGGTATTGACGAGGATCATGATATTGTTGTATCATATCCAAGTGGAAATCGGTGGACATTCAATCCAGCTGTGCTAACCAAAGTTCAAATACCAGTGCCTGTAACGAGCTCCAACACCGACAATCAAACTTTCGCGGTTGGAGATTTAGTGCAAATCTGCAATGACATAGAGAAGATCAAATTGCTACAACGCGGTCATGGTGAATGGGCCGAAGCCATGGCTCCCGTAAGTGATTTCACGTGGTTTATAAAATTATTGATTGCTTACTAATCTCTTCTATCCTGAATATTCTAGATTTAGGGAAGAAAGTATGTTAATCACGCGGGAAATTTTGGACTGGAAAGTAGTCCGAAGTTTCAATCGTCAAATTTTAATTTGTATTTACATAGATTTTTTTTTTACTTTGAATATTTACTTAGAAAACGTAAATATGTCATTTATAGTCAATCTAAATTAATAAATTTCAAGGAAATGCAAATCAAAATTTCACGATTCAAACTTAGGACTCTAGCGTCTTAAATTTTATTTTCATATATCTTACCAACAAACAATTTACAAATGTCTAGTAGACCTATTTTAAACTTAAATAATTTTGCATACGAAAGAGTATCACGCTTTAATTATTAATGACAATTTGATGATATTTTTTAAAAGACAAAAATGTTCCTGATTATTAGAACGATTTTAAACACATATAAATGTTTTATTTAACAAATTTTATTGTCTTTAGAACTTTTATGTATCACCGCGAATGAATTTCCATCGGTTTAACAAAAAAATTATCAGAGTTGGTATTTTTTTTAAATATGATGAATTTCCTACTGAATATTCATTGGAAGATTATTAATTTTCTAAATATTATTTGCCAATAGCAAACCGTTTTCGAAAAAATCAACTTTTATAGATTTTTTTGAATGGGATGAAATGTTTATTTATTAAATTCAATTGTCTTTTATTTGCAATAATTTTTTAACTGTTAAAATTACAATGATCAATTTTCTTCAATTTTCTACATTTGTATTTTTAACAGTTGAAAATTCAAATTTGAATTTTCTTCAATTAAAACCAGTTGAAAATTGAAAAAAAAAATGAAAATTTTATTTTAAAGAGTTGAACTCAAAATCATTTATTGTACCCCAATGGAGTACAAATATTCAGCAAAATTCTTTAGTGGCCGAACTGAATAAAAAATTATTCACTATGTTAAAAAATGCAGCATGTCTTAGAAAAAAGATTGTTTTTTTTTTCTTTTTTACGTATAAAAATTAATGTTTAATCTTTTCATTTTCTTTTTATTGCATTTTTCATGAACAAATTATCCTATTCTCCCTTTTTGAGCTTTTTTTACACTGTGATACCTGATGGTGTCATTTAATTATGGTAATTGAATTTGTGATTTATTGGAACTAAATTTTACGTATTTTTTTAGACTCTTGGGAAAATTGGAAGAGTTCAACAAATATATCACGACGGTGACCTTAAAGTAGAAGTTTGTAGCACAGCTTGGACTTATAATCCTCAAGCTGTCACCAAAGTTGCCAGTAGTGACGGCAGTGTTCCAGGAAATAGTAGCGGTGGTTAGTATTTTGAATAATCTTTTATCCCATTTTTTTATGAATAATAATCTGCAGTTCTCTGAAACTTCGAGAATTTTGATTCTTTTTTCATATAATTTTAACACAAAATTAAAGTACACGCGTATGATGTTTTCCATACGGTAAGTCAATTATTAAAGAGTAGTTTTTCATATGTTTTTAACTCCATAAAACAAGAATTAATTTATAAATTTTAATTATATCAGACTGCGCACTTTTCCCTCTATTATCCTCTTTTTTTCAGTTAAAAGTAATTATTTTGGGGTAAAAATTCATCTTACTTGGTTTAAAATGAACTTTTTTGTTTGATATTCAACTGGTTTCTAAAGCAATAATCTTTTTGGCTTGATAATTCTATTTTCTTAAAAAATTTCTTTAAAATTTATAATTTGAATTTCTTAAAAAAATTTTCTGTTTTTATTGAAACTTCAATTATTTTGTTTTAAATGAAACTTTTTGGTTCAAACTTAATTTTTTTAAATTCCGCTATTTTTGGAAAATTCATTGTTCCAATCGGGTAATTTCACTGCCTTCTACAAAATTCATATTCTTGGCTTGAAAATTCCGTTATTTTCTTTCAGAAATTTCTTTAAAATTTCGAATTTTCATTTCAATTTTTAATTTCTTTCAAAATTTGTCTGTTTTTATTGATACTTCAACTATTTTGTTTTAAACGCAACTGTTTGGTTATAAATTAATTTTTTTCTAATTCTGCTATTTTCTGGAAAATTCATTTTTTCCAGCGGACAATTCCATTGTCTTCTACGAAATTCGTATTTTTGGCTTAAAAATTCAACTAGATATTTGGTTAAAAATTACTTTATTTTGTTAAAAATTGTTTAAAAATTAATATCTTTTCTTGGCAATTAGTCTTTCTTGGCTGAAAATTACATTTTTTGTTCAAAATTTTAACTTTCCAGTTTGATAATTCCAGTTTCTTCTAAAAATTCGCCTTTTTCGGATTAGGAAGTCAACTATTTGATTATAAATTTCATTATTTTGTTGAAAATTCGTCTAGTTTATTTAAAAGTTCAACTAATGAGCAGTAAATGCAAAAATTAATTAATTTTTTTGAAAATTCTTTTTTTTTTACTGAAAGTGATCTTTGTTGTTGAAAATTCACCTTTTCATGTTGATAATTCCAGTTTCTTATAAGAAATTAGTCTTTTTGGATTTAAAGTTCAATTATTTGGTTAAAAATTCCATTATTTTGCTGAAAATAGTAAGTAAATGCAACTTCTTGATTGAATATTCATCTCTCTTGCTTGAAAATTATATTTTTCGTTGAAAATTCACCTTTTTAGGCTGATAATTCAACTGTTTTGTAGAAATTTTTTTTTTTTTTACTTGAAACTTCAAAAATTTGTTTGAAGCTTTTTTTTCTTTTAACTTCAACTATTTGATTAAAAATTCTATTCTTTTTTTGAAATGTCTAATTTTTTATGGAAAATTTACCTGTTTTATTGAACATTAATCTCTTTTGATAGAAAATTCGTCCATTTGGATTGTAAATTCTTTTTTTTATTGTGCAAAATTCATCCTTTTTGGTTGAAAACTCATTTTTTGTTGAAAATCAATCTAGTTTTCAAAAAATTCTTCTGTTTGCTTGAAAATTCAAATATTTGGCTAATAATTCAACAATTTTGTTGAAAATTCGTGTCTTTATTGAAAGTTCCACTTTCAATCAATGTGGTTGTTAACGCAACTGTTTGGTTTAAAATTAATTTGTTTTTTGAAAATTTAAGTATTTGATTGAAAGTTCATCTTTCTTGGTTGAAAACTATCTGTTTTTGTTTTAAATTCATTTTTCTGTATAAAAGTTAACTTTTTTGTCTAAAATTCGTATTTGGGTTGAAAATTCATCTTTTTCGGTTGAAAACGAAATATATTTCAAACTGATGTCTTTAACGTTTTATTAATTTTATTTAAAGAAATTACCTCATTGTATCCGAAATTTTAAAATGTTTTGAAGATGCGGAATTGGAAATGGTTTGTATGAGGATGCAAATTCGCAACTATAAAAGTTGTTTGACATGTACCTCATTGCATTCCGCACTACTAATAATAAATAATAAAACCAATTAAAAAATTTGCAATCAATTGTTAACAAGTTAATTTTTATTTTGCAGAACGCTTATCAGCTTTGTTGAAGAAACTGTTTGAAACTCACGTCTCCGGGGACGTAAACGAAGAGCTTGTAAAAACTGCAGCAAACGGCGATGCTACAAAATGTGAAGAGTGCTTAAAACGACCAGAGGCCGATGTAAATGGTGTATTTGCTGGCCACACAGCACTGCAAGCTGCCAGTCAGAATGGCCATCTAGAAGTTATAAAAATTCTCCTCCGTTTCAAAGCAGATGTTGAGATCGAAGTAAGTCTTCCAGTATTTTTTTTCATTTAAGTAGTAGTTTACATTCTACAGGCTCAGATTAATAATAAACTAAAGTTTATTTAGATTTTATATCGTAATAAGAACTCTGTGGAAGAAAAGTTTGTTCGACTCTAAAAATTTTCTTTGGTTCAAAAAAATAGTTTTCAGTTCCAGTACAAATTTTTCTTTATTTTAAAACGATTTTCTTAATTTTTAAGTTATTTTAGGTTAAATAAAAAAATGTACGTTAAAGAAACGGTTTCTTTAATTTGAAACAAATATTTTCCCGAGAGATTCTTGAATTCTGAGCCTTTTTTATGTTTTCCATTTTCGACACTTATCCCTTTTGAAGATATTTATAATTTAAAATTCGCCAACTTGTTTGATTCTGAATATTTATTGTTTATAGTTTTAACGCATTAAATTCTTAACAACTTTTTAAAGTGGGTCTATCTTAAAGATCTTCTATAGCAGATTCTTAATGAGCTAAATTTATAAACATGTAATTTGGATTGTACTTTTTTTAGTAGTTCAAGTTTGATGATCTATAATTGAAAGGTTTTTAATTTAAAAACTGTCTAAATCAAAATTCTTAAATTTGAATGATTTGGAAGATCAAAAGTTAAGAGTTTTTAATTCTAAATCTTCCAAATAGAAACATTTCAAATGTAAATAATCCGAATGAGAGAATTTTTAATGGTATGACTTAAAAATTGCATAATTTTTAATTATATTTTACGTGTACAATTTACAATAATTCAAAGTTCTACAATTTTAAAGAGTTGCAATTGAAAATTCTTAGTTTTCGAAAATATAGAAAAGATTGTATTTTAAATGTCTGTCACTTAATTTTTTTTAATGGTTCAAGTTGAAAGCTTTACATTTTAAAATTCTTTAATTTTAACGATTCAGAATTGAAAGTTCGCCAATTTTTAAGATTTAAAATTGAAGATTCATTGCTTTGGATTTTTATAGTTTAAAATGACGTCATTTTGAACGTTATTTTTTTTAATAAGTAGTCTCAATACCAAATCTTCCAAATTAAAGAAATTTCATATGGAAATCATCATAAATAAAGAATTTTTAATTGTATGTAAGTTTAAAAGATTAAAAACGCTACAATTTTAAATATCTACAATTCACATTTTTATAATTTTGAAGAGTTACAATTGAAAATCCTTTTTTTTTTAAATACAATAAAAAATGACTTTTTGAATGAATTAAAAGATATATTATAGTTTCTTTGAATTGCCTATATTATTTTTTAAAAAGTTTTAGATTTTTGTTATTATTAACGACAAATTACGATAGGATTTTAAAAAATAAGACTAATAATGTCTATAATATAATAGACTAATAATATCTGTTCTTTGAGAGGTTAATGAACCTCATTCTTGGAACAAAAATATAAGTAGATAATAATAATTGCAAAATACCATTTTGACAGTTATAGAAATTTGCCAAATTCAATTTTTTTATTTTGTTTTCGTTGATATTCTTATAAAATCAGTGTGGTCATTAAGCTCGTCATTAACCCGGCTGAACCGGGAGAAAACCGGGAGAGAAATATTACACCTGGAGATATCCCGTATTTCATAATTTGCGCATTTTGTAATTCTTGAAAGTTTCCAACTAGAAATTATATAATTTATAAAGTGTTTAGAATAATTAAAATTTTTAAGTTTTACAATATTTCTCGCATCATTTAAAATTCTGCAATTTGTAATGGTGAAAATAACAATGACTTTCGATTTGACAAAATTAATTTTAAGCGATTTTAATTTACTTCCAATAATCGAAATTTTAAAGTGTTTGACTTTAAAAAAGTTTTAATAATACAATTTTTGGTGACTAAAATTTCGTTTAATTTTAAATGAAGTTCTCATTCGTTTAAGTTTTAACGTTTGGGAGTATACATTTTTTGATTTTTAACGTTTCCCATTTAAAATTACTATATATTTCAAAAGGTTTTTATTTGAAATTATTTAATTTATTTTTTATTTTAGAAAACGTCTTCTAATGAGTTTGAATGTTAACTTGTAATTTTATTATGTCATGACAATTTAAAATTCTAGAAGATCAGAAGCTTGGCATTTGAAAGATTCAGTTTAGTTTTCAATATCAAATTGTCAAATTTTAATCGCTTTGAATTCAAAGTATTCAAATTTAAAAATCTTCGATCTTTAATTTGTTATTTGAATGCTTTTAATTGTAAAGAATAAAGTTTCAATTACTCTTAATTTTAAAATATCCAATTTCCAAAATTTTAATCTTAAATGTACAATTTTGAACGTTTTTACATTGTCATATTTTTAAGTTTTTATTCTAAGATCATTCTAATTTCGTGATTCTCCAAATCAAATAACATTTTTTTTAAATTTTTAGCGCTTCAACTTAGAAATTATACAATTCAACTCCTTTTTCTATTTAAATTTTCCAAAATCGTTGGTATATATTCTTAAATTTCAAGAGCTTGCAATTCAAAATTATTCATTATTAACTATTATTTCAGAAATATTTAAAACCTTATATTAAAAAATTAGTTTAATAATGGATTTTTAAATTTGCATATTTTGATGTTAGTAAAGAGAAGTTCAGAGACAGGAACGCGCGATTTGCGCGTGGGCATTTGCTGCTAGTGTGCAATAAAACTCTTATCTGAACTTTCCTTTATAGACACAACAATTTCATTATCCTTCTTATGATATGATTTAAAAATCAATTAATTTCTTGCAAAAAGGTTTGCTGACATGTATCGACTTCCGCAATTTATATTATATGTGAAAAACCGTAGGGTTTGCAAAGAAAGTTCATTTTTTTATAAACCGGGAGAAATCACGAATATTCACCGAGAAAACCGGGAGACGAAAATTAAAAAAAAATGGCCACCCTGAAAATATAATAAATGTAAAAGAAATATACATTATAAGAATCAGTGTATACTTAATTTATAGTTGTGAAAATGGAATATTGCGATATTTAGATTTTAGTAGTTTTTTGTTGCACGCATAACACTTACCCGTAATGACGGAAAATCTGAAATCGCCGGCGTACTTCCAAGGAAAATTAAAAATATTTATTCAGAAAGTTTTTATTGATTGAAAAAGAGGACAATTAAAAGTAAAAAGTCCGAAGATCATTTTGGCAACTAATACTTTTTCTCTGTTTGAATTCTTTTCTCAGGACAAAGATGGTGACAGAGCAGTTCATCATGCTGCTTTTGGTGATGAGCCGGGCGTAATGGCTCTCCTTGCAGGTGCAGGGGCAGATCTCAACGCGCGAAACAAAAGGCGTCAGACAGCCCTTCATATTGCGGTTAATCGGGGCCACGCGGGTGTTGTTAGGACTTTACTGGAGCTCGGCTGTCATCCTAGTCTACAGGTAAGTCCATTCTTTCTTTTGACGAATTTTTTTTAAATTTGGAAATCTTTATTATTAAGGAGGAACATGCAATTATATGTACTATATTTTTATATCATGCGATTTACGGTCTTGGAACAGTGAATTTTAAAAAAATAATGGTAATTTTGACTTGGAAGAGGAAATTTTTTAAAAGTTTAAACTGGAATTTAAAAAAATATGTATAATTCTTTCCTAAAACAGGGAATTTTCCAACAGAATTAAAATTTAGGGTTAGGACATAAAAATTTCAAAACGAACTATAATTACCAGATCGGCAGCATTAAAAATTGACCAAGAAATGACCGGGAATTCAAAATAATCCATTCAGCGGATACTCTGAATAACTTTTTAAATTCATAATTGATGAGAACCAGATAGGGTAAAAGTATTTTCTTCCTTGCAGGGTAACCTGGAAACCAAGAAAATTTTTTGAAATTTCTATTAGAGGAACTTTAAATCACTAAATAATTATTTTTTGATTGAAATATGTACTATTACAATATTTGTTGAAAATTCATCTTTTTACATTTTCATCAGAGTTGGAAACCCCCCCCCCCCATTTTTGTCAAATGTCAAAGCCTAGAAACACCCCGAATTCGAAAAATAGGTTTTTTCGGGTGATATAGCAGTACATTTAATTTAATTTTATCTCATTTTATATGTACTTCACAACTCTGTATCAATTCTACCATACATTTAACTTCCATCGATCAGTGCTTGTAATTATATATTTTATTATGTATACTATATTCCTTAGAGTGCTAATTAGCCCTAGGGACTTTCTGAAATAAATATAAATATATAACTTTCGAAAGAATTGACAGATTGATTTAAATTGAAGGTCTAGTTTGTCAGCCAGCCACTTTTTATACAAATTCAAAAAGTGAGCGTAGTTGGAAAACTTTTGAAACCACATTTCCCAAGATTCAAACATTCTCTATACGGTTATTCGTGGTACTCAAACAGACCAACAATTTCTTCTAATTACTTTTTTGATAAAAAAACTAGCATTTATCGCACTTTAAAAATTAAAAAAAAATGCAAATTTTCAGCCAAATAACGCACGATATGGAAATAAGTCAGGCGAAGAAAAATGTTGCTTTTTAAATAAAGGACTAGTAAATTTTCTGGGCATCGTAATAAATAAGACTAAAAAGAAAAAAAAATTGAATTTTTGAAAAAGGACATAAGTTGCAATTAAACGTTTAATAACAAACTTTTTTTCATAAGATGTGCAATTTTTTTAAATTATATAAACAAGATAATGAAAATACGTATGTTTCAATACGAATGCATATTATGAATTTTTTAATATACATTTATTGAAATGATAGATTTTTCAGGGTAGTTTGACAATAAAAATTAGTGCCAAATAAGGAACAAATATTAAAGTAATCATGAAAAATATAATTTGTACAATATTTTGCAGTATCAGCCCGGCGTACAGAAATAAAATATAATGTATATTTGATACAAGTGTTGAATATAATGTAGAAAATTTCAAGAGAATTTGTTCGTTATAGCCGAATGAGCTTTAACAAAAGAGAATTCACAATCACCAAATTACGCTTCTATATCCGTTTTTTATTCAAAATTGAATTATTTTTTAGATGAAATATTTACAATTACATTATTCATTGAAAATTCATCTTTTTACATTCTCATCAGACAAGGTATTAGATTTAACATTAATCTAGGAAAAGATAGTTATAAACAATAATCAGTTGTTTAAATAGTCATATTTGTTAACTTTTGTTAATTTTAGTGGACAAATAGTTCAAGATTTCAGAAAAAAAGTGCAACATTTGAGTACTTCTTAAAAATATATAGTTACAAACAATGGTAATCTGTTTAGATAACTATGTTTGTTAACTTGCATTATTTATTACGTTAGTAAGTAAAAATTGGGTGAAACGTTAAATAAAACGTCAGAAGATACCGCAACTATTTAGCATTAATAAAGAAGAAGATAGTTATAAATAATACAAATTTGTTTAGAAAATTATTTATTAACTCACTGCAAGTGAAAAGTCCACATATATTTGTAAATATCAGAAAAAGCCGCAACTTTCCAGTATTATTGAAATTGAGTATTATTACAAAATAATAATTAATTGTTTAAACAATTAATTTTTTTACTTTAATTAATTATTTAACTCACTCTAATTGAAAATTGAACGAAATAGTCTTAAATTTGTGAATAAAACTGAAATTTCCTAGCATTATTCTAAAAGAATATTATTAAAAATAATAATGAACAGTTTGAACAATTATTTTTGTTAGCATTAATTAAATTTTACCTCACGTCAATTGAAAATTGGATAAAAAGTGGAAAATTTGCGACAACACTGCGACTTTCGGTCTCTGTTCTAAGATAAAATTGCTAAAAAAAATATTAAATTATTTAAACCGTTTATTTAAACATAAAAATTATCATTATAAAATATTGTTTTATGTATCAGCAACAGTTTGAATTTGTTGAAAACAAAAAATCATATTTAGTGCCAAAAACTAGCAAATCCTATTTTTACACACATAGGATTTTTTTGGAGCCCTAACAAGAAAACTTATGTGTGGGATATTCAAAAAGTAATATTTATTCATATGCTAGGGCTTTTTGTGAAGAGAAATGTTGAGTTTCAACTTGATTAAGCTAATATTGACAATTCTGAATAAAATTTAAAAAAACGCCAATTATTGATTAATTATTATTATTATTGATTATTAATAAATAAAAATGTATGACTGTTTAAACGACATGATCTAAAAAATCATATTTTTCGCTATTTTGCATCATTTAGACTTTGTTCTTTCAAC